>NC_088814.1:1555351-1868988 GCF_011386835.1 Chrysemys picta bellii | reverse complement strand
CACCCCCCTCTAAGCCCGCAGGGTTCCTACACACTAGGGGTACAGCTGGCATGAAGGGGTCCTGGTTCATGACTGGGGTCCTAGGTGTTACGGGAATAATAATAATGATAAATGCCTTGTTACCAGCTGGGCTTCCACCTCTATTCCACTGCGGGGAGGCAAAGTGTCAGAAAATCCCACGTGCTGATGAGCCAAGTTTATTGGGTAAATAACTGGAGTGGGACCATGGGGTGTATTTAGAGGAGTGGGGATACTAAGGGAGATTGGGACTTTCGGTTCCCCCTGTCCTGTAACATGAGAATGGGACACTCAACAAAATTAAAAGGTGGGAGATGAAAAAATCGATAACAGGAAATACAACTTCACCCAGCATGGACTGCGGAACTCAATGCCACAGGAATTTGTTGAGACCAAGAACTCAAACCGATTCTAAAAGGTACTGGGCATTTATATGACTAATAAGACTATCCAGAGTTCTTATAATTAATTACAACAACATTTTTGAAAGGGATATGAGACCTCGTGCTACAGGGCTTAAGCCAATATGTATTAGAGACCAGGATAAGACCTCCATGGAGGGCAGATTATCCCACAACTGCCTCCTTTGATTGAACTACCTGGTACTGGCCACTGTCAGAGGCAGGATAATGGAGCAGATGGAGCTGGGGTCTGATCCAGACTGGCAACGTTTATGGTCCTACGCACCCAAACCCTTGTGACTCACGCATGCAGCACGTGATGTAACACACAACACCGCCTCACTGCATAACATCACCAACTGTGGCCGACGTGTCTGTCTGTTGGGATCAGGCATAGATGCCTCTGTCGCCTAGGCAGTAATAAGGGATAACGAGCGGCGCAGAGATCAGCGCTCTCTTCTGCTGGAGCTAATTTACATTTTGCGCCAGCGGCTCTCTGGGAAGAGGGGAAGGCGTGAGCATGTGTGCCAGGGGCTTGGAGGATTTCTGCAATGCCACCCCGCAGCTGGCGACAGGGAGGCTGTGTCCAGTGAAAGCACCCCAGGACACGCACACGTTGCCCAGACGCGCAGCGCGGCCAGAGCCCTTTGCTGGGCTCAAACCTTTTTTTATCGTGCTGACGCAAGCCTGCGCCAGTTGTTACAAGGGAGGCGCTGCTGGCCTGGCTGAGGAAGCGTGGTGCAGTGGTTAGGGCTGTGGGCTGGGGAGACCCAGGGTGAGTTCCCTGCTCCACCAGACTGTGTGTGTGACCCTGGGCCAGTCATTTGTGCTATGTCTCAGTTCCTCATCTGTAAAATGGGGCTGTCTGCCACTCCCTGTTGGCAGGACAAACAGAGTAGAGAGGCTCAGATCCTGCGGTGACGGAAACCGGATAAGCTCCTCGGCGAGAGGTTATTGGGCAAGCGGCCCGGTTCGCTACAGCGTCCACCATCTCGCTACTGCAGCTTCTTGGAACCAACCTCCCAAGCTCTTTCGGAGCATCGCAGCGTATGTGGTTAACCTGCCTCCTGACAGTACTGCTCTGCCCAAAGCCCAGGGCCTGAGCAGGCAGCGGGGCGAGAAATGTCCCGCTGAGAGTCAGATCTCCCAAGCTCTGACCCACTCAGCCATCTCCTCCAAGGGTGGCCAAAGCATGGCCCAGCGGGATTCTCGGAGGACACGACCGGCTGGGTTCATCTTTGAGACAGACCACAGAAGGCCCAGACCCCAGCAAGCTACACTCCCTCTTCGTTGTTATCCTGGCAGCAGGCAGAGGCCCCAGTCAAGCCCCGGGACCCACTGCGCTAGGCACCGCAAGTACGCAGAGTACGAGACTGTTCCTGCCCTGCGGGAGCTTACCACCCCGGCCTGACTCCCGCACTGCATGCTGGGATGCTGCAGCCGGACCTCCTTGCGCAGGGAGGAAGGCTGGTCTCGTGTCCAGGGCACTGGACTGGGGGTCAGAGAGACGTGGGTTCCGTTCCCAGCTCTCCCATGGACGGTCATACGGGGGGGCGGGGTGTGTGCCTCGGTGCCCCAGCTGTAAAACGGGGCTGGTACTTCCCTCCTCACAAGGGCGTGGGGAGGATTCAAGCCAGCTGCGGTGAGGCGCTCAGCAGAAGGCCAGGTAAGCCCCTAGACAGAGAGGCTGCACCTCCCTTGCCAAGGAAGTGGTAGCTGTGATTATGCTGACTAGCTGGGGCCTGAGGGGCCTGCCCCCCTCCCACCCCGTGCGACCTGCACAGCCACTAACAAGACCAAGCTATTGTCTCTTGTTTCATTCCCTTGCCAGGCTCGGCACCACCTTTTGCTACTGACGTAAGGTGACCGGGGGGAAGCAGTGAACTAAGCTCAGATGACATCCCAGCTCACTCCCAGGCCATGGCCGCAAACAAGGCTATACATAAAGGAAGGAGGAAGAGGGGCTGGGGTGTTTATTTCTTCTATCTGCTGAAATGCCCGGACTTTGCCAGCGACTCCTGTCCCGACATGGCCACGATCTCATGACACTTCGCAGAATGCCAGAGGGGCCGTCTGTACCCCTCCTCCTCCCACGCAAACCCAGACATTGCTAGAGTAATGCATCATATTCGCCCGGCCTAGCACTTCATCGCTCACGGAGCTGGAGCCAGGATGTACAGTCCTCGCGGCGCAGCCCGGCAACGAGGGAATTTTTGGTTGGATCAGAGGGAGACTCAAGGGCTGATAAGATCATATCCTCCCCTGCACTTCCTCCCACTTCTGTCTTACTCCAAGCCTCACCACTCCTTACGCTGCCTTTGCTGCCCCTGCAGCTAGGGAGGAGTCTCCGGCCTTCTAGAGCAAATCGGAGTTAGGAATAATATAGCCAAAAAATGATTATCAAAAGCCAAAATCAGCTCAAATCTCTCTAGCTCTAGGAGTCTCCTCTCTCAAAGTGCAGAATGCCCCTTTTTGATTGCACATCTTAATTTGCAACCACGGCCATTTCCACCACCAGCTAATTAGTTAGAAACGCATCCCTAAAATCAACCCCCCCCCCCCCCGTTCCCTGCACCTGGGAAGGGCTTGGAGTGCCTATGTTTTCAAGGTGGCCCCAGGCCTGGTAAAGCAGGAATTCTCTGGGATTTCATCCCAGATAGCCTCAGCATGTGGTTTCATTCCCTGCATTCACACAAACCACTGGTGCAAAGATCTGACTCGTCTCCACAGAGGAATGCAACTTTATGGCGGGTAAGTAGCTTCTCAACAGAGGAAAGGAGCATGGTGAATCCTGACCGGGGGCAGAGTCAGGAAGGAGGAGGAGGAAACTCAAATTCTAATTCTGTCTCCTTCACACCCTGAGGCAGGCTCGCTCCCCTCCTCAGACCCCCTCCCCCCTTTTCTGGTCCTTTGTGGAGGGGAAGGAATGTTTCATGAAAGAATGGAAAACAATCCCCTGATCAGTTCAGCCTCTATTCCAGGCTCTGTTTAATTTATAAATTCTAACCGAGTCCAATTTGTTACAGCCAAAGAATAATTGACGGAAATTAAAAGGGAGGAAAGAAATTTAAATTGTGGCTCTTTCACCGTTCCGGTGAAATAACTGATTCAGAGCAAATGAAGCAGGTTCCTTTCCCTCCCACCACTTTGGCCTGCACCTGTAGGAGCATGCAGATCTCTTGCTGCAGCGCTTTCTCGATTCCCTTCCATCGTTAGTCATTATTTCTGTAGCACTCAGAGGTAGTGCAGGGGCTAAGCTGTGCACACTCAGTGAGAGACAGTCGTTTCCCCAAAGGACGTTAGACAAGACTGAGCGGGAGGGGAAACTGAGGCACAGCCAGGGGAAGTGACTTGCCCACAGTCACACAGCAGGTCAGTGTCAGAGCCAAGAACAGAACCCAAATCTCCTGACTCCCAGGCCAGCGCCCCACCCACTAGACTGCAGTGAGTCTCTCTGAAGAGGTTAGGGGCACACACTGAAAGAGACCCGTGGATTTAGAACGCGGTTTAGCTCAGGGTTTCTGACTGTCCAGAGAGGGGCCAATGCAGCCCTGCAATTCCCTCCTCACTGATTGCAGGGGGCGGGGGACACGCCTGCAGACTGCACTGGGCAATGGGGCTCGGGCAGGATGCCTACACTGCATGCAAGCCCAAGCACATTCGCATGGGCTAAACCTGGAGTGTGCAAACCTGTCTGTGCACGTTTAGAGACAGATGATGAAAATCTGCCCCTAATCAATGTCTGTCTCATGATTTACCCGCGGGGTCGGGGTGTACGGACAAAGCACCGGCGAGAGGTTTTGTTTTTACTTGTCTAGCACCTTTGGCAAGTAACGTTCCTGAATGACAAGGTATCCTGTACCTGGCCTGTGCTCTAGGTACATGTACACCGTCTGTCCTAGCAGTGTAGCTCCATTGACTTCAGTGCACTTCCAATTTACACTGGTGTGAACAAGAGGAGGATCAGCCCCATTTACAAGCTACCGTTTAGTTATCTGCAGGGCAGGTGAAATTCTCCTGGCAATGGCCCAGCACTAAGGAGCTGCTTCAGGTGTGAGACTTCCAAAATAGCCCAGATATTTAAAGCAAATAAAGAAACCGCCCTCCCCCCCAATACACCCCTAGCCGATGGGGAAAGGTGACCAGGCAACAGGACATGCAGAACAAGCCAGGACCATATAGCTGCACTTACTCAATGTAGCATGCACTACAATGGTGGAAAGTATCAGAGGGGTAGCCGTGTTAGTCTGAATCTGTAAAAAGCAACAGAGGGTCCTGTGGCACCTTTGAGACTAACAGAAGTATTGTGGAGCATAAGCTTTTGTGGGTAAGAACCTCACTTCTTCAGATGCAAGTACTGGAAATTACTGTCTAGCAGTACGGTCGCATCTGGAGGCCAGAGCTCCATTGTGCCAGGCGCTGTACAAACATACAATTAAAGAGGCAGTCCTTTCCCACAGCAGGGGGAGCTCAAGAAAACCATGAGATGATACTGGTCAGCGGGAAAAGCAAGGGTCACAGCTAACCAGCTGCCTAGCCATTGTCTAGGGCTGTCCAGGCAGCACAGCGGAGAAGAGACTGAAGCAGGAATTCGAAAGAGGACCACGAGGTGACTTTGAGAGTCTGTTTCAGGGTTGAGACTTCCAGAGGGCGGAAAAGACCTTCAGACCCAGGGAACCCAGCTCGGTTCTCCCTCTGACTTGTAAAACACTCAACAGCTCTTCGCTTTTGGAATTTTTCATCTAGTTTCTGCCTAGAGCCACTTTTCACAGAGCCTTGAAAATGGGGTTTGTAATGGCTGCACAATTATATAGCACTCCTCTAAGCTCGCCCCAGAGCTAGACGGGCCATGGTCAATGCTTGGAATCAAATACACATTTGTCATTATTATTTCATTGGATTTTTATTTCTAGTTCTAATATTTCATGGTAAATCCACCCCCTGCCGCCTGTACTGCCATATTCACCTAAGACAGACAAACACGTAGGAAGACTTCCTTTCCTACCATCTAGCTCTGAAGAGGCAAAAGAATCCAAGAGATCTAGTCAATGCATAATTCCAGTTATTAGCTATAGGTTTAACAATCATGGCTCGATGATGAAATGAACCCACCTAAGAGCAGGGCCGGATTAACTCTCCTGTGGGCCCGGGGCTATTAGATTTTGTGGGGCCCCTGTATACAAGTCTTTTTCCTAATTTAAAACAAAATGATCACAATTATGGCATCGAGGCTATTAACGCTATACGAAACTTGCCTTTTAATTAACATAAAGCCGTTCGGTGGTTTCATTTTAGTCTAAAACATATATAATATAGTTAAATTAATTCACAATAGCCTACTTCTTACCTTAGACAGCTGTTATATTAGTTTCTTTCTGGGAGGGAGTTTGGGTGCAGGAGGGGATTCTGACTTGGGGCAGGGGATGGGGTGCAGGAGGGGGTGCGGGCTCTGGGAGGGAGTTTGGGTGCAGGAGGGGACTCCAGGCTGGGTCAGAGTGTTGGGGTGCAGGAGAGGGTGAGGGCTCTGGGGGGCAGTTTGGGTGCAGGAGGGGGCTCCAGGCTGGGTCAGAGTGTTGGGGTGCAGGAGATGGTGAGGGCTCTGGGGGGGAGTTTGGGTGCAGGAGGGGATTCTGACTTGGGGCAGGGGGTTGGGGTGCAGGAGGGGGCTCCAGGCTGGGTCAGAGTGTTGGGGTGCAGGAGATGGTGAGGGCTCTGGGGGGGAGTTTGGGTGCAGGAGGGGATTCTGACTTGGGGCAGGGGGTTGGGGTGCAGGAGGGGGTGCGAGGGTGCAGGCTCCGGCCAGGTGGTGCTTACCACAGGTGGCTCCCGGCCGGCGGCGCAGTAGGGCTCAGGCAGGCTGCCTGCCTGCATGCCATGGCCGCACGCTACTCCCAGAAGCGGCCGGCTGCTGGCACGTCTCTACGCGGCCCTGGGGGGAGGGGGACAGCGTGTCTCCGTGCGCTGCCCATGCCCACACACTGTGGGGATGGTTCTGGGGGCGGGGTCAGTGTGTGGAGCCGCCTCCCCCCTCACCCCCAGGGGCTGCAGAAACGTGCCAGCAGCTGGCTGCTTCCGGGAGCGGCATGGGGCCACGACATGCAGGCAGCCTGCCTGAGCCCTGCTGCGCCGCTGGACTTTTACGGCCTGGAGATCGTGATCGACTGGCAGAGGCTCCAGGATAGACGGATTGGTGACCGCTGAATTGTCTATAATTATGGATTTATTTTTGCGGGGCCCCCCTTAGCCCGAGGACCTGGGCTGCAGCCCCTAAAGCCCCTGTGTTAATCCGGCCGTGCCTAAGAGTGTTACGAGACAATCACAGAAATGTGGGGCTGGACGGGACATCAAGTCCAGCCCCTTGCGCTGAGACAGGACCAAGTAAACCTAGGCCATCCCGGTGCTCTTTACATCAGCCCTTTGCATGTCTGCAGACTGGGATCAGGTCCCCCCCAGTCTGCTTTTCTCAAGACTAAACATGCCCAGTTTTTAACCTTTCCTCCCAGGTCAGGTTTTCTAAACCTTGGATCATTTTTGTTGCTCTGCTCGGGACTCTTTCCCATTTGTCCACATCTTTCCTAAAGTCTTTCCCAGAACTGGACCCAGGACTCCAGCTGAGACCTCACCAGAGCAGAGTAAAGTGAGACAATTACCTCCCGTGTCTAACCTACAACCCTCAATCCCAGATTGAGATCAGCCTTTTTCACAACTGCATCACACTGGTGACTCAGATTCAATTTGTGATGCACGGTAACCCCCTAGATCCTTCTCGGCAGTATGACCAATTCGCCAGTTACTCCCCAGTTTGTAGCTGTGCAGTTGATTTTTTTCCTCCTAAGTGAAGTATGTGGCACTTGTCTTTTTTGACTTTCATCTTGTTGAATTCAAGCCAATGCTCCAATTTGTCAAAGTCGTTTTGAATTCTAATCCTGTCCTCCAAAGCGTTTGCCACCCCTCCCAACCTGGTGTCATCTGCATATTCTCCACTCCATTATCCAAATCCTTAATGAAAATATTGATTGGTACCAGACCCAAGACTGACTCCTGCTGGACCCCACTAGAGACCAGTTTAACTGCAAACCATTGATAACTACACTTGGAGTATGGTCTTCCAACCAGCTGTACACAACTGCATCTAGACCACATTTCCTGAGTCATGTGGGACTGCATCAAAGGCCTTACTAAAATCAAGACACATCACGTCTATTGCTTCCCCGCTACCCACCAGGCCAGTAACTCTGCCAAAGGAGGGAATTAGGTTGGTTTGGCATGAGCTGTTCTTGACAAATCCATGTTGGCTACTCCTTATAACCCTACAATCCTCTAGGTGCGCACAAACTGATTGTTGGATCATTTGTTCAGTATCTTTCCAGGTATCAAAGTAGGGTCTATAATTCCCCAGGTCCTCCTTGTTCCCCTTCTTAAAGACAGGAACTACGTTTGCCCTTCTCCAGTCCTCTCGGGCCTCACCCACTCTCCATGAATTCTGAACGATAACAGATTGCTTCCGCTAGTTCCTTCAGTGCTGGGAACAGTGGGAGAGGGCTCTTCAATTTGCTATCAGGGGCACAAGTTATTAAAAATTTCAAAAACGTTCAGGTTTGCTTGAAAGACGTATGATTAGAAATCCATGATTATCCATCACTTGGCGTCTTTAAATCAAGTTTGCTCTAGCTCAACCAGAAGATATGGGCTTGATGCAGGAATCCCTGGGTGAAATCCTCTGGCCTGGCTTATACAAGAGTCGATAGTGATCCCCCCTACCTATGGAAGGGGCTGCCAGCAGAGGAAATGTGGTTCAATAGACTCACTAGCACAGTCTTTTAAGATGCCAGCTGAGCGCTGAAATTAGCAAATGGATGTTCTCCCCGAGACTTTTCCAAGAGTTATCCCCCTCTGATGGAAGTAACTGCTGGGGAAACTCACCCCAAAGAATATCAGAAAAAGCAAGCTTCCAGCATTTGATGAAGAGACCCTGAAAACCAAATCCCACAGTTGAAATGGGATGGAAAAAGATGCATTCGACATTATGCTGAGAACGCATCCAGATTAATTCTTTCCTCCATTAAATTCTGGCAATGACAGAAGAGCAACATACCCAGGTTTTTAAGGTAGCTAATAATGGAGAAGTAAAAACAGAAGCCATTTGTGGGGAGATAATAGTGGTGGTTGTTTTCTGCGGCATCCACACATAAAGATGTTCCTGAGAAAGCGTTATAACTGCAGGCCCTTTTGCAGATGGAGAGGAAGATTATTGGTTTAATGAGACATTACTCTTCTGGAGAGAACAGAACGCATTAGTATGCAGTCAATTAAAAGCAGCCAAATAAAATATGGATCAATAAACCCCGAATGTTTTCAGAACCCAAGCATGACGCCACCCAGCGATTTACAACATGGCTTCCTGCTACCAAAGCCAGCCATCTCCGATTGACCCCGCCGCAAAGGGGCAGTGCTGCCCTCCACCATACTCCTAGACGCTCCCGTTCGACGGCTGCCTTTTCCAGTCCAGATGACTGATGCCATTCTCTAGTGCGGGTCCAGCAACTGGGCCAGCTGCGCCACTGCAAACCCGCAATGCAAACAGGCAACGTTTCACTTTGCATCAGTTGAGCCCCCTCCCCCTCCGCCCCCCGCTTGAGACCGAGGTAGTTAGCTGAATTGCTGCAAGTTGTGGCTTCCCTTGTCTACACTGGTTCCGCTAATGCCAGTTGCTGGCCAGTGACTGCTGAATCCGGGCTAATCCCAAGCACACGTCACTAAAGTGGTGCAGTTGCACGGCTGCCGCGTTTTAAGCGTAGACCTGCCCAAAGCCAAAGTGCCTGATTCTATATGCGCTGAAGTCAACGGGCTTCCTTTTGTTGACTTCAAGGGCCATTTCAGCCAGGTGCGTGAGGAGATGCCTGCCTGTAGGCACACGGGTGGTCCCACGGGAGTCAATGAGATGCACTCAAGTCCCTGGTTGGATTGGAGCCTCAAGGAGGCACCGTGCTGCTGCAGAGATCTTCATCACAAGCCATCAGCTCGAGCACCCGCACGGCGGCACAACTCATTCCGCCGCCAGCGTGGGGCCATCAGCCCAAACGGCTGCCTGCCCGGAGACAATGGGGCTTGGCGTCATTTCGAGCCTGAAGAGAATTTCAAGTTTTGCTGACTTTGGGTGCATTTTACTTCAGATTCTTTCTAGTAAAAAAAACCAACACAGATTTCAAAACCCGGTGAGGTTCCTGCCTGCAGCAGTCAAGACAAAAATCAAAAAGAGTCAGCGGGGCAGATCCACACCTAGTGTCAACTGTCGCCGCGCCTCCGACTTCAGGGGAACAACGACAATTTGACCAAGTGGCAACAACGACAAAGCCTCGTAAAGGATTCAAAAGCCTTACTTGAAATGCAGCTAATAAATCCCACCCTGGTGGAGAAGCTTGCCGAACCCAGGCATTAATACAGGCAAAGTTACTCCTCGCTTAGCCTCATTCAGAACTTTCATGGCTAGCTTTTAACTCCACATGCTAGCACTTTGGCCCTAAAATGCCCTAGGGAAATGGAATTTTTTTATTCTAATCCTTTAGATAGTCAGAACATTCTGGCTTAGAGGTTTCACTCTCCCTCTGTGTGCTTTAAAACACCGCTTCAGAAGAGGAGGACACTTTACACACGTCAGGAAGTAAACAGAACTCGAATAAATACGGCCAACAGAATATATTCTAACAAAACCTTCGCAGTCCTGGACTTTTCCAAAATGTCAGGGTACCCCAGTGGAATACGATACTGTACAAAGGGTTCCATTAAACGACCAGGCATTGACAGGACACAGCACGTTACTGCACAGGGCCCTTTGGTGAGAAATTTTCTGGAGTAAAATTATTCTCACTGTTTTGTCGTTTGAGATGGAATACTGAAAAATTAGAGAGGCAAAGGAAATAGAAAGTAGAACAGGCAGGTGGTGGTGAATAAGGGAAAATATCCAGAGGAAGTGTGTTATCGTGTGCCAGGATACAGAAGAGTTGGTATTTTGAAGTTTAAAAAATACAAATATAGAGATTTCAGAACATTAGTTACATATTTTAAGCATCAAGGGTAAAGGCAAGCTATATTTTTTAAACCTGCTTTGGCTAACAAATATCCTAGATAAATATCCCGAGAACTGTTACTTGTTCCAGAAACACGGGCAAAGACAGCTCATGAAAGATGGATTATGTTTCAAACGATTACAAAAATTAAAGTGATCTATGCAAGGCAGCTGACAAGCAATGCCGTAGTTCAAAAAACCCAGCCAGATGTGCCAGTTTAATAACATCTGTGTTTCCGTGGATGCAACCGTCTTATAAAACACACACAGACATAAACGTGCACATGTACGTGATATAGTAACAATCTATACATATATATATAGAGAGAGAGAGAGAGAGAGAGAGGCAGAGAGCAGGAACCATCCTATACGTACCAGCTGCACAGACGTCCATAACACTGACATAAAAACAACAACGTAAGACATGGGAGTGAAATGAAAACGCAAAGCTGGGTCATTTAATGGCATGGTGGAAAGTTAACAATGCTAATAATAAAAGCACAGAACCAGGGCTCCTACGCAAGCGTTCCAGGGACACTTTATTTGTCGCTGCAGCTTGACTCAATGAGCCTTCTGCAGCCAGAAAACACCAACTAACCAGGAGCAGCAGAGCTCCTTGCAAGCTTTTGAACCGTGTCTTCTCCCCCACCAAACCTCATTTCATATGAAGAGCCCAACGCCCTGGCATCATATTCCAGGCAAGCAAAACAGAAACAGGAGGATGCGCCAAAGTAAAAGCTGACCCCCAAATGGAGAGAGAGGACAAAATAAAGCTCACGTCAGCATGCAACCTGTTTCTCGTAGCCCTGGGAAAAATCAATAGGCTGCAGTGAATCAAACCCCAGCTGGAATCCCACCGGTAATTAAGATGAAAAAGCTGGGAGCTGAAGAAACAGGTTGCGCGCGTGTGTTTGGGGGGAGGCTGACAATTCTGAGGGCGTACTGATGCAAGACTTAACTGGTTCTAATAAAAAAGATACAACCTCCGTTCAAATGGGTTCTCAGGGGATGGAAATGGGGAGGGATCTGAATCCACTTTGCTTGTAAATTGCAGTTTAGGGTGGCATAGTGCTGATAGAGGGGTTCAGAGAGGATCCTACAGGTTTAATTAGGCAGAGGCTATTCAGGTATCATGCTCCTATAACCAGGCACCATTTCCAAGCCAGGACTTCATAAGTTCCATGAGTCTCCAGGCTCTTTCCTGACAGCACAATAGTTCATATCAATCTCTTTGGCACTATTGACCCTCAAGCCTTTGGCCAGGCTCACGAGGGGAACACACTTCGGGGTCCGTAATCTTAGTTGAACTGGCCTCAGATCGAGAGGAAACAGGACAGTTTTTATAACTTGCACCTTGATTTGATTTCAGATTTCTGGGCTCAAGGGACTCTATAAAAGCCCATTGCAGGTGGCTGTGATTAAAGGCTGCCCTGAGGAGTGCACCTGGGACGTTAGCCGCACAAACATGCATGGACTTCCCCGAAGCATTCGCAGGTATACATTCGTGGCGCTCGTCCTAGCGTGATTTCTTTGCCATCATTGCTGCAAAACCGGCCAACCCCCCCAGTGCTCTGTGCAAGCTTTTGTGATCACTGCGTAACACGCGCCCACGAGAAGCTTCCCTCTAAACCTCCCCTCGGTTTTCAAGCCGTAGCACAAGCTGAGCTAACAGCTTGCCCACTTCCCGCTGATTAAAAAGCCGACTGCGACAGGAACCTGGGGAGGGGACTGTCCAGCTTTCAAGTCGCCGGTCCATAAAAGACCACCTAGCAGGCTGCCCGTTGTTGGAAGCATGAGGAAAGGAAAGTTGCATTTCACTTACCTAAAAGCATTTTGCTCTGGCTGCGCTGCCTCCTCGCCGCTGGTATCCCCCTGTGTGTATTTACGAATGCAGCGGCATGGATCGCCACCAGCCGCCTGCTCCAGAGCTGTGTGCCGCACAAGTGCCCCCCTTCCTTGGACTGAGCCACTTAGACCTCAATTAAAAGCTTAATGCTCTACCGATCCGTGCCCTAAGGAGGGAAAAGCCACCCTCCCACATTCACTGGCCCTTCCTTAGCCCAATCAGAAGCACAGATGGGAAATTAACAACTGTAGCCTCTCCCAGCTGAGGTCCGGGCACACAGAGATGAGGTATTAACATGAAAATTGGATGGGAGGGGGTATCAGAGGAACTGGAGTGAGAATGCCCTCTCTCTCTCTCTCTCTCTCTCACGCTCTCTTCTTTCCTTTCCAAGAGGAGAGAACACACAAGCGCTCTTCTCTCTCCAACACTGGCTCGGAGTAAACCCCGAGGCTGCCAAAGCAAAGAAACTTTGAGCGGGAGAGAGACACACCCCCAAGAACCGCTCAGTTCCTCGCCCCCTGCTAGCGCCCATAACATCCTCCTCTTTTAGGGCTCGTGTTGCTCCGGGAAGGCACGATGGAGAGGCCAAGGGCAGGTGGTCAGATTCCAGAGTCACCTGGGAAGCTTTGCTCCCTGCTCTCTGCAGTGTTGCCAAGTCTCATGAGTTTGTCATGAGTCTCACGATACTGATTGTTTTCTTTAAAGCCCCAGCTCCTGGAGTCAAGTGGATCTGTGATGATTCCAGCCTTCATTCTTAAAGAAAAAGTCCATTTCCAGCCCACGTGGCTGTGGAGAAAGCTTCAAAATGTGACCCCAGCGCCCCATAAAGGCTCAAAGAGCAGAAGGCAAATAAAAGAGCACCACATCTACTGTTTTTACAGAACCTCATGATTAAGGCTACGATTTAGTTGGGTATTTTTAGTAAAAGTCCTGGACAGGTCACAAAGAAACAAAAAAATCACAGCCTGTGACTTAAATACCCCTGATTGAGTCTTGGGTGGGGGGCGCTGCTGGGGAGAGCTCACGGCACCAGTGGCGGGGGGGAGTCTCGGAGGGAGGCCTGCTGCCGGGTGGGAGCCCCGGGGCCAGCCGCTGCTCCGGTCACCCTGCGACCGCTGCTCAGGCAGTCCCCAGGGCCAGCTGGTGCGACTGGCTGCGGGGTCACCCGAGCGGCTGGCTGCAGAGCCGTTCCAGCAGTGGCCGGTGTGGCTTCCGCGACCTCCATGACAAACACGGAGCCCTACTCATGATTTGAAAACCCATCTCGTGATTTCTGAACCGCTGGGGTTGGCGCTGCTGTCTCTGCTCATGAGCCCAGGAATGATTTGGGTTCAGGTTCTTCCACAGCAGAATGCAAATGAGGCCAAACCAGTCTCCTGACCCCACCGCCACTTCCATACTGTGGCAACACGAAGCAGGATGTATTTGCAGGATGTAGGGCTTAGCCTGTACACTCACTGGGGCACTGTGTTTGTGCAGCGCCTGGCACATTGGGGTTGAGACCTGCTCAGGACTAATTTCTAAGCCCCACCATTGCGCCAGGCCGGTGGTTCCAACCTGCCCGCTGGGAGCCTTTGCCGACATTTGCACCCTGCGTCGACCACGCACACAGAGAACGCTGGCTGCCCGCCATCATCTACGGCCCCGTCGCTTCCTCCCTCCCCTCTGTTTGAAAGGCTGCGTCCAAGAGTCACTGCAAAGATAAGACGAGGAGCAACAGCAGGTGTCCCCTTCGCCGCTCCACATCTGCCAGCCAGATGTGCTCAGGATCTACGAGACGAAAGGCAGGGACAGAAGCCAAGAGGAGGGGTTTGGGCTCAAAGGCTGAGCCGGACGATGATTATTATTAGTGCCTGCGGACACCTCCATGAGATAACTGCTGGCAATGTTACCCAGCGACCCCCAGAGCAGCTGGCTGGCTAGTGCCCCCCAGGACACCGGTGTGCTACCAGCGACAGAGGCAAACAGCTGTGAGGATCTGCAGGCAGCACAATCCACCCACCAAGCCTGAACGTAAACCTGGTACTGAAGGGACTGGCCACAGCTCGGACTGGGACCATTTTCCCAGACACTGGTGCCCTGGCAGGGTACCCAGCAGCTCTGCCAGACTCACACACGCTCCCATGCACGCTGCTTCCAACTGCTGTCTGTAGGGTGATTGAGCAACGTGACTCAGATTCACGGCCCCTTCGAACTCTGCGAGGTGCATTTGTGCCCACCAAGGCAACGCCCAAAGTCCCCAAAGAAAACCCGACCGCGGAACCTTCATTCAATTCCGACGAGTCCCTCTCCAGCGTGCTAAGGTTTGCCTGATGATCAGTGTCTTTTGGGCGCATGATTCCCCGCTAACCGGCAAGGGAATTAAAGCCAGACACGAGTGGGTATCAATTAACCTGCTCAGCGATCATTAGAAACGATTGTCCTTCAGAGCAGCAGGGATCTGTTCCCAGGGCATGGTGTGTCCAGCTCATCACGGCCACACGGGGCCTGGTTCTGTTCCCTGCTGCAGACCCAGACACTTCAGGGCGCATCTAAGGGCAAACTGGAAAAGAGCGTGAATCAGTGGCACTGGAGAGTGGACTGGTGGGCAAGACAAGGAGACAGGAGAACTGTGATGGAAGCTCTGCCACTGAGCTGCCAAGTGCCCTTGAGCAAGTCCTTTCTCCACACATTGTGTCACAGTTTAAAACACAGGCCTCGCCAGAATGAAACAGATCTGAGTTCCTTCTGATCCAGTAGCCTGTCTCCAGCAGTGGCCAGCACCAGATGTTTCAGAGGAAGGTGAGCCCTGCAGTAGCAATCTGCCCCCCATATTACATCTCATCTTGGTCTTTAACAAAGATTGGCTTCAGCCCTGAAGAACAAGGTTTAATATTCCTTCAACATTTTTCTTAGCTTGATTCTGATAACTCCAGATAGTCTCGCTATCCATATGAACGTCTTGACCCCTTTTTGAATCTTGCTTCGTTCTTGGCCTCAACAACTCCCAGTGGCAATGAATTCCACTGTCTAATTATGCACTGCGTCGAAAAAGTATTTCCTTTCACCAGTTTCTCCATCTGTAAAATGGGATGATGACACTCATCTGCTTTTGCAACAAAGTGCTTTGTGATCTAGGAATGAAGAGCACGAGAGAAGAGCTAAGAGTTAATTTTTTGTGTGGAAGATCAGGTAATTGGGAGAGTTTGGTAAAAATGTGCCTCTTTCAGTTTAAAAACAAATGCAAAGAAACAACCGACCAACAAGAAGCCAAACCCTTTTCTGAGGGCATCCACGGATACATGCAGCTTCATTTAGAACAGGTCACGTTTTAATGCAAACGCTAAAATTATTACATGTTGTAAAAGGCCTGAAGCCACTAGAAACATTTAGCACAGTGCAGTTCAGTTTGGGTGTCTCTTTTCTCTAACTCAACCAGACATCCAGCTGATATTCGGGAACCGTCAGCAAGTTCAGATGGCAAATCCAAGCCCTGCTCTGTAACAAGAGTTCATGGCAACTAATTGCTGGGGAATGAATGCAGCAGCACACAGCACTAGTGCATCGCATTGACACATGCTGACTAAGGCAGCCTCGATTATCAAGCGCTGGGGACCGATCTTGACATATGAAAACACAGGCAGCAACTGGTCTGAACTTCGGGATCATTCGCACTTCCCCTGCCGGTTTTGCAGGGCACTGGGTTCCGACGTAAAAAGCGTTAAGAGCTGGAACTGCCCCAGGACTGAATCAGAAAAACGTTTACAGGCCCCTGTGTGCGCGTCTGTACACCCGCACGCACATGGTCCGCACGCACAAGAGTTAGTGACAGTAAATTTAGACTGGATACTTGCTAATCTGCCATTGACAGCTGGGCCCTGACGGCCTGTTACCAGGCCCTTGTTGGGCTATTTAAGTTTAATATTAACTTGCTTCATGTCATCAGCAGTTTGGCAATGACTAATGTAGGCAAACACTGAAGCTGAAAGAGGACGCAGAGAGTCACAGAGTTTAAGGCCAGAAGGGACGATTATGGCTTTACAGCCCTGTGGTGTCTCCAGCTTTTCCATGCTGTGATTCCACCTTCCATGAGAGGATAATGGAACTTCCTCCCATCCCGCCACAAAGAAAGGGAGTGGGGGTGGCGTCCTGCCCTGGACCTGTTCGTACCCGCCAGGGGGTTGACACGCTCAGGGTGACAATCCATGACTCCTGCCTCTCACAGGCCATAGCATTTCACCCCACAACCCCTCTGGCAGATGGTATTTCTCTCTCCTCCTCCCTAAGCGAACGCGCAGCTTTGGAGTCGGGTATCTACTGGGACAAAGGCTGCAAACCGGCCCTCGGCCACTTTCATCTCCATCCGAGATGGGACTTCTAGTGAGTTTTATATTTTTAGGATATAGCTTTGGAATGGAGTATGGACTTGCTTTTTGTCTGGGGCCAGTCACTGAACTGCGCTTGTCTCCTGAGATATTTCATACCTCGATAGAGATTTCCTCTCTTGCCAGGGCCTGACTGATTGGAATTGACTGAATGTGCTTAAAATGGATTCAAGGGCATCACGTGTGCAGTTGGGGAGGTGGGGAGGGGAGATCATAATAGGACAAGGCTGCACTGAAGGGGCTGGACTCTAAGGACCCGCTGCAGAAATAAGCCTATCACAGGTCACAGTTTCAGATAGTTATTTTCATTGCCCCTTCTTCTGGCGCCAGCATGACCCAGCCATGGCCTTGCAGGTTGGCGTCCCAGTGAAGGGGAACTCATTCATGCTGAGTTTGGGCACATCCTTAGTATAAACTTGCTCTATTTACCCACCTGCACCAGTCTTGGAACGAGACAGTCCAACAGCAAGCAGGGTGATCCCCTCTCCCCAAAATCTCAGTCCATCCCCAACGCCCCAGGCAGCAACTGCACTTCCAGAACTGATCCTAACCACATCCCAAGGCGGAGAACAAACCCTTCGCTACCCACACAGCTTCCCCTCCCCCAAAGCTGCCGCCTCACAAAACAGGTTATGTAACCCAAAAACTAACCCACCGGCTCAGATCCTCAAAAGTATTTAGGTGCCTAACTCCCCTGGGATCTGGGCCAATGTCTTCCCAAGAGTCCAAACTAGCTCACACACTAAGGAAAGGAACTTGGAAGGCGATGTCTAACAGCGCCCCCTGGAGATGCCCCATAACATTATGGAGGCAGCAAACAAGCGAGCTGGGGCAGTGTGGGGGAGACAGGGTAACAAGTAATGGAGGAGGAGGAGTACAGGTTTTAGCTGATCAGTAACAGTGAGACTCGCAGCTCTCCCCCTGCCCAGCAAACCTCATGTTGCAGCTTACTGTCTGCATTCTGGAAGAGGGGAATTAATGGATTGGGGTAAGCATTTACAAAAACACCCCCAAACCTCACTGCTTTTCTAGGTTGCCCAAGTGCGTCTGTTACAGAGGAGCCTGAAATCCAGGCAAGCAAAATTCAGATAAAATGGGGCAGGGGGGAAGGCAGCAATGAAACGACTCTTTAAAATGTCAGGGAATTTTTGGATGAAATGAAACGGTGCCTCTTTGCTCATCTCTAGCCACGTGTCTCTGCGTCTCAGCGGACAGCACGGCTGTCACCAAGGGTGCGTCTGCACTCTGAGCTGGAGGTGTGAACTGCAGCTCAAGGAGACGTAACTAATTCTGACCAAGCCACAGAATAGCTCCCACGGCGTGAGCAGCGGGAGAGGCTAGCGGCCCGGAGTACATGCCTAGTGTCTCAGACGCGTCCGTACTTGGGGTGGCTAGACCCTTCCCCTGTCACGGCTAGCCTGTTTTCAGTGCACCAGCTCAATCAGAGCAAACACGGGTATGGCTCCTTAGGTTGGGAATTACAGCCCAGCTCGAAACGCAGACATAGCCAGAGCCAGAGAACGGCTGGGTCCGGTGCGAGCACACTGGGGGCGAGGGGGGAGCCAGTTCAGCAAAGCAGTGCACCCCTTGCACGAGACTGTCACTACAGTGGGAAGACAGGCTGGGATGCATATGAATTCTTAATGACGTTCAATTCCACAGGCCCTCAGAGACCCCCTTGTAGCCCCACGGACTGCTGTGGAGTTGCATGGGTCTGCACAGCTGCCGACAGCCCTTGGAATGAAAGCCACATTTTGCACTACTCTATCTGGGCCCAGAGTTGTCCCCCAGATGGTCATATACATGGGGAACACATCTGGAGACGTACCACCACAGCAGATAACACATCCCCAGTCTAAGTGCGGGGAATACAATACCAGCACATCGTAACAGCACCCGCTATACGGAGCATGCTGCAGAATGGGGCTCTCCTTGACTGCACTGTGGCGGTGAGCAGCCTGTGCGGGCAGCATGGCCCCTCTCAGAAGAGTGCTGCTCACACATCCTCATGCAGATAAACACGTGGAGCACATGCCCTTTGCTGTGCCCTGGTCGGCTCCCTTGGGCCGCACTGCAACACGAGCATAAACAGGGCCGGTTAAAGACCTGCGGGGACAAATGCTGGTCCCTGCTCACAGGGAGTGCTCCTCGTTTCATGGGCAGTCCCACTGACATCCGCGGTATATGGACAAGCAGGAGAGGCTCAAGAATCTGGGGTGAAATTCTGCCCTACTGAAGTCAAGGAGAGTTTTGAAATTGACTTCAATGGGGCCAGGATCTACCCTGAATTCTTAATTTTCAAATGCACCTTCAGGTAGGAAATCTGGCAAATGTTAACTGCAGACCCTTCGATTCTGCAAAGAACTTGCAAATGCAGGAGCAAAGAAGGGGGGGCGGGGGAATACCCAGCCCACAACTTGCTCAGGTTCACTAGTCCCCCTCCAGGCGAATTTTGTTATTTGAAGAATTAGGGTATAATTGGGGAGCGAAAGATGTTAGATAGCATCGAAATTAATAAACCTGAAAGACGTGTATAGTTTTCCCTCTTTGCATCTGTAATTGGAAGCTCAGTCATAAGCAAAACAACTCAGGCGTGGAACAAAATGCTACAGTCTTTGATCACTGAAAGGCCAGGAAGCCAGACGGTGACCTTTCCCGCTGGAGTGTAGACCAAGTGTTTTTAAGATAACATGTATTAAGGGTTGGGTTTCCCCCCCCTGGGGGTTTCCCACACAGAAGATGAAGGACCAAGCTCCCTGGATTCCCAGAGGCCCTACCAACTCCCCTTTCGCCCTCAGGCACCTCCCGGGGTTTGTAGATTGATGGGGCTTTGAGTTTTTGAATGCTTTAATAAATTCCTAGCCCCTAGAGTAGATCAGTGCTCCGCCCCACCAGACCACTTATGGCTATTAATGTTCTGGTTATATTATAATTAGTAACAGAATTATTTATATTACAGCAGTGCCTCAAATAGGGGTCGCACCCCATCCCACTGGGCTCCATACATAGAAGACAGAGAATCCTTCCCCCCTAGGGTTTGCAGTCTGAAAGTTTCACTAGGCGCTAGGGCTGCTGTCCCGGCCAAACTTGCACATTGGGTCATTACATTCTGCCTCCCTACATTCTCCCTGCAGTTTTAAGAGCAGCGTCTCTTCCTCTGGTAAATGGAAGCTTAATCCAAATCCCACTGAAATCAACGGAGACTTGCATGGACTCCAATGGGCATTGGATCAGGCCCTGCTGTGAGTGGTTAAACACTTGTCATGTTTCACCCCAGAGGTGGCCGCGGTAACCCCAGTGAAAAGTGAATTAGGGTGAAAGGAACAGGAGTACTTGTGGCACCTTAGAGACTAACAAATTTATTAGAGCATAAGCTTTCGTGGACTACAGCCCACTTCTTCGGATGCATACAGAGTGGAATAAATATTGAGGAGATATATATACACACATACAGATGTATCACTTCAAAAGTTTTTTTTCTCTTACTTAATTGGCCTCTCAGAGTTGGTAAGACAACTCCCACCTGTTCATGCTCTCTGTATGTGTGTATATATATCTCCTCAATATATGTTCCATTCTATATGCATCCGAAGAAGTGGGCTGTAGTCCACGAAAGCTTATGCTCTAATACATTTGTTAGTCTCTAAGGTGCCACAAGTACTCCTGTTCTTTTTGCGGATACAGACTAACACGGCTGCTACTCTGAAACCTGTCATTATGTAGGGTGAAAGGCACTATAGTAATGCTAGTTCATTACATTTATGAATTAAGAATTAAAGTTACGAACTGAGAGGGAAATGGGGGACATTCCTTTTTCACAGTAAAAGCAGAATTCCTTACTGGATTTACGTTGGTTGAAAAGGGGATTCTCAGCGGCGAGAGGCAAATTGCACGAGGAAAGTTAATGGTGGGTTGAGTTGTGAAGTGAAGAGTCGGACTATCGCTGGCACCAGTCTTAGGGCAAAGAAAGGTCTTTTGTTTAATGCTGAGTTTTGACATGATGCCAGTTACCAGATGGGAGAATGTTCTGCTGGGAAGGTGACGTTTAGCCTCAATTTTCTCCAGGAAGGGGTGGTCTGGTCATGCCATTGTTGGTTATTTACTCTGGTTTTCCTAGAACACTCAGGGTTCCCTTTTGAGAATTATTATTCTTGGAAACTTACCTATTTTAGGTGTGGAGAACAATGCGCCCCCCCCCATTAATTGGGATTCTTATGAGAAGTCTCAGCCTTAAGCAATGAGAGAATTAACTCAAAAATTAATAACTTTTTCTGTTCTTTTTTTGGTGAGGAAAGTAGTTAAAACAGCCTTTTTCTGTGATTTTGAAGGGGGGGAGGGAAGGAAACTTTTTTATCCCTCATTTTAAAAAACTCATCTTCTCAGAGATTTAATAACAAAATTACCATAATTTCTGCTTGGGTTTAAAATCTAGAATAGTAACGTCAAGCAGGAGCGTAATGTCCTTGAGTCTTGGGATTTTAAATAGAGGCATTCATCTCTGGGTATCAGATAGATGCCCCTCAACCCCCTCTAGTAATGCACCTGAGAGGTTACAGGATGTGTGGCAGGTTGCTGAAAGACAGAGGCTGCTCAAACATTCCTCTGCTATGAATGAGCTCCTCTGTGTGAGTACAAGAGGCAAGACGCTTGCAAGAAGTCTGCCAGGACTAGGGTCCTGGACAAACAATTTCCATTTCAAGGAGTCTTCTCTCTCAATGGCATATAGCACCCGGCCTTCAGAAGCGCTGAGCACCTTCGGCTCTCATTGAGATCAATCGGAGAGAACTGAGTGAAAATCAGGCAACTAGTACATTCCAGGGACCACTTTAAGACAAGTTATGGGGGGGCCAGATCCTCAGCCAGTGTACATCTTTGCAGCACCACAGAATTGGCCCCATTAAATCTGGCCTGCTTCATCTGCTATTGTTTAATCAGATCCTTGCAGACAGAAAATCCTTCAAAGGAGAAATGTAAAGAAGGTGGCCAGGGCATCAGAGGAGGCTAGCAAATGGAATGAAGAAACTGACATCATAAAATGTTTAACAATGATGAGAAGAAGGGATGGGAATTTCACATCAAATTAGAAAACCTCAAAAAAGAAAATCACATACCGTCGAACCTCAGAGTTATGAACCCCTCGGGAATGGAGGTTGTTTGTAACTCTGAACAAAATGTTCTGGTCGTTCTTTCAAGTTTACAGCTGAACATTGACTTAATGCAGCTTTCAAACTTTATTATACAGAAGAAGAACTCTGTTTTCCCTTTATTTTTTTAGTACTTTACATTTAACACAGTACTGTACTGTATTTGCTTTTTTTTTTTTTGGTCTCTGCTGCTGCATGATTCCATACTTCCGGTTCCAAATGAGGTGTGTGGATGTCTGGTGAGTTCATAACTCTGGTGTTTGTAACTCTGAGGTTCTACTGTATTTTAAAGAGGCCCTTGTTGCCAAGAAGGCTAACAGCATTTTGGGCTGTATAAGTAGGAACATTGCCAGCAGATCGAGGGACGTGATCATTCCCCTCTATTCGGCATTGGTGAGGCCTCATCTGGAGTACTGTGTCCAGTTTTGGGCCCCACACTACAAGAAGGATGTGGAAAAATTGGAAAGAGTCCAGCGGAGGGCAACAAAAATGATTAGGGGGCTGGAGCACATGACTTATGAGGAGAGGCTGAGGGAACTGGGATTGTTTAGTCTGCAGAAGAGAAGAATGAGGGGGGATTTGATAGCTGCTTTCAACTACCTGAAGGGGGGTTCCAAAGAGGATGGATCTAGACTGTTCTCATTGGTACCAGATGACAGAACAAGGAGTAATGGTCTCAAGTTGCAGTGGGGGAGGTTAGGTTGGATATTAGGAAAAACTTTTTCACTAGGAGGGTGGTGAAGCACTGGAATGGGTTACCTAGGGAGGTGGTGGAATCTCCTTCCTTAGAGGTTTTTAAGGCCCGGCTTGACAAAGCCCTGGCTGGGATGATTTAGTTGGGATTAGGTCCTGCTTTGAGCAGGGGGTTGGACTAGATACCTCCCGAGGTCCCTTCCAACCCTGATCTTCTATGATTCAGTGAGCTCAGAATCATGTTCTATGTGCACCAGCTGCCACCCACGGAAAGCTTGTGGCTTAGTAGAATTGGAACCGGTGGCAGGTCCCTCATCTGGTGGCAGGACTGGGACAAATGAGGTAAATCGCCCCCTTGGGCAGCTGATTACTGTCCTATTAGATGCAAGAAGCCAGGGGACCAGAGAGGAGGAATTCAGTGCAAGTTGGCAAAGACCCCTTTCATACACAGAGAACATCTCTTCGTGTAGTTTCATCCATTTTAAGGCCAGAAGGGCGCATCAGATCATCCAACCTGGACTCCTGTATACCACAAGCCAGAGCGTCTCATCTGGTTCCTCCTGTACTGAGTCCAAGAACCAACTAAGCCCAATTTGAAAATAGAGATGTGCTTAAGTGCATGATAAAAACCTTCACACAACACCGAGCACAAGGTATCTGCGTGCTGGGCAGAGAACCTGATGATTTCTTTTAAATCCTGAGCCTCTGAGATGCTGCGGTGACTTACTGCCTCGAGAATTCATAAAAGCAGGAACTGCCAGAGAGGATCAGACCCAACGTCTCTCTACTCCAGTAGCCCGACTCTGACAGCCAGCATCCAAGGCCAAACGGGACCATTGTGATCATCTAGTCTGACCCCCTGTGTAACCCAGGCCACAGAATTTCCCCAAAATAATTCCTAGAGCAGAGCTTTTAGAAAAAACACCCCATCTTGAGTTAAAAATGGTCAGTGATAGAGAATCCACCACGACCTTTGGTAAATTGTCCCCATGGTTAATTACTCCCACCATTAAAAATGTCTGCCTCATTTCCAGTCTGATGCTTCAGAGGAAGGTGTACGAACCCTGCAGTCGCTGATGTGGGATAATCTGCCCTCCACAGAGATCTCACCCTGGTCTCTAATATTAGAGATTGGCTTAAGCCTTGAGGCATGAGGTCTAATATACCTTCCAGATATTTTATTGTCATTTACTATGACAACTCTGGACGATCTTGCTATGCCTATAAATAGGGTGACCGGACAGCAAGGGTGAAAAATCGGGATGGGGGTGGGGGGTAATAGGTGCCTATATAAGAAGAAGCCCCCAAATCAGGGCTGTCCCTATAAAATCGGGACAGCTGGTCACTTTACCCATAAACAATAATTCCCTTTTGGAATCTTGTTAAATTCTCGGCCTCAGCAGCTTCTTGTGGCAGTAAGTTCCACCGTCTAATCGCACATTGTGTGAGGAAGTCGATCCTTTTACAGTTTTGAATTTCCCCCCTTTCAAGTTAACGGAATGTTCTTGTGTTCTGAGACAGGGAGAACAGAAATTCCCCATCTCCCTGTTCTCTAGACCAATTATTACTTCATATACTTTTATCATGGCCCCTTTTATACATCTCCTTTCAATCCCAAGTTTTTCAATCTCTCTTCATAGGATAGTTTTTCCAGGCCTTTGCCCTGTCTCGTTGCTCTCCTCTGAGCTCCCTCCGGTTCCACAATACACGTCAGCCCATTTGAGAGCTGCTGCCCTGATCTGACACTTGCAAAACCGATTTACTTTCTCTCCTCCCTTCCGCTTTCTAGGAGCATCGAATCCTTCTACAGCGAGACCATAAAAGCAGACCTTGGAGCAGGTGGAAAAGGTACCTGCGGGGTCTGGAGCTCCTCGGTACTGAAGAAGATGAAGGTCTCTGGCTGCACTGTGTCTATCCCTCTGAACCATGCTGATCTAGCCAGAGGCACCCGGTGTTCTAGGAGTCCAACCGGAGCCCAGGGCCCCCGCCCCTGGCAGCAGCAAGTGGGGCTGCCTAGAGCATTTCTTCTCTCTCTGTATTCTTTTCATTGGGTCCCTGTCAGGACTTCGCCCCCGGCTCCCCTTCCAGCCCACCTGTGCCTAATCCTCTAGGCCTGACTGCTCAGATTTACCCAGCGGCCAACTCCAGGGGAGTGAATGGAGTTAAACTGGTGTTGAGGTGGCCTATGCGAGGCCCTTAAAGAGTGCTGTTTCCCCATCCATCCACCCAGATACTCCCGCCACACCTCCTTATGGACCGAGGCAAGGGGCTGGCAGTCAGGTGCGCCAAGCACTTGGCCGCTCAGCCCTCCACGCACCCTGTTACAACGGTCATCTCTGCGGGGTCTGAGCGTACCCGGTGCACATTTAATGCACGTTTATCCCTACAGAGAGGTGGGATGCACCGCCACGGCCTAAGGCAAACGTATCATCTTGCTTAAACCTTCTAGTTAAGAGCTAGGCAGCTGTGACACATGAAAGACGTTCAGCAGTTCCTCCCCGGCGCGTTAGCCCGGATCACACCCCCAGGTATTTCTGTCTAGGCTACCAGGGCACAGCTCTGGTTTGTGGCAAAATCCCCCTGTGAAGCCTCCGCTCAGGAAGCTCCCGTCTTGCAAAGCGTTTGACGAGAGGCGCTCGCTCGTTTGCTTCATAGCTTCACCTCTCGACCCCACCCAGTCGCTGCTGCGCCAGGGCCCACAGCAGGTAATCTCAAACTTGGGATTATTTTTTTTTTAAGTTCAAGAGGTCCGACTCTCCAGTTGCCTCGGACCTCGTGTTGTCATTTGCATTGTGACCAAGTTGTGTTAATACACAACCACCGGGCAGGGCCCGCGGCTTCTGGTGCCGAGTGCCTTGCTGATCAAAATAAATGAGGTTCCCATGCAATATGGAATGAAACACGTACTAGAGGTTTCAAATCTCTCGGCCTCTGGAATAGGTCACTATCGCTTTGTGCAGTTACCCCAGATATACCATATGTCTCACTCCAGTTCCTTATAACAGCTGGCCATTATCGTCAATAATAAAACCCACAAAGGCGTCTCTCCCTCTCTCTCACACCCAGACACACACATCCTCCTTCAAACTAAAACCTCTCCTCCTTTAACAGTCACTTTTGCAGTGGAATGCCGCATGCATAACCACGGTGAAGATAAATTACTGCTATCTAAGTGCCTGTAATTAGCAGTCATTATTATCACATGGGCCCTTAACAGGTTTCAAGGGTCAGTTATTCAAATCCCACACATTGGCCAGTATCTTCCTGAGTGAAGGGGTTGGCATGGTAACCGCCTGGCTGATAACGACTTTGGTTCTCCCAGCAGGATCCGCCTTGCCCACCAGAGTACTCCTTCCTATGCCTACTGGTTAGTAGGGCCAAGGCAACCGCAGGGGTAGGTTTCTCCTTCTCACGAACCGCAGGATGACCGTCTTGCTAAACTTTCATTCCTCCACACCATGGGGGCTGGAAGCAGAGAGACTCGGTGGCCAGGAGGACAGATATACTGCAGGGGAAGGCCCGGAGCCAATGCAAACCTGTGGCTAGGTTGTGTTATCCTGGGACTCTCAGCTCCCCCGAGGAGCGTGAAGAGAAATGGTGGAGTTGCACAGAGAGAAGACAGGGTCTTTTGTGCAGCATGAGTGGCGGGTCTGTGACAAAATGACCGACACGGCCTTTAAAGCGGAGCCACTGAAAGCAAGTACACAGTCAGTCTCCCCTTTGCCCTGCCCCGTGGGGAGAGTGGCTGCCTTGCCCAGTGCAGGTCGTCCCTAGAATTCATAGCTGCAGCTGACGCGTTCCTGCCACGCCGCTCGGATTCCCTCCTTGACACATCCCGCCGCGGATCACCAGAAGAGCCCATGCACGGACTGAAGCGAAGTCGAGAGGCGTGGTGCTCGCAGATGTGCAGGCCACAGGCCGGCCGATGCATTGCAGGCACCCATTGGTCACGGTTTTTGAGGTAGCAGCTCTTCTGCCAGCTCCCCCTAAACCAGCAGCATCAGGAACCAGCATCAGGACAGCGTCTGCCAGCCACGAAGCCTAGAGCGAAGGCTGAATGGGAGGGGAGTGGGAAACATTCCACCAAAAGCCCTGTACACTAGGGCTGGAAAGGATCCTATAAGGGAAGTTAGTCACACATAGCGTCCTACTGAATCAAAACCCGGGCTGCTAGCATCCCTTGCAAAAATGTTTTGGGGAAGGGTCCCACCGGCTGCGGGGCGGACCCCTGAGTAAAGCACCGACCAGAGAACAGCACTTCTGCAGGGGTTTCTTGCATCTTCCTGTGAAGCTGTTCAGACTAGCCACCGTCGGGGACGGGAGCCTGGACTACATGGATGGTGGCTGATCAGGACTGGCAATTCCAACGCTCCTGGGAACGGGGGGCAGCCTGCATTTAGCCGGTGTGAACTTGCTCACAAAGGGAGGAAGAAAGGAAGAGGCCCAGGTAAGGGAGGAAGGCGATTACGATCTGGATTACGGTGGAAGCTGGCAGCTCCAGTCACGGACCAGGACCCCACCGCGCTCGGTGCTGTACAAACACAGAACCAAAAGCCCCCACCCCAAAGAGCTGACAATCTAAGTGTTGATGGAGGCAGAGAGGCTTCCGAGGAGAAGGCACCTGTATCAACATCATCGTATGGAGGGGCCAAGAGGGAAGGAATGAGGCAGGGTGAAAAACATCAGTGTCTTGCTCGTCTGGGCGTGGGGGCAGGGAAGACGCTGGCGCTTTGGGCGACTACCGGGAAGATCGGTTTGTATGGGACTTGGATACTTGGGACCAGGGGCGTGGCAGAAAAACCTAGCGAGAGGAAGGGAGAAGAGGCTGGAACTGGGAGAAGCGAAGGAGACCGAGAGGAGGTGGCTGCAGTTCTGACTCCTGGAAAGGTTGGGGGACTTTCACTCGTTCACAAGACCCAGGAAAGGAGGAAGGCAGCAGGTCTAGTGGGCGGAGACAGGCTTGGGACTCAGGATCAGTGTCTAATCCCAGCTCTTCCACTGGCCTTGGGAGGGACCTGGGGCGAGTCCCGTCCCCTCGCACCCCCTGCCCATTTAGACTGTCGGCTTTCTGAGGCAGGGACAAACCATCGCGACGTGTACAGACAGCGCCTGGCACAACGGGGCCTGATCTCGGCTAGGACATCTAGGCTGCTAGAGAAGTCTCCTCAAGGAGGAGATTGCAGCAGGCAGGCCACCCAAAATGGCTACCTACGCTGTTCTGGACAGAACAAAGCCCTTGTGTGCCCAGGATGGGACAAGCCAGACGCCCCCTCCCGCTCCACGAGCAGCAGACTTATCGCCAATTTAATTAACATTCCCCGACCACGTGAAGAGGCCACTCAGGAGCTCAGCGGCACTCGCGTCCTGGCTTCGATTCTCACTTGGAAGAGGAGCAGCTGCAGAAAGCGAACGTCTAAACCACGGTGCCCTACGTTCTGCCCAGCCCAGGGCTGCCTTGGCAGATTCTGCAGAGCACGAGGGGCCATGCTTAATGTGGTTTAAATGGAGCAGATGGTGGCTGGTCTCGTCATTCATACGGCAACGTGGCCAGTGGAGACTTAAAACTTCACCCCACTCCACTCAGTGAGCCTGAGCATCACCAGCCCGGACCCGTGGCTGCTGGGCTGTAACTAGGTCGCCCCTAAAGGCCATGAGGTCACAGGCCCCTAGCAGGTCCAGGGGGAAGGGCGTACGTGGCTGCCACCTTTACCTGCAAGAACCTTGTTGCCAACCTGTGAATTCATGGCCTGAAGCAGATGGCCCCTTGAGTCCAGACAGGACATTGGGACCTGGCAGGGGTCTCGGTAAGAACCGTGAGGTCACGCTGGTATCACCTTCCTCTCCTACGGGCAGATCCAGCGCTGGAGGCTCAGCCCTCGTACTCACGTCCCCGAGGGCAGCAGGCGCCGATGCACCTGGATGTCTCTTAGGGGCCCCTCCCATGGGGGGCAGGAAATGGACAAATGGACAAGCATTAGGCCAAGCCTCCCTGTGGCTAGGCAGCATGTGAAGCACCAGAGAGCTCAGGCAGCTGGACTCTCGCTCGGATGCCATTTAAACAGACGGCGTTTCCCTGCCCGGCTCAGTCACCTCCCAGGAGGCCTCTGGATGGCTCCTGGGGTCAGTGTTGCAGACAGTAGGACCGTGCTTTCAGCACAGCCCTTGCTGGGCCCCTTGTGCTATGAACCTGGAGCGCTTCCCGGCTTGCACGTCTGTCCCTCGGACGGGGAGGCTGGCTAGCCAGGCATAGCTGATCGCCACATTCAGTGGCGGCGGGGCAGAGGGAAGGCTGCTCTCTGTGTGTCATTCGCTCTGCCCCCTCCGCATCCCCCCAAAAGAAACGGGGCTGCCGGCTGATTTAAGCAAATGCAAGCGGATGCACCTAGATGGCATCAGCATACAGCTGTGTGCACAGCTGCTAACCCATCTGCGTCTGGCTGCCCGTTGTCGTGGGAGCGAAGAGTGGGAGGGGGAAGCGCAGCAGCGTTCAGCAGCTCTCCTCTCCTCGGGGGTCTGGTTCTGTGGTGTCGCCATCACGCCAGAGTCCTGAGTGACCCCCGGAGCCCGTTTAATCCCATTTCCCCACCCTGACACCCCTGCTGAGCCATTGCACTGAAAAAGGCTTACCCCTGGGCGTGCAGGGGGAACATACTGCGTGACTTCAGTGTCCACGCTCTGAACTAGGTCACCGAGCTGTAAATCCAACAGACACCAGTGCAAGTGAGATCAGAACCTGGCCCCCCGCCGGCTCAGGAGAGGAGAATATTGGAGCTGTCCAGAGGGGCCTAGAGATGACAGAAAGGATAGTCCAGTTGTTCGGGCACCAGCCTGGAACCCGGAATACCTGAGTTCAATTCCCGGCTCCACCACAGACAGCATGTGACACGCTGGGTAAGTCATTTACCCCTCTGTGCCTCAGTTTCCCAGACTGTACAATGGGGATAATAAAGAGGCGACGCGTGGGGGGGAGCATGCAAGGTCACATTCTCCCCCCCCCCCCATTTGCTGCTTGGCTTCTACCGAGCACGCTCACACAGACTGAGCGTGCTCAGTAACACTGCTGAAGTCGGCTGCCCTCACTCTGCCCACCACTATCGCCAGGCACGGGTCATCCGCCCGACCTCACAGGGGGTGTTGAGGAGAAACACAGTAAAGGTCCTGAGGCAACGGGGGTGTCCCTCCCCTGTCTGGGTGTGTCCGGTGCTGCACAAACCCCGCAGTAGAACCAGTGTGGGCGTCATAGAAATCATCGGGAGAAAAAGGAAGGAAAACAAAGTGAGGCTACATTTGATAATACAGTGATTAATTAGAGTGTAATTACACAGCAATTCTGCTTTGATAACCTCTAACTGCTACCGATTCCTTACAGGAGAAAGCGAACGGCATGCTTGAGAGTAGACCCTGGATAAGGTATGACACTGAAGAGATACAAGTCAATACATTATGTTTCCAGTTACACGAATGAGCAGCAATTTGTTACAAGAGCACAACTGCAGTGTAACTATGGTCACTGCGTCTAAACTGCAGCTTAAACAGGGATAAGAGCAAGTCTTGAAACCTCCCATGCCGGCAAAAATGCCAGAGTCACGAATGCAGGGTCAGGGTGCAAGCCTCCCAAGGTCATGGCCGGACCATGCACACGGTCCGCCACTAAAAGCAACCCAGCATGAAGCCTTGAACAACCAATCCGTGCACTTTGCTGGCATGGGACTGAAAGGGGGGAGGTGAATGGAAGGGACACCTGCTCGCCCCCTCCTCCTGCCCAAATGCTGATGGGTGCTAGGGACCCAAATCAGAATCCAAAAGACAGTTTTCCTAGGGCTGTCAGAAGGAGAGAAAATGGAAGAACTGCAATCCTCTTACGTGGATTACTGTATCACAAAAATCAAACCCAGCAGCATTTCTGGCCCAGATTACTCACACCGGATTTGCTCCGAGAGCATTTTTACACCCAAGAGGCGATAATGCCGGGGAGCAGCTGGGGCGGAGAAGTCAGCAGACACATTTTAAATAAAGATACGGGGCTGAAGGTCACAATGACAGACCAGCGGATGGGGAGAAGGGGAACCAGGGAGCGTTCTTTCCAAGGGCCAAGGAATCCAGTGCGGCTCAGTGAAGGATAAGGAAGCCTCTGGTCTCCGCTTCAGTGCGTCCATGAGAAGCAGGAGACAAGTCGAAGCCTGAGGGGTCTGATGAGCCAGTCTTTGCAGGACAACAGCTACAGCCAGTATTTGGCAAAGTAAAACATGGAGCCCGTTAAAAGGCTCTTGAAGGTGACTGTCTCTGCCAGTGGTTCTCAACATTTCCTATACCCCATGTTACAACAGGAAATACATTTCTGAACTCTGCTCCCATGATGGAGGAGTGGTCCCCCAGGGGGAGAACCCAGGGGCTTTGTTATGAATCACTCCAATCTAAGAGCCCCTGAACGTCAGTATTTTCCTCCAAAGCAGATCTCATTAGTTCTGACTGTGCAGTGCTCCGAGGCCGCCTGGATGCTGTTGCCACACAAATGGTGCGGCGAGCACCTGCCAGGTCAGGGGAGGAGAACACCAGGCACCGTAGTTAACCTTGCATCTGGGAGTGGCGCTGGCTTAGTTCGATGCACGTAGCAGGGTGCTGAGGGGACCATGGCGCTGGGGCCATTCTCTAGCTGCAGAGAAAGCAAATCAACACAACGAAACGCTCTCCCTTGCTCATCTCTGGGTTGTCCAAGGAGAGCCTCCTCCTTGCATTTCAGAGGGTGAGTCAACAGGGCACGCGCTGCCCTGCCACTTCTTCCACACACAGAACAACGAGCCAACGGGGCCACTGGGGAGAAACCCCCCCTCCCGTCTGCACTCCGGGGAGGATGAATAAGATGTTTGGTCCAGAGAGCAAAGCAGCGCTACCCATCACATCCCAGCTGCGTCTCTCCCTGGAAACACAGACAGCAGCTGTCACCCGCTTCTAAAGACCAAGACACAAAGGTGCAGCCGTACACTCAGAGCGGGAGCCGGGCTATTCTAAAGCACCGTGATAACCCAACGGGGACAAATCCTAGGCAGGGAGCGGCACAGTACGGGGCACCCAGCCCAGGCACAAGGCGCCAGTGCAGACGTTGAGCGCGGCAGGACCCACGCTGGGGGGTGGGCGTGACAAGGCAGAGAGGAGCTCCCACATGGCCGCCCTTCCTAGCACGTGGCTGATCTGGAACGCGGCTATACATGGAAAGGGAAAGCGGCTGCAAGGGAGGCTACTGAAGGGAAGAGTCCCATTCCCTCCCCCCGGTGTGACCTGTACCCATAGGCGCCAACTTTCTCCGGCGCTGGTGGGTGCCCGCGCCCGCCCGGCCCCAGCCCCTATTGGATCCCTTCCCCAAATCCCCGCCCCAGCCCCGCCTCTTCCCCCAGCGCGACGCGTTCCCCCTCCTCCCCCCTCCCTCCCTGCCCCGCGAATCAGCTGTTTTGCGGCACAAGCGCTGGGAGGGAGGGGGGAGGAAGCAGGCCGCGGCGGCGCGCTCACGGAGGAGGCGGAGGTGAGCTGGAGCAGGGGGGCGGGGCAGGGCCACGGGGAGCTGCCGGTGGGTGCTGAGCACCCACCAATTTTTTTCCGTGGGTGCTCCAGCCCCGGAGCACCCACGGAGTCGGCGCCTATGCCCGTCCCCCCCTGCGTGGGGTGCTCTGTGCACCTCTAGTCCTGGCTGGACCACAGAGAGAGGTTGATGAGCCTGGATTGCTCAGTTTCACTGCATTTAAGGCCAGAAGGGACCATTAGATCAGCTGGTCTGACCTGTATATCACAGGCCATCAAACTTCAGCCAGTTCCCCCTGTCCTGAGCCCAGTCACTTGTGTCTGGCTAAAGCATTGTCCAGAAAGGCGCCAGGCAGGACCTGCAGCCCCCAGGAGATGGGGAACCCACCACTGCCCTGGGGACCTTGTTCCAGTGCTCAGTCACCCGCCCTGTTACAAACCGCGGCCTTATTTCTAACTGGAATTTGTCTGGCTTCAGCTTCCAGCCGCTGGTCCCTGTTCTGCCTTTCCCCGTTCGATGAACGAGCTCGTTAGTGCCCAGTATTTTCTCCCTGTGCACACACACCTCTCTGATGGAGCAGGGTCTTTTCGTTCCAGAAGCTGTTTGTGCTTTTAGCTCAGAGGTCTCAGATTCAATCCTCATTGCTAACAACCCAGCCAGACATCACCCCAGCTGGAAGCTGGGGTGGTTACCAAGTGTTTTGAGCTGCTTTGCTCTACTTTGGGACCTCTGAGGGTTAGTGACGCCAGCCCCAAGGAAAAGGACTTGAACTAACTTATACATTGGGAGCTTTGTTTTCATCTTCCCCTGCTGGTGAATCTGCCCACAAGCTCTGCAGGCAATTAGCTCCCTTCCCCACTGCAACCTCCCCTGGGATCCCGTAACTCAGAGACGGCTCCAAGAGCCTCCCTCCCCCATGGCAGGCAGAAGCATCGCTCTGCAGCCGAGTATCTGGCAGCATCAGGACTTGTCTACACGCAGAAAACTTGCACCAGTTTAATGAAACCCATTTAGTTAAACTGGTGCAAACCTCACATGTGGACGTTTTTATTTCAGTTTATCATAAACCGCAAGCAGCCACACTCAAACCAAAATAAGAGTGCCCATCTAAACAGGGGCTTGCCCTGATTTAACCAAATCAGTTTCAACTGCCCTCTTTCATTACCCCAGTGCAAATCTCTGTGTAGACAAGGTCTCAAGAATATGATTTTAAACTGGTTTCACTGGACCTGTTCAAAAGGTCATGGGGACACACCTAATACAGTTTAAACCAGGCTCATTTCAGTTTAGCTGACGCCCACTTGCTGCGTGTCACATCCCCTGTGCACGTTGACTCCCCTTATCTGTAAAATGGGCGGATTACTTCCCACGGGTACTGCCAGCATTTGAGGCTGCAAGGTTCTTTATAACGGCTGATTACGGCTGCTGACGTGGCAGGACCGGGGCCCACCGTGCCAGGCCTGGGCACAGACACAGGAGGTTATTCCCCGCCCTATTAACAATAGTCATTGCACCAGCAGTGTGTCAGGAGGAGAGGAAAGCCCAGTGGGGAGGGCACTAGCTTGAGACTCTGGAGACACAAGGTCAAGTTCCTCCTCTGCCCCAGACAGACCTTGGGCCAGTCACTTGCCTAGCGCCGTGAGGCTGCACGGCCTGCCCTCGTGGGGGCTGCGGGGACAAAGGCAGTAACGATTGTGAGGCTCAGATACTACAGTCATGGGCCACCTGAGACAGGTCACCTCCAGCGAAACATTTCCTCTTTGCAAGCCCCGGCTACGGGGCGACAGGACACCAGGCTCCCGCGCACGGCGCTGGCGTGAGCTCCCCAGCCAACAGAGCCCACTTTTCTCCCCTCTGCAAGAAGAGGCTGCGAGAGCATCATGTCCTGAGAGGAGAGATCACCCTGGGAAAAGCGACAGAAAGCGTGACTAGGACAGATCATCCCTTCATAGGAAATTGTATATTGCTTACGACTTGCTGTCTGTGCGCATGAAACAGTTTAACTAGCCAGGCCTAAATCACAGTGACAGTTTTACACTACCCACAAATCTCCGCTCGTGCTCCTCCGAGTCACTCGGCCTTTTTACCAACCCCCGCCCCAGTTTGTGTTTTGGTTTCTACTAACGCTTGCCTTCCTCCCCTCTGAAGGGCACAGCCGGAAACACGTCGGAACGAGGACAAAGGGCCGAGCCAGTATGGTCCAGCGGATGAAGGCGCTGCCCTGGGGATTCAGGAGACCCAGGGTCTAGTTGACCTACTGCGTGACCCCACCCCCTCCACCTCTGCATCTCCACCTGCCCTTTGTCTGGTCGGTTTAGACTATACGCTCTTTGGGACAGGGACTAAAACGCAACTGCTTGGCTTTCGCAGCATGGTGCACGTGGGTGAAGGACAAGGTACAACGCTGGGGACCAGCAGGCTCAGGTGGGTACAAATGGAGATTTCCACCACAATGACCTGCCCCCATTGGGGATATTTAGACTAGGAAGAATGGCTGAGGTTAGCTAACCCTGACCTTTCTCCTAGTGTAGACACAGGTAACGCTCTCCCCCTCAACCAAGACATGAGGCGTTTCCTTGCATCTATAAAAAGCAACAGAGGGTCCTGTGGCACCTTTGAGACTAACAAAAGTACTGGGAGCATAAGCTTTCGTGGGTAAGAACCTCAATTCTGATCCTTGCATCTAGACTATGAAAAGTGTGGGTTTAGGTCAAGGTTAGCTCACCTTGATTAAGTCTTGACCATTTATGTTCCTGTAGACAGACCCCTTCTGTCCTGAGGGCGTGGGACACTTAGGGAGCAGGTGAGTGCATTCGCCAGTTGAACTCTTCCCTGCAACCTTAGCAACAGTCTAGAATGGATTCCCAGGTATTGGGGAAAATTCATGCCTTTTTGTTATGTCATGTACATTAACAAAGCCCAGAGCAGCCTCTGCTTCCCCGGGATCAATAGTGCTCTCTCGAGTCTATAAATCTTGATAGTGCCCTGAGCAAATGTCAGTACTGATGGAGTGAACCTATTGTATTAGTAGGTTACTTGCTCTGCACATTGCTGAAGGCTCCCCATCACAGCAGGGTCTGCAGCCCAGGATGTAGGCACAGTCTAATAGAAAACCTCTCTCGATTTTCTGAAGATGCGCCTATGAATATACAGGTACCTATATGGCCCCATTCACCGCAGTATCTGACACGTCAAGGTTTAAGCAATTTGCCTTGGAGCAGGTGCTGTCTTCTTCATCTAAAACCATCTGTTCTTCCAAACCAGTGAGAAGACCTTGCTGCGAGGATCAGGCCGAGCCCACTTCCCCCAGGAATCTCCAAGCCCTTTGCCATCTGTAGGTGGGACTCCCCACACCTCTGCAAGGTAGGAAATGATCAGAGCCACTTGACAGGCAAGACGGAGGCCCCGTGAATTCGGCTGGTTCCGGGTCACAGAGTGAATCAGCCGCAGGGCTGAGAATGGAAGCCACATGCCCAGTAACACGCGCTCGTTGCAATGCCACGCTGGCCTCCGCCGAACAACTCCCGTGGTGTTCTCCACCACGTGCCAGGGGGACCCACAAACCCCGAGCCCAACCCCGCCTCCTCAGACTCTCCAGATGGAACATCCCTAACTCTCAGATGACATTCAAGAGACTTCATGGGGGTTTTGTGAGCCATCTCCTCCGCTCTGAAATCAGAGGCAGCGATACAAACATTGAGTGTTGCTGGAGCGAGATCAGACGCTTCCGGGAGCTCTCAGACCTGTCACAGCTTGCTGGGCTTTTGCGTCTTTCCTCAATCTGGGAAGATCTGAATGACACCAGTTGTCTCTTTCCATCTGCTGTCACTGATGGGCGGCACACCTGCAGACCTGTTGTTTTTATTCTTTTCCTTTCAAATGCACCCCAGTGCTAGCGGATTAGCCTTTGCTCCCTCCTCAGCCACGAATGACTGCCAGTGACTTTCCCCTTTATTCCCCATATTTTAGGGAATTCTGCATAAAGACGGAGGTAGCAAAAGACTTGGCAGAAACGCCGCGATTCCATATTTACATGCACTGAACTGTCTCTGACAACCATCAGCCCTTAAAATGTCTGCGTCCCTCCTGCATTCGTAAAGCTGTATTTTTTCCCATCTTGGTATTTACAGTTGCTTGTCACCTTTCGTGTCACTTTCAGTTCTGTGACCAAGTTAGGAAGAGCTTTTCCTATATTTCTCAGCGTCCCTGGAGCGATTTGCTTTTTTTTAATTCCCAGCCAGCAGCTTTGTAAAGAGCAGAGTGAATTTTGCTTTACAAGAGGGTACAGTGCAGATTTGTTCCAAAGGGACGTAATTCTGCATCAGGAAATCGCACCCCTCCTTACCGTTTCACTCCTTGAAGGAAATGGACCCTTTTCCTTATCAATTATTGTCTAGAACGACAGCATCTCGAGACCCCACCCGAAACCAGGGCCCCCCTGCGCTAGGCGCTGCACATTGGTATCATAAGAGACTGTAAGCGCTTTGTGGCACGGACTGTCTAAATAGACAAATCAGACAAACGCATTTAAATCATGAGTCAGTCTCCCAAATAATCATGAGAAAGGCTTGAAAACAGATTAAAAACCCAAACAGCTTTTTTTTGGGAGGGGGGCAGAGGCGGGGGGGAGGACCTTCTAGGCTGAGCTTTTAGGTCACACTCCGGTTTTTTAAGGTTTGCTCCACAACCACAAGGGCTAGAAACTTCTTCTTTTCCAGCTGAAAGCCAAGACCCCTGGCTCACCACTCGCCTCCTGCAGCTGAAGCCATAAGACGAACACCACATGTCACAGCACTCTTTTTAGCCCCATTTTACAGACGGGGAAGAGAGACACAGACAGGTGAAAGGACTCCCGGGGGGGAAGTCGTGACTGCTCCAGGAACGGAGCCCAGTCCCAAGACCTCCTTCCTCTCGCTTCTTTCACTGTTCGTGATGTTTTTGGTCATCACCAATGGCCACAGCACTGACAGCTGGTATCACAGAAACCAGGCATGGCCAGATACAGCCACTGTGGGATCATCCTGCCAGGAGCATAAATCGTCCGCACAGGGTTAGCTCAGGTCTCTAGGGAGCTGTGGCATGCTGGACTGGCTCCTTTCTCCTTAGATCCCACTCTGGAACACCTCAAATGGATGGAGCTTTGCGAAAGGCAGGATTCGATCACACGCATGGGAGTTTTCAGGCGGTCACCTGTGCACAGCACCTGCTAGCATCTAGCCCATCGTGCCCTGTCCAGCCAGCCCAAACTATGCTGGCCGTAAGCGGCAGCTGTTAACTTCACTGCATCTTCCTGGCCAACACATTGAAAAGCCAAAGACAGTTTATGAACTAAATCTGTACCGTAAAAGCCTCTGAAATGATTAAAATATGATAAATATGAAATCCACATGCAGAGAGAAAGAGGAGCCGATCTCCTGTGCGACCCGCTGTACAGGAAGAACCTCCCAGCACACATCAATAGCTAATCAATCTGCAATAATAAAACGGAAGACAAATTACGCTGCATTTATTAATTCATCAGAAATAAAGGACAGGACTCTTATTAGGGTTTGCAAAATTCCTGGAGCATCTGCGGGGGAGTTAGAAAGCAAAACTCCCCCTGAGCAGAGGTCCAGCATAACGCCCATGAGCTAACTGGGTCTTGAGTGGTCTGTTGGGCTTACCCTGGCCTTCTGCAGAGGGGTCTCCCCCAAAGAGAGTTTGATTCCAGTTTGGTTTGCCTGTAACAGTTTGCAGAGAGGCTCCCTCTCTTCAACAACAATTTGCTTTCAGGAAGCAATAGAAGTTAATGGGTTAAAGCTAGCCTACACGAGCACAATCACACCTCTGATTGCAGTGTAGCTATGCCGTGTGTGTACAGCACCCCACACAATGGGGTCTCATCTCCGCGAGAGCCACCAGGTGTTACCATACTGCACACAATAACCAGGAAAGGAAGAAATCCCACACAAGAAAAAGAAAGGAAAACGTACTGTGAGAGAACATCCATTTCCCCTACAGAGATTCTGGGCTGTTCCAACTGATCTGGAAGGTTATTTTCAGATGTCTTTGCTTGCAGTTGAATGGAGCAGGCAAATCTATTGGAGCAGCAGAATTCTGTACATTTGTCCTTCACCACGTTTACAGCAGCTTAAAATATGAGCCATGGTGACTCGTGCTCCAAACTGGTTTCCATAATAGTATCGATGACGCATACCACAAGCCCCCCTTAAAATACAGGGGGCACTCTCACTATTAGCCCCCGGAAGCACCTATCTGGAGAATCAGATGCCTAAATACCTTTGAAAACATGGCTCCTTGACTACTTTCCTGGGCCTCTTCTCCCCAGCCCATGTCTGTCCGTCTTCTGAAAGAGAGCTGGGCCTGGCTGTGCGTTCACACGTCAGAGGTGCTGCCGGAAACCAGCCCCACCAGCACCTTACACCCAGAACAACAGGAGCAGCTTGCGGCAAAACGTTCCCTGAAAGACGCGAGGGCTCTGGTTCAATGCCTGGGGTTCGTTCTCAGCTCCGCCACGGCTTCTCTGGGCCTCAGCTGGGGATAATGACCATTGCTTTCTTCACCCCCTCCAAGAGACGGGGCTTGAGGGAAGATGTCCCCGTTCAATGTGGGAGGAATAACTTACTCCTCTTAGCCGGGTCGCAGTAGCACTAGGAATACCAGCCAAGGACTGTGCAGGGCTCCTACCTACTGTAGGTACTTAATGGGCCCCAATAACTGTAGAATTGGAGCCTCACAATCGTTAGTGTATTTGGCCTCATGACACCCCCCCCCCCCCCCAGGCGGTAGGGAAATGCTCTTATCTCCGTAGTTCACCCATGACCCGAGGCCCCGAGGAATGGATTTTTGAAGGTGTTGAGGCACCTAATGCCCACTGAACCCACCAGGAGCTTGATGCCTGCCCATCTCGGGCCCAGACACTCTACGTGACTGGCCCACGGACACACAGCCGCTGTGCCAGAGCCGGTCTCCCCATTCCCAGGCTGCAATGACCGTCCCTGGCCCAGCGCACTCACAAGCTACCAGACAGGCAGGAGGAAGGGGCAGGCTGGGGGGCCGAGGCAACCAAGTGAACAGAGCTGAGCAGAAGTCAAGGAGCGCTGGATGGGGGGCGAGGGAGGATCCGTAGCCATCGGGGAAGAGGTACGTTTTAAGGAGGCATTTACAAAAGGATAATGCGGCAGCTTCACTTGGTCTAGGGAACCCAGTCCCTTCGGAGACCCCGCTGCCCCATCCCCATTCATCAGCCATTCCTTTAGGTTCCCAACTGTTCTTTTTGCCTCGGTATCTATAACTAAACCTGTCAGCCGACATCATAATCACAAACCCACTCAGCCAGGCCAGGCAAATGAGCGCTGCGAGCTTGTCTCAGAGGCCAGCTGTACCCTTTGCGCTTCCTGCCAAATTTCTCAAGTCCCAAAAGCAGGAAAGCAAGAACTCATTGTGGGAATTGAGGGAAGCCAGAGAAGCGAATTGTCCCGACTGAAACCTCACCGGACGCATTTGCGCCTCTGTCTTTGCTCAGTTGGGCTTGGGCTGTGGGCGTCTCAGAAGATGGGTTTCCAAATGTCAGCAAGGATCTGTCACGGCAGGCTCCTGCGCCTCTCTCCCTGCCCAGGAGCAAGACAAACCCATTTGGATCTTTCTGTGGTGCGGCTCCAGGCTGTCACATGGCAGAGCCCAGCAAGTCCCAGAACACACGACCGGGCTCCCTTCCCCGCTCAGTTCCCAGGAAGCTCAGTGCAGGGGGCTCTGTCTGCGCTGCCGGTTTTGCTGTATTGGTACATTCCCACCTGACTCCCTGGAGAACCAGGCTGAGCCAGAGAGCCAAGGTCGCAGGGCAGAGCCCAGAATGGGAATTTCAGGCCAAGGGAAGGGGTTTATTTGTGGCTTCGTGAATGTCTGCAAAGCGCTGTTGAGATTCCTGGCTGCAATGGGCTGTAGAAGGAACAGATCCAACCCCCACTCAAGCCAATGGGCGTCTCTCCTTTGATTCTAATGCGAGTTGGAGCAGGCGTGTTAGTACAGACAAGCCAAACCCAGAGCCCAGCACCCCCTGAACTCGGTAAAGTTCACGTTCACACCCCGGCTATCCAGCCAGGCTTTTCTCAGGGCTGGTTGGGATTCTGAGAAAGCCAAACCAAGGCTGGTTTGGTTCTGGGTCCAACTGAATGTGAACCCTGGACTTGCAGGGGGGTCTGGTAAATGGTCTCGACTCTGGTCCGTCACTGTAACTTTAGATCAGTGGGACCTTCTGCTCCCCCAGCATCGCCGATATTTCCCCAGCCCGGCAGCCAGGGCACACTCAGGATGTATTACAGCTTTTAAGGACGCTGTTTGAACGGCAAATCGTGGGTGCCTTGAAGGCCTCATTTACCAGTCAGGGGGTAATCCTGTACCTTTGTATATTGTTTAAATCAATGCATTGGGTTTGATCACAGCCGGTTAGAGCACACGAAGCCCCTGCTGTCTATTAAAGGCAATTAACTGGCTGTACATAGAGGGAATAAAACCAGTACACTGGCATTACTCTTGTTGGTAGGTAACAGCTAAAGTGACCTAATCCCAAAGAGGGACATGGTCACGGCTGCCTTTGGGCGCCTGGGGCCACAGTCACAGGGCCTCAGACGCAGATCCAGCGATTATAACCCCAGGTTTCCAACGCCGTGTGGACACTCAAGCGCCAGATTGGAAACATTGAGTTCACAAGTGCGGGACCCCCAGACCAGGGTTCACCCTGAGAGATGAAGTGACTTGCCCGAGGCCAGGAGCAGAACAAGTGGTTGAGCCCAGATCTCCTGAGTCCCCATCCAGTGCCTTAGACACACAAAGATCTTTCCTCTCCAAGCCGGATCCTGATCCAGATTGACAAGGCTGCCTAAGGCGTGACCAGCCCCCATTCCCCCAGCAATCCACCTCTGTGCTTTGCTGAGGCCTCTTGGATTCTCACCTCCAAAACTTGGGCGTGTCACCAACTCAGCAGGCACTGTCAGAAGCCCAGCAGGCAAGAGCAGAGTGGGATGTGGGGCTGTGTCTGCCCCCAGGTTCATAGGCCGGTAGATTTTCCAAAGAGATTATCTTCCCCTTGGCACCTAAACAAGGGGCTGAATTTCCAGAAGAGCTCAGCCCCAGCCTGCCAGCAACACCCTGAGCTGTGGAAACAGCCGCTCCCACGGCTGAGAGAACAATACAACAGAAGAGAAGATTGTTTCTCCACATACAGGCGCGAGCCCCCATCCCACTCCTGGAACGAGTGGGGTAGCTGGAGCGTCATGGGAGCTCATTTCATACACACAGGATCCAATGGCCCCACGTCCGTTCGTGCAGAGCACCAGAGACACGAGCCGTCACATGGATTTCTTCACTCATCTCAAACTCAGCTGCCCTGCAAACGAGCCCTGACAGACACCGTGACAGCTAATTGGAGAAACCCGACCGCTCTCCCTTTGTCAAGGGCAAGTAAGTTCCATGCTGTATTTCCATGGAGCACGTTAGGAAACTGCATCAAAGGGGAGCGGAGATGCCACGAGCTCTGGGAAGCGAGGCAGGGCCTGGGCGAGGAGGAACTCTCCCCCAGGACACCGCAGCAGCCCCAGCTCTTGGGGGAGCAGAGGGGACGGGAATTGAAGGGGCTCACCTGGAAGATCTGTGCACATGACTCAGTTCACTTACCTGGTGAGTCGACCCTGCCGGGACATTTGGGGATTTCAGACCCAAGATAGAGCCGTACAACCCCACCCCTCCCGGTCTGTGCAGAGTTGAAGGCCAAACTTCCAGCTTGGAGACACGCCTGCGCTAGAACCAGAAGCGTAGCCATGGCAGCAGGAGCTGCAGGAGGGCACGATCCCGTCCGAGACCCGGGGGACGTCCTCGGGCGGCTCACGCTGCCGGGGCTACGCTTCTATTTTTAGCGCATCAGTTCAATCCGAGCTAGCGCGGCGGAGACACGGCCTGGGACAAACCTGGCCGGGGAAGAGTGATTCCAGAGCACCCGGGAGCCACACCCCGACTGGGGCAAGAGGGAGCAGCTGTGTCGAGTAGCATGGACGAGCTGCTATCCTGATTTGCACCAGTTGGGGATCTGGCCCTTGGTGCCTGCGTCTACCTGTCCCAACCTAGCATCAGCTTTGAGAGGAGCAAGAAGGATGCCCCAATGCAGGTGCTAACTGCTTGGACGGGTTCTCAGGGGGCTGGAAGTGGGCAACACCAGCAGAGTGTCAGGTAGGAGGCAGTCCAAGGCAGAGAGAGGACGCTGCTGGAATCGGAGGAAAGACACTGGACGGGGCCTTATTCCAACGGCTCAGAGTAAAGGTTGTTATTTGTTACCTCCAATATCCAAAGCTGAGGGAGGCAGAGTAAGTTCCCTGTCGTTTTGCATCTGAGTGGAAGGGCCGGTTGAGGAGAACGCTCCGTCTCGCTGCATTCCAGCAAGATGGGAGCTGACAGGGCCCAAGGGACGGCTGCTTTGGGAACTCAGCTGCAACGGCTGCTTATATCCCATGACTTTTTTGGGACACTGGCAAAAGGGACTATCTTTCGGGAGCCAAAAACAGCAAGGGAGTAAATTCTGGGCCTGCTGGAAACTCAAGGCAGCTGGAACGCTAGGTCGGAAACGCGAGGGCAGCATGGGTGGGGCTCGGGCTGCTTGGCACTGCACCTCCGACCCGTCGATGGCTCATCGCGCAGAGGAGGAGGAAACACGCAGGGGGCCTGACTCTCCATTCCTGTGTCTTGTAGCGTCATTCACACCACTGCGGAGTGGGGGTCAGAGCCCTGTTTTACATGCATCCACCGTGCAGGGGTAGAAAAGATGGCACAAAGCGCAGGGCAATGGAAAAAACTCAGACCCAGCCTCCTTTATTCTTTGCGTACGCTTTGCTGGGAAAACATAGCTGTGCCCCGTCTCCCCGATTAGCTCAGTTCAGGGCGGGACGCAGGCTCTGAAATCCCAGGTGGAGAATGCAATTTTCGTACTTTGAACTGTTTGCAACAAATCACATTAGCGTCAGCATCATTTGTACAGTTGCATCCGGGCTGGGATCTGAGAGCACCTTCAGGTCACGGTGTGCAGAGCGCTGCTGCCACCCCCAGGCCAGCGCCGAAAAGCGGGCGGCTGATGCAGAACCAGAGCTGGTATTTGACTGAACGGCAGCGAACGAGGGTCGGAAGATGCTGGAGCTGGACTCCTATCGGCACCCTGCAATGGAAGGTGGCTACACCGCTTGGGCAGACAGATGCTGTGATATGGGGAGCCCAACGCTGGAAAAGCTCAGATCACCGTGCGGGCGAGCAGATGAGAACGGCCGTTCAGTGCACGTTTAGAAGAGCCATGCCCATGGTTTGTGCCTGGCTCGCTCTCCCAGACATGCCCGAACACCTGAGACAGGACGATGGAGCTATGTCCTGGGCTATCAGGCTTCAATCAGGTCACAGACCCCGTGTGACCCTGGAAAAGTCACCAAGTCTCTCCGTGCCTCTGTGAAATGGGAGCAATAGCCCTGCCCTGCCTGACGAGGCGAGTTGTGCTGTGGCGAAGGGGGGGCCGTATAAGTGCCTTTGTCAGACAGATAGTTAACAGGGCAAGTCCTTGGGAGTCGTGAACGCCTGATGAGAGACCCAAGCCAAAGTGCAGCACAGATAAACACTACCAACTTCCCCAAACCTACCCAAATGGGAGGGAAAAAACATTCCCCTGGAACACGCCAAGCTCCATGCGTCCAAGTACATTACAACCCCCTGGAAATCAGTCCTCCCCACGGACATAGGGCATGACAATTAATTACAGCAGCGACTGGATACCACTCTAATCCACGTCTAGGAATCGGAAAGGAGCACCGTTTCTGTGGCCCATTCAGTCCCCAGCCTCTCTGCTAACCCTGCTGTCAAACTGCCGTTATTCATACCAGTATAAGGCCAGACGGGACCGTTGGGGTCACCAGTCTGACCTGCAGAGAGTAGACCCGAGAACCTCACCTGGCATGTGCCACTTTGGGCAACATAGATACAGGAACTGCTCTGAGACCCACCAAGTTTGTTTTCATCAGTCACGCAAGAGCCACCATCCAGTAGCAACGTGTGGTTAGGGGCACCGAGCTGGGTTCTATTCCCAACGCTGCCAGAGACCTGCTCTGTGCCCTTGGACGAGTCACTTCCCCGGCTCACTTTCCCCTCCCAGTCTGTCTTATCGAGTTTGACTGGAAGCTCCTTGGGGGCAGGACTGTGTCTTGTGCTGTGTTTGTACAGCACCTTGCACAGCTTGGCTGGGGCTTCTAGCCACACAAATAAAAATGGATGGGATTTGCAAAAGCACCTACGAGCACAAGTCACTAAGTCACTCCTAACCCAGGCTGGATTTGAACCCGCAACCTAGGAACGAAAGCATCTCTCATCCCAACTTCCCAGCGTCTTCCTGCATTGAAATCCAGCGTCTGACAGCAAAAAAATCCACGGTTTACCTGACAAAGAAATCCCCCGTGAATGATCATTAAATTTCGCTGGGATACTTTTGGGCGCAGTTAATAAATAGTAACAGTGCTGGTTATCGTCTCTGTTTGCCAAGATATTCTTTCCACGGCTCTCGGCTGCACAACAGAAGTGATTAGAGTCTTTGCGGAATTAATCCCAGAAGCCAGAGGGAGATCATGAGAAAAATCTATCAGTAACCATAAAAGCTACCTTTGATTTAGCTGCAGACAAGCTGTCTGCCAGGGTACAATTCTGGCCCAGAGGACATTCAGTCTCCATCCAACTTGATATGATTTTATATCATTTATTCTCTCTTTTTTAAAACCCTCTGATTTCGATACTTTAACAAACAAGCTGCATTCGAGTTCGCTCATTTCTTATGACATCGCACTGGGTGAAATTCACCAGGTGTAAGAACCGTTCAAATCCCTCTTTAGCCTTCGTCTGAAGACTTAAGGGGCTCACAGGCCCTGTGCAGGGCCCTCTCCCAAAGGGACATCGTCTCGTCTCCTTACAGCTCCCCCTCAGCCTGATCTCACCTCTCCAAAAGGAGTCCTGCACCCTTCCCAGTCAGACACCATCGCTGGGCACTGTGAATGCACCAGGAAGGGTTTGCTCTGTCGTAGGAAACGCTGGTAGCTAGGAAGTTTAGTGCTGTCCAGCCTCACCCTGCAACGGGCTTGCATCCCACTGAGTCCAGCTAGCCTTCTGGGTGGTACCCAGCACAGCACAGGATCAGACCCTTTGCACACTGGACTCTTCAGTTTAAGTGCAGCCAGCTCCTCGGCTGATGTGAATCAGTGTCATTCCACCGACATCCGTTTACACTACCTGGGGATCTGGCCCAATGTCTGGCGGAGAAGAAGGAGCATTTTGCATTGCACGGGTTTCCAGGTTTTCCACACACGGCGGAGGTACGGCAGCAATACCGGAGGGTTCGTAGAGCCTCTGGAGCGAGGTCTGGTGTGGGGGCCCGGTGGGCGGGGAGAGCACAGCGCAACCCTGCCATTCCCACTGCGGTTCTATCTAAACCTAGCAAATGAATCTGGCACGGAGCGGACAGCCCTGAATCTTCACCGCATCCCCAGACCAGGCAAAGGGAGCACACACCGGCCCTGCTTGCACGGAGGGATGGGACAGGACGGAACCCGGGACCGGGAGCCGCTACCATAGGGGTCGGCAACCTTTCAGAAGTGGTGTGCCAAGTCTTCATTTATTTGCAGTAATTTAAGGTTTCACGTGCCAGTAACACATTATACATTTACAGGGACCGGCGGATGGAACCCCAGACTGGCAGCGGGCTGAGTGGACCGGTGGCTGGGACCTCAGCCGGCAGCGGGCTGAGACGCTCACCCCGCTGCCGGTCTGGGGTTCCGTCCACCGGCCCCTGCCAGCAGGGGGTCCAGACGCCAGCCCCGGTCACCCCGCTGCCGGTCTGGGGTTCCGTCCACCGGCCCCTGCCAGCAGGGGGTCCAGACGCCAGCCCCGGTCACCCCGCTGCCGGTCTGGGGTTCTGTCCACCGGCCCCTGCCAGCAGGGGGTCCCGGCCGCCGGCCCCGCTCAGCCCACTGCCGGCCCGGGGTTCCGTCCATCCAGGCCGACAGCGGGCTGAGCGGGGCCGGCGGCGGGGACCCCAGGCTGGCAGCAGCATGCCACAAGAAATCAGCTCACGTGCCATAGGTTGCCGACCCCTGCGCTACCACACGAGCTCATAGACTCATAGACTATCAGGGCTGGAAGGGACCTCCGGAGGTCACCTAGTCCCACCCCCTGCTCAAAGCAGGACCCATCCCTGCTACAGGACTGGAACAGGCTGCCAGCCGGAGCAGGTTCTTAGCCTTTGGGGACCAACATGCTGAGCAGAGGGTTCCCACTGGCTACTCCCTCTCCCGGCCAGCCCCTCCCAAGGAGCCTCCGAGACCATCTGGTAGGACCCCATCTCTAGCCCAGCCCGCTCAGGCTGGGGAGAAAGGGAGGCGATTGGGGGCTCCTGGCACAGCACTCCCTGCAGGACGGAATGTACGTTACCTAGTTCCACACTAGGTAACACCCCCCACACCCCCCCCCGGCGCCAGGCTTGAAGCCCAGAGTGACCAGCTCAAGGCGCAGTACCGAAGGGACCCAAGCCCCCCACACCCCTCAGCTGGCTTACAGCCTCAATTTGTCATTTCCAGCCACCCGTCCCCCCGGCTCACGCTTCACGAGGCTGGTAAAGGTTGCCAGCAACAAGGCTGGCGGTGACATTTTTAAGCCCACGTCAGGGAAACGGAGGCATGCGGGGGAAAGTCAGCGGATCCTGATGAACAGTCTTGAAGCTTCATACAGAAGCCCAGGGAAAAGCCACTGATCTGTATTTATTATCACCAGGGAACTCCACTTGGCCCGTGAGAGGCGCCCTCCCCCACACCGACATACCACAGCCACCATGAGAGCTCCTGAGAACAGCTGCTGAGACAGGAGAGGTGTGTGGAGAGCCAGCACACTGCCCAGTGGTTCTGTTCCCAGCTCTGTCAATTACCCCCTGGGTGACGCTGGGCAAGTCCCCTCCTCCAGCCAGGAAATCAAAGAGGAAGACTGAATGATCAAGCTGACTTTTTTTTAAGCAGGGTCCCTGTCCAGGTGCAGGGAAATGTATTCACTGAGTTATATTGCAAACTGACAACAGGTTAAGATGCAATTCTGCACCACTGCGAGCTGCTGGTAGCTGAATTATCCAGTGGACGGGTGACCCTGCATGCCAGGAGGATACTCCATGGTTTTCTTGCAAAGCAGACAACGATCAAAGCCGTTTATGCTAATTAGACAATAAACAATTCCAGGAACTTGGACCTCCAAAAACAGAAGCTGCTTAAAAACAACAAACTTTCTAAAGAGGTTCCATTTCACGGGCAGCTGGGAAACACTTGGCACGTTTGAGAGGTAACAGGGCCGCATGGATAACGCACAGGACTGGAACTCATGAGACCTGGGTTCGATTCTTGGCTCTGCTACTGGCCTGCTCAGTGACCTAGGGCAAATCAAGTATCCGTGCCTCAGTTTCCCCACCTGTAAAATGAGGGTAATGATCCTGACCCTCCGTTGGAAAGCACTTTGAGACATAAAGATGAAAAGCTCTAGAATAGAAGAGCTAAATGAGGAGTGTGTGTCCGTACAGCTCCGAGCACAACGGGGCCCTGTACAAATAAACAATATGAGGCACAGAACTTACAAGAAATACTACTGGTTGGTGTTGGTTGCAAGCAGTTTCACTGAAATCAGCTGAGGCAGAAACAGGACTTACAAAGTTGGAAGCCACAACAGAGAAACTGCCGCACAAGCGCTGCCCAGACTGTGGAAAAATGGTCAGGAAGTTGCAAACACACTGGGTAAATGTGAAACCCGGGCTCTGGTGAAGAGCTCCATATAAATGGATGCATTTTATGGGGAACCCACGTCTAGCGAAAGCGAGGAGCAGCAGGAAAAGGCCCTTGAAGTAAAGAAAACTGAGGTGTTCCCCATTCGCAAAACAAAATGAGAAACACGAAGTGACCCAACCGTACAAGGGTTTGATAGAAGAATCCTAGGTGGAAAACCAGGGCACCGCCATGCACTGTCTGACTGGGACTATACAAGGAGTTGCTGCACATGATGGGAATTCTCTGCAAAGGACTTTACATCACAATACCATACGGCACAAAGTCTCACGTACTGAGCACAGCCCAGTGGCCATCTGGCCACGGAGAAGTGAAAGACCCGATCCCACGAAGTTCTATTCAGGACAAGCATGACGGCTGCCAGCTGTGAATTTGGCAATAAATACAGGAAGCAAAAATGGAAAACATGAGCTGTAACATGGGTCTAACACGGGTGCAGGGCTGTTTGAATTAAATGGAAAGATTACCTCTTGGCTTTTAACTGAGTAGTTCGTGGTACAACATATCAAGTAACAATGTCACAGCAGGTCACAAATCACTGTTTGCTCACCATGAGACTCCAAATGAGCTAACAACAGACAACGGCCCACATTTCACCAGTGACACGTCCGTGCAAACACCATGCCGAGCCCTGACCACGCACAGCCAAACGGAGCAGCAGAAAAGTCAGTACAAATGGCAAAGAATTGTATAGAGAGACAACAATGGTGGATTTAAGGGATCTACGTGCGAATACTGCACAGTACCTCACGGTGCTTTATTAGGGTCCCCACTTCCGAAACCCACGGGCAGCAGGATTGCTGGTGAAACTTTTCAGAAGCGCCTAAGTCCTATTGATTTCCACTGACTTTTTGCATTTGACAAGGGCCATTTAAGCAGGGTCAGGCACCTCTCGCGTGTCCCCTCCTGGCCAGGGGTGGCTATGCAGCACCCTGGTTTAGTCACAGGGCCAGCCATCACTTGACAATTCATTTCTCCCCACCTGGTGCAGCAAATAGGTTGTGTCACAGGGGGAGTGGGGCCCATCTCCCCTTCGAGGGCCAACCTGCCCGGGACAGCGCTTCTGAAAACTGATCCTTCACTCTTAGCACCAACATCTAATGAGCTTCGTGAGCCAAAGGGAACCATCATGAGGTAGTTACAAAAGATCGACATGCCAGGCAACTAGACCAGAAGGAATAAAATGACACCACTAAACAGGTAGCCCCATTGCCAGGGGAGGAGAATGTCCGAATCCAAATGGAGCAACCTGGCCAGGTAACAGCTACCCCATCCCCAAGGGCGGCCGGCACGGCCATTCCTGTGCACAAAAGGCCAGAGGGGCTGGCACAATGTGTACAGTGTGGGGGCCGAGAGCCATTGACCCAAACTGTAAACCCTGGATCTGATGGAAACCACGTCAAGCCGGGGGGCGCGGCAGCCCCCAGCACCTCTGCAAAAGGCATCCAAACAAACTCAGAGTGGACGCTGGCGACCAAGCGCTCGTGTACGCACGGGAACAACACGCCGACGCCGAAGAGCGGCAAACACAGGCCGTGCGGACGGGATCTGCCTCCGCAGCTGAACAGGCCGCAGCAGAACATGGCCCGGCCACGCGGCCACCAAGCCATCCGGGTTCAGAGATCCTCGCGAGCGACAGCTGTCCAACAGGAGGCGGAGACATTCCTTTATCTGGGGGCTTGGGGTATCCCCCCAACTCCCACCCCGACTGGCGGGATTCACTGGGGGAGGCTAGCGGTTGGCTGAGACGGTGGGTTTTTATATACAACAGCAGTCGGAATCCAGGGCAGCAACCCCAGCCACGCAACAGGGCCATTAGTCGCCCCAACGTACGGCCATGACGACAGGGGCCGGGCCCAGCGGCCAGCCCTTCCCAGCGCCCCCGGGCTCCAGCTGCCCTGCTGGGAGCCCTCCCGGCCGAGCACTCACCTTGGCCCGCCGGCACCTTCCCTTTGCGGAGCTGCTTGAGACGTTTCTGGTGGGATTTGCCGTTGTAGTGGATCTGCGCCTGGGCGGCCGAATTGAGTTGGATGTTACAGACCTCGCAGAGCGTGAACGACTGGTGCTTCTTCTCCCGCTTCACGCGCTGCTCCGACTGGCTCCCCGCCGGCTCCACCGGGTGGAGCCTGTTCTCAGCAGGGTGGGACAGGCTCAGGGGTCGCTTCATATCTACGGGAGGAAGCACAAACCCCCCAGTGAGCGGGTGCTTGGATTTTAAAGGGACTGAGTCCAAGAACAGGGGTTCAGGCCAGGTGGGACTTCCCTTGCACTGACACAAGGTGGGTTTAGGTCACACACCTGCCTGGCTTCCCAGCCTGCCTCGGTTCTTGCTCTGATTTGGATCTAAGGAGATGGGGTATGGCAGAGGCTCCCGAAGCAACAGGAACAGCATTCCTAGCTCAGGCATGAGGCATTGCCTAATGCATAAGCCGTGGGGAGCTCTGCATTTCTGGGAGGATACAATGGGCTCGGGATGGGGAAAGAAGGAACTTCCCTAAAGTTCCCTGACACCAGCAACAATCCTGGTGTGAATGACAGATCTCTACGCTCCTCAGGGCTGGCCTGTGTCCTCTGTGCATGGAGAATTGGATTTCAAATCCACTTAGCCCAGGCAAAAGATCTCACCCTGGGAGATTCACCTCCGGCTTTCTGGAGGCGAGTAGCTAATCTCTCCCAGGGAGCAGGCAGGTACAAGAGGCTCTGGCCTGAAGCCAGCTCATTGTCCACTGCAAGGACATCCCAAGCTGCATTTTCGTTCCTGTGCTAAGTGGGTTCTTCTCCACCCACCCGCAGGCCCATCACAGACTCTGTTTTTGGGGGCACCGCTTTGCACTCGCAGCGAAACACACCTGCCAGCCCAAATCCTTCCATTTGGACCTTACGTCCCCAGTGCCGCCTCTGACGCCTTGGAGGTGCCAAAAGGTGGGGTTTGCAGCTCCGACAGGGAGGCCCCTTTAAATAGAATGACCGCCGCCCCCACCCACACGCTTCTGTGCCATACGTTGTCTTGCCCCCTTTCAACTCAAACACTGGTGTGGGGGTTGGGAGTTTGGCCATGTTTGGTGGAGCTTGGAATCATCTTCGGTCCACAGGCACGCCGGGTCTGGGAGGGCGGCAGGAGCCAGCCCGGCACAGGATATTGGGGGGCAGCTGGGAAACTGCTCCCAGGGAGGTGCTCGTTCACCCAGTGGCACCACCGTGCCGCGACAACGAAAAATGGTGCCCTCCGAGACGTGCCGGCGCTGAGGGAGAGGCACGGCTGCACCCCAGTTTGGGGGCCTGTGGAACATTTGCAGCCCATGAAAGGCGGGCCCCAGAGAGGTGAGAAAGATGGAGCCCGCGGCTGGTGTTTGCCACACACTCACATACTGTACAGACAGCCTGAGACACCTTGGGGGCAGCGCAAAGACCAGCTGGCCAGAGGGGTTCTGCTCATGTCTGCGGGACACAAGGCAGGTCCCGGCGTCCTACTAGACAAGCTCGTGCCTAAGACCAGGAAGTGTTATACGGGATCGACTTGCTCAGCAGCAGCTACGCAGCCCAGCGGGGTCTAGTGAAGGGGTTCTCAGACGTTTGTACTGGTGCCCCCTTTCACACAGCAAGCCACTGAGTGCCCCCCCTTATACATTAAACACACTCTTTAATATATTTAACACCATTATAAATGCTGGCGGCAAAGCAGGGTTTGGGGGGGAGGCTGACAGCTTGCGACCCCCCATGTAATAACCTCGCGACCCCCTGAGGGGTCCCGACCCCCAGTTTGAGAACCCCTGGTCTAGTGGTTAGAGCACAGAACCGGGCACGTAGATTCGTACAACTAAAGGCCAGAAGGGCCCATTCTGATCATCTAGTCTGACCTCCTGGCTGCAACAGAGAATCGGGGATTCCTGGCACTTCAGGTTGAACGTAAGTTTGTATTTCTCCTTGCATGTGGTGGTGGCGTTAATACAGGGCCAGGCTGACACCCCCTCCCGGGCCCATTCAGGAGCCCTCCGCAGTCAGACACGGGGCAGTGCTGCTAACCCCAAGAGCCCCGAGGCAGTGACTGGCCCAGCCGGGCCCAGAGGCGGCGCGTCCCGTTAGCGGGCACTCCCGGTGCTGCCCTGCCCGGCCCCCTGGTCTCGAGGCCTCCCCCACCCTATCTGCAGAGCCGGGGTGTCTCCCGTCAGGGTCACGGAGTTCAAGGCCATTTCATCCGACTTCCTGTACGACCCAGGCCTGAGCCTGCCCCCCAGCTACGCCTGCACCGATTCCCTCTGCTCCGAAACATTTCTCTAGGCCTCCCGCTAGGGGCCCGGGGAGCAGGGGAAGGGGGAGAGGAGGTGACTGACGAAAAGAGACCCACGACCTCCCCCACTCCCGCGCCAACCCCACACACTTGGTGGGCAAACCAGGTCATTCGTCTGGGGTTCCCTTTTTCAGAGCCCACCCTGGGACGCCCACTGAGCCAGGTTTTCAGAGATGCTGAGCTCCTCCTGCGGCTCTGGCTGGCGCGGAAAGACACACAGCAATCGTTGCACCCGGGAAATGGCTTTCTGTAGATCTGTACAAATCCGAGATGAACAGCAAGAGAAAGGCACTGACTGAAAACACAGCCCCGAGGCCGAGGGCCCGTCCGGCTAACCGGTAACAGAACGGCTCAGCAGCTCTTCCCTGGCATGCCGTGACCGGACAAGGGCGCAGCACCTCGCAGCAGCCTCAAGATGGAGCAAACACACTTTTGTTCCCTGAGCTGGCAAAAGTTAGAAGTGCGCATAGCTTGCCGGAAAGGGAGCAGCGTGGGCATGGCTGGGACCAACTCTGGAGAAAGGCAATCAGGGGCCCTAGGAACCCCATGGGCCAGGGCCACTCCCCCAAGGCCCCACCCCATTGTCCCACCCCAAGGTAGCAACACGAGAACCCCAGGGAAAGCAGCAGGAATGGCAACGGGGGGTGGGTGGGAGGCAGCATGTACCCCACCAGCTGCTTGTCCCTGCTGGGGTGGGGGCTGCGCCCGCTGCACTCTCCCACTCCTGCCACTCACAGTCCTCTACTAGGATGGGTTGCCAACACCCCCCAGAGCAGCGGTCTTGGAGTTAACACCCTCTTGAGATGCACTGCACAGTTCAGAGCAATTGTCTCAGGCTCTCTGCAAACTCAGGCAGACATTGCCACATTGGTGACTCTAGAATCACATTTCCCAGCTTTCCTTTGCAACTATAAAAGCTAGAAGAATGAAGGCTGAGAGTCCGGTGTACTCCCATGACTCCAGGAGCCAGGGCCTGTAGTGCATGTGCAATGAGACTTAGTCTCATTGAAAGTCAATGCCTAAATTATTATTATTGTCTGAGCTGTGTTAGCACCTGGGAGCCCAGGCATGTGCTAGGTGCTGTACAAATACAGTGACTAAGTTTCTGACTCACGCATCGTCATTAAGTCACAGCAGGCTCCGAAGGGGCAATCCAAGGAAGAAGCAGCAGCCAACACGTCTCCATGGGGAGGTGACTGGACTCACACCTCCAATGGGGAGCGGGGGGCAGCATACTGAGCTGGTCATGGCTGCAGGGCAGCGTTAGAGCCGAAGCAGATAACGTGGCCCCAAGGAGATAGGACGGGCTCGCATGAAGATACTGGGAGAGAGGACCCGTGAGGCCCATTAATGAAGGTAGAAGACGACCAGTCAGTCCTGGTCTGTACACAGCTGGGTGACCGTCCTGAACCACCCTCTTCGAAGCGGCCTCCCAACGCCAGGGAGGGAGTCGTTTGGACAAACAGGAGGTAACAAAGCACGTGTCCCTTGGCAATAGTGGGGACAGGAGCACGCTGGCCTCGTTCAGCGTCACTGTGCCCCACGCACGGTTGTTCATGCTAGGGCAAAGCAAGTGTGAAACACTGCCACCCTGACACGGCAGCACGTCACACCCGCCGCCTGCTGGTGCACGCGATGGCACACGACGGAAGGCGGCAAGGGTAAACCGGGCTGCAAGGAGGCAGGGATGAGCAATCTGCAGCCTGGGACCTGCAGGGAAGTGGCTGCGTTCACACTGAGCCAACGGCGACTCTCCGAGAGCTCCGGTCAGCATCCAGCAACGCGCTACACCTGGGCATGAAGCCATCAACCCCCAGGGAGCCTAACGGCAGTCTGCCCCCTCAGCAACACCGCAGCATGTCGCACCTGCTCTCCGCCCCATGCCAGCCCTCCAGGGACCAGCAAGTCACACCTATGGTCTTGACCTTTATCTCCAAAGCACTCAAGGGCCTAGGTTGCATCTAAGGTTATCTAAAGCTCCAGGACAAGGAACATGGTGGACAACCCCACTCCCCAGGCACAGCAGAGCTGTCCACAGCAAGGACACGTGTGGGACACAGCGCTTTCCCAGGGGCCAGTGCAAGACGAACGCCTGTAAAGACCAAGAACCATCCAACCCTGCAGCACCATCCTCTCCAAGTGACGGGGCGCTGCTCTGATCAGCCTTCGCTCACACACTCAGCACGGTGCGCCCGTCACTGCCCCAGAATGAACCCCCAAACAAGCCCCATGCTGCTCCCCCAGGTCTCCCCTGGGGAGAGCGGAGAGAAAGGACGGACCACAGGTGACAGGTGTCAGTCACGTCGCTTAATGCACGACGGGAACGGTCTCAGAAACGACGGCGATACGGGTGGTATAAAAACCTTCACAGGACAGAACAGCATGGTTTGACGAATTAGCGATAATTACACGGAACAATCATTAGAACCGTACTGTAACTCCACGTCACAATACAACGGGGTGGGCGTTAAGTGGGGGGAGGGGTTGCCCATTGTTAGCCCAGTTCAGAGCTTTCCCAATATCCCCACGCCCAGGTCCTGATATACGTCAATCATGACAAACTCCAAGGGACCCCTGGGGCTCTCTTGAACCCTAGAATGAGCTGCGGGGCCTGGAGAGGCCTGGAGCTCTGCTGTTCGCTGGACACAGCACACACACTGGCTTTTGGTACCCAGTTCAGACCCAGGGAGGTCTTGTCTGCAGAAACGTTGTACCGTCGTCACTACAGCTGTACCGTTACAGTGATACAACCAGTGTTGTGCGGATGCAGTTCCAGCAGGGTACTTAGACTGTTACAGCTATTCCCACACAGGAGGGGGAATCAACCACACCAGCATACGGCACCTTGACGCGGCCTAACTGCCTCCCCCGTAGGGGTTGTCATGACATCACCATAAACTATATTGGTGAAAAAAAATCACGCCTCTAGCCCACATAGTGACACCACTTTAAAAGCTGCGTGTAAACCTGGCCTTGGGGTCTAGAAGCTTTCTCCCCCACACCCCTTTCTTATATTGGTTTGAATTTCTGGCCCACGTTTTCAACAATCGGGTAAGCTCAGAATCCCTAAATCCTTATTTAGCCAACTAAACGGGCGGCGGAGTTCTGAAAAATGCTGTGCCCTGGAGCGAATGGGACCTGGTGGGTACTTGGCCCTGCTAAAAATCAGGCCACTGATTTTGGTGGAGGGACTCAGGTTAATTTTAGACGCTTGGCTAATTTTTTCAGACTCTCGCTCGTGAAGTCGGAAAGAGCGTTTGCCAACTCTGGTGATTCTATCACGAGTCTCGTGGCACCGCGAGTCTTTCTTTAAGTACCTATCCCTGGTGGAGAAAAACTCAAAACCGGGACCTCCACCGAAGGCTCAAAATAAAAGAACCCACAATGTCATGATTTTTAAGCCAGTCTCGTGATTTTTGACTCCTGGGTTTTGAACACTTGTGATCGTCACAAGTGCTGTGGAGCGGAGTTTTCCTGCTGTAAGAGCAGGGAGTTAAACACCAAAAACGTTGCCTGGTCAACGATGGAATCCTGCAATTTATGGTCCCGAACCACAATGTACGACGGCCAGGGGGGCCAGCTGCACTGGGGTGCTCAGACGCTCATGGGCACTGACATTATCGACGGACACAGCAGCCAGTGTGGGATTTGTCGCTTGCCTCTCTGCTCCTACAGCCAGGAGCAGCCGGTGGAGCTAAGGACAAAGCAGAGAGGGACTGTGACGAGTGACTGAAAGGATCCACGCGGCGTGCATTCCTCTCGCTTTCTGCCTTTGATTCCTTTCAAAGGGACTCTTAGGGTTTGGGTGGGGTTGTTTTTTTAACCTTTTCTTTTCTCCTTTTTATTTTTCATCTGACCCTTTCTCCAGTTCTTCCAGCTTTTCCCTCCCCTGTTTCTTCTGGTTTTCAAAGGCAAAGCAAGAGAACAGAACCGCGGCATAACAGGTAGGGGAGGCGAGAATTAGCTACACAAGGTCTTGGAGTGACACTGCTAGGAAGTCTCTGGGGGCGAATTTTCACAGCACGGCCATTAGTAACTAGGTCAGGTGCGTAAAAAAGGTGCAGGCGCGGTTCCTGTGCTGCAAATCCTGAAATCCCTCCCGGGCAGACGGCAGGCACGGGGGCTAGGCACCAGCACCACCTAGGTCCTATTTTGAGAGCCTGGGTGGCACCTGGGTGGTATCTAGGCCTTTGGTGGGTCTTATGCCAGGTTGAATTTCACACACTGGGTAACGGCCCCTGCAGATGGGGAGTCAGCTCGGCACCCCCAGCTGCTAGCACCGCCCGGTTTGCACACCCATGAATGCTGGTGTTCTCTGGGCACACCCTCTGCGCCTTCCTGGGCAGCTTGTAGAAACGGCTCCTTCCCCTCCTCCCCGGCACTTCACTGACTGACAATACACACAGGACCTGAGATGTGGGTTTGGTCAATCTCCCCAGCTTGGTCCTGGCACCCGGCACGGTGCTACTGCTGATACAGCCCTCAGCACCATGGGGGCAGAGTCCCCTACGAATCACTGCTGGATTCGGTCTTCGCAACCCCCGGCGAGCTCGGGCCGTGTTTATCTCCGGGACACAGATGGCAACTGAGAGGCAGATGAAGTCACTTGTCCAAGGTCACCCAAGGTGAAAGTCTGTGGCAGAGTTGGAAACTGAATCCAGGGTCTCTCGAGTCGCAATCCAGCGCTTTGTTAACGACACCCGCCTTTTCCTGGCTGCTCCCTGTAGCCCACACGGCTCGGGACCAGCATCCCAGCCCCCCTCCCTCCAGCCTCAGCAGGCAAACCGAAACTTACCCAGCATCAATGCAAGACAGACTCTAAGGAGACGCGGGTCTGGAATCTGGGCCTGACGATGCACCACAATACACCAGAGAACCTTGAGGGGAGACAGCAACCCAGCCTCACGTGTCCCGACACAGCAGCCGCTCGCGACCTCCGTTGCTGCGGCAAGACCGGTTGTGTGTGTGTATTTCCAATGCCCTCCCGTTACCGTTCCGGGTATTTTCACCATGACTGCAGCCACGGCAGCCAAGCTAAAATTGGAATGTTATCCGGACTAAATATCTCAACAATCTCGCTGGGTCTTAAAAAAGGACCCGCTGTTGCCTTGATTAGACGCAGCTCCTCGTCACGGCTCTCGTTACAATACTGAAAATGTCTGCTCCAGCCGCGTGCTCGCCTGTCTCATTCACTTAACTTCTCCGGTGCCTCCGTGTTCGTTCCGCTTCTCAGGTGTCAGATCTGTAATTCGGCGATTTGTCGCCCATCCAGGCCCACGGATTAGCCCCGGAGACTCGTGTTTTCACAGCTGCCGGCTGCTTGGCTGAAATAGGTGAAATTCACCCCAGCCAGAGGGCTCCCCTTCAGTCGTCTACGTGCATTCTCTGCACCCCAAAGAGAACGGTGTCGCTCTGTCCAGAGCTTGTCTGGCCCATGCGCTTACCATCCCCCTATCTGAGCCCCCTGCCAGCTTACTGGAGTGTATCCTCGCCGACGCCAGGTGAGGTAGGCGGATAGCATCCCCAGTATACAGAAGGGAAACTGAGGTACAGAGTAGATTGAGTGATTTGCCAAGGTCACACAGGACATCTGTGGCTGAGCCAGGGTTTGAATGTAGGTTCACTGGAGCCCCATCCAGTGTCCTAACCCACTAGACCACCCTTCCCCTCTGGAGGGGCGCGTGGGGCCTCGGCTTACAGCGACTTTTCAAGGGGATCTGCAATTTCAGTTGACTCTTAATAAGATCAGCGGTTGCTTGAGTGCAACAGGTGTGGTTTCCACTAATCCCCTGCCCTCCCCCCACCAACCCTTAAACAGCCGCTTGGCAGTGCCAGCTTCTGCGTTCGCCGATGCCTGTAGCTCCAAGAGGCACAGAGGCTGAGACAGGGCACAGACCTCTGGCTAATGGGGGCAGGAAGCAGCTCTCCTTGGGGGCAGATTCCCCCATGGCTGCCTCCCGCAGGGTGTCTTACACCTGCCCCTGAAGCAGCTGGGAGTGGCTGCCGCGGGAGACAGGACTGGGCTAGATGGCAATTCCTAGGGAACGGCTTTTACACACGAGACTTTAGCCACCGTTCCAGGTCGGCCGACAGATCTGGTCACAGGCGGGCAGGCAAAAGCGTTTTCCCCACTGGAGCAGATGGGTTTGGGTCCCCGGGAGACCAGAAATTGCCTCCCTGGAGCCACAGATGGCAAAGCAGGGAGCCGGTCTCCTGACGTCTCTGAAAAGCTCCCTGACAGATGTCTAAATCTCTCTGAAATAAAAGAAGGTCAGAGTCACGACCGTCATGCCACCAGAGCGCCTGGCAGCAAGGCACTAAGTGCTCCCGTGAGTCTCTCTTCTCAGCGTAACGCCCGCTGGGCATTTACGGGTGAGGCCACGAGAAAACAACGGGGCATGTGCTGGGCTGCCCGGCACACACGAGCCAATGCCAGCAGGGTGATGAGGGGCAGAAGCCTGGTGAACAGCCAGGTCTGAGCTGCCAACGTGGACGGGGCAGGAGCCGAGAGTGAATGGGCCCCAAGAGAGTGTGGCAGCCTTGGGACGGGCAGGGAAAGCCAGAACTCTTCGGGGACAGAGGGGCAAAGTGAGGACAGTGAGTCGTGTTGCTAAGGCACTGGCTGGGGACTCAGGAGACCTGGCTCTGCCACAGACTCCTTGTCTGACCTTGGCAAAGTCTCTTCATCTCTCGGAGTCTCAGTTTCCCCATCTGTAATAAGAGGATAAATATTCTCCAGCCTGGGTCAGACTAGGTGATCGGAACAATCCCTCCTCACCTTAAAATCTAGGAACGGGTACAGCAGGAGCGTGGAGGACAGAGACAGCGTTAGAGCTCTAGGGGGCAGCAAGAAATAAGCCGAAGGGATGAGAACTGACACGCTTTGCTCAGGGAGCCTGGGCTGGGAAATGGAAGCAGACAAAGGGTAAAGTTTTCAAAAAGTGTCTAAGTGACTTAGGAGTTTAAATCTCACTGCGACTCAGGCTACATCCACACTGCAACCAAAGCTGTGTCCTAACTGCGGCTCGCTAACACCGGATAAAACAGCAATGGGGGCACAGCACCTCAGCTTTAACGCCCGGTCGCAGCCTGGGCTGGCACTCACGCTGCTGGGTCCTCACTGCTGTTTTAAGCTGGATTAGCCAGGCCGAGTCGAGAATGCAGAATTACAGCCCCCACCAGCATCTTTGCTGCTTTACAGGGTAAATTTTCCTCTCCAGACCCTGAATACAGCAAGAAACGGTGGGGCAGGGAAGTCTTAATGCAGGAGCAGCAGCTAGTTTATAAGTTTAAGGCCGTTTTTATAGACTTGTATCACAGTCCATAACCTCGGGTCTCTCCCTCTCTCTTTTTTAAACAACACCATAATCACACGTCGCAACAGGGTGTAACACAGAGACAAATGCGAGAGAGAATTTAGAACCGGAGGCATTAAACGTCTAAAATAAATAAGAAATGGACTATTTTATAGCCAGCGCTCAACTGCAGAGCTCATCTTCCCCCCCCGGAGCAGCCAGATGGACATTAAGGGGAAAGTTATGGAGTTAAATCTCTCCTCGGTCTGGGAGCTGAACTGAACACGAGCCTGGATTTGAACTGCCCGAGGCTGTGTTTAGCCCCAGAGAGGTTTACATTCTCTCCCTCCCGACATCATGACTTATCTTATCCTCCGTGCGTGTTTTGTAGGCGGGACCAAGGCGGCAGGACTCCTGGGCTGTATTCCCGCCTCTGTTGCTTATCCCCGGAGAGTGAAATTCTCCCCTGCACACAGGGTCTAGACGGGACTGAAACTCGGAGCCTTATTTCGGTGGTTTAAGCGGGTCCGAGCAGGCACAGAGCAAGCCCCCGAGCGTCCCGCTCGGACGCATTAGCGCTGAGTTACTGAGTCAGGCCCAGTGGAGGATTATTTTGGGAAATTCAGTTCACGTAACTGGGTGAGGCACCACGGCACGCTCCCATGGCTTCCTCAGAAGCATCATGAAACTGAATGAGCTGTGCTGGGGCGCTGCGCTGCAATTTGCCCAGCCCGGTCCTACGAAGAACAGCAGCAGGGACAACACACACAGTGGATTTCACCCAACTCCCTCTCTTGGTTCTGGCCATTCTCCTGTTATCAAGCCTAATTGACTCACTAGATTCATGACATCTTTGTCCAACCATATGAGACAGAAACAGGGGTTAAATTACCCCAACGGGCCATTACGACGCCACCAGAAAGCTGCCAAATCAACCTGAAGTTGAAAATCCCGGTCATATTGATTTGGGATTTAATGGGGGGTGAAATGTAGGGAACTTGATGAATATGGAGCAGCAGGTTAGAGCATTCATCATCTGCATTTCAGCACGCGGGCTGCAGCGGGCGGACAGGCCAGCTCCAATTTGCTGTCAATTTCCCAGAGAGACATCTTTATCCTCTCAGGGGGTTTGGAGTCAGGGCAGCTTCAGCCCCGAGAATGGAAGCCACAGCATATTCAGCGGTGCTGTTAGCAGCCCCAACCAAGTGACAGCCCCATTTCACACAGGGGGAGTGGAGGTCCAGAGAGATGAAGTGACGTGACCAAGGTCACACAGGGGACTGTGGCAGAACCAGGACCAGAACCCAATCTCCCACGTCCCAGTCCAGTGCTTTTAGCACAAGCCCATCCTTCCTAAACAAAGTCAGCAGAAACGAGCTCTCGTTCCCATCTAGGTCACCAGTGTGAATCCCCCCGAGCTTGGTGGTGGACGGACACTTCCACCCCCTGAGGGCTGGATGTGGAATGGTGGCATCCAGGCCAATCTATCAGCAAAGGTTCCACTAACCCGCCCCTCGCTGTGACTCCCAGCAGGAAGGCCAAGGAAAGTCTCCGTGCCCACCCCCAGCTTGTCCTTGCAGGCATATGGGCAGTGGAGGGGCTGGCACCGCCCCCATGCCCTGCTGTCCCTGCTCTGTGGATAAACACAGAGTCTCTTTTCCCTTCTGGCTGCAATCGGCCTCGGGAGGGAAACAGCTGACAGCTCCTAACCTTAAGAGCAAAGACAATGGTGGTAGCAGATTAAAGCAGGCGAAAGCCGGAGTGAGGTGGAGATCAGGCCCTGGACGGCACCAGCGCAGCTCTGCTAGCCATCGACGCCTGGCTCCATGCCCTGCCCAGGCGACCAATCCCTCCCTTGCTCCCCTCGCTGGAGCCGCACCAGTGCTGAATTAGGCAGCTGGTTTTTGCTAGCGCAGATGCACCACAAATGCACGGCTCCTGCCCTCGTCTTCTCATGTGTCCTGGCCTAGGTGGTGAGCTCTGGGGTGGAGACGGGCCTGCTCCATGGGCCAGTTTTCAAGAGAGCTCCGCCCATTGGAAAACCTGGCCTTTATTTCAGCGCTTAGGCAGGAGTGGAACTCCTTGGACTAGCTAGCCCTGCTGGTGGCCGCCAAGAAGCTGAAAATCTGGTTCCAAGCACAATAAAGCACCTAGGTCAAACCAATAATAAATCATTCAAATAGGAAGTCGCACCCCTTCAGTACAACGGGTGGCAGAACGTCCCTCTGGATCAGCGTGAGCAAAGGCAGAGTCATCCCAGAAACAGCGAACGTTCCTCAATTTATTTTTGATACAGAGTCAGCTTCTGGAAATGACCCTAGAGAAAGTTCTCTGGCTTTACTGCCCAAGTGCATGCCAAGGAACTGAATTCCACACCCAGCTCTGACACGGACATTGGATCACCTTAGGCAAGTCACTTAACCTCTCTGCCAGCTTTCCCATCTCAACAGCGGGGCGAATACCAGCGCGGCACCGGGCGGGTTCCAGCTTGCAAACTGCATTAAGGATGACAAGTGCCCCGTATTTCTAGTCAGTGCACCATGCACTAAGGCAGCAAAGAGACGCTTTCACACTAACCCGCTTCAAATCTAGGCAAAGCAATCCCATTTCTGGTGCCAGGCAGAAGATCATGGCTACCACCCAGCCATGAACATGAGCCGAGGCACCAAGGAAGTAACACGATGATCATCAAAGGACAAATTTGTTAAAAGAATCGATCTCCCTGGACTGCATCTCACTCAGTGCCCCTGGAAGGGAAGGCCTGTTACCGGACTAAACTCCAATATGTTAGTGCAACTGGAGCATCTTCCTTCTCAAGCAAAGGCTTTATTCCAGCCACATTCTCGGGGTGCCTGCCGAGACGTGTAAGGCCCACCGCCCTGTGCACTGCAAACTGACTGCCCCATCTAGCGTGGAGACGCATTCGTCCTTCCTGAATCTGCGCAGAATCCGATGCATCTATTCATGCCTCATGAGGGCATTTGGAGGTATTCAGTCCGGGCTAATTACAAACAGTGGGCCACATCGTTGGGGTAAATCGGTGTCACTCAGCCAGAGTCAATGGAGTGATGCTGATTTACTCCAGGTGAGGATCTGGCCCACAAACGACTAGTAACTTTGAAACCAATTCTACTCCAGCATTCGGCTCTGACAAGTAAGAAGCGTGGGACAAACACAGCCTTAATGAATGCAACCCAAACTGGCTCACAGTTTGTGCTATGCCAAGTAAATCACCGTTATAGCTCGTCAAGTAGTCCCGTTAAAAGCGGTTTGCATATAGCAAGTAATTAGCCGATATTTTTATAGCGCTTTGAAGATGTAAAGCAGGGTATAAGTGCTACTAAAGCACTGTGGAAGTACTATAATATCTTAACAACTATATACACAGTAGAAACATATATTCTTATTGATGGACCAGACACATACTTATAGTTCAGCAGAAGCCACCGTAAACCCCTGAATGCTGAAGTCCATCAGAACAGAAAATCCATATTAAATGCTACTTTGGGAGCTTTTCCTACCGCCACTGCAAAGGATCTGGTCATTTCTTTTTCCAATCACTTTACTTGAGAAGTAGCTTTTAGTGCACTTACGACCGATAGATTTCCAGCCAATTCTTCCCAGCTTCATTCAGGACAAATGGCTTTAAAAAGGTGACACTTCGTATCATGAATCTAATGCACTACAAGGCTCTTACCTGAATGGCACCAAACAGGCAGTTTTCCCTGCCCGGCTGCTTCCCGGCACCCCTCTCCTCCCGTATGAGATGAGAGAGTTGAGGAGACGCCCTTACCCTACGACAGACTCCACGGGAGAATTTCTGACATTTGTCTCATATTGCAAGGAGCACTTGGCCGCAGTTCGATCACCACGAAATCAGCTGTTATCAGCAAGCTGCGAACAAAGCCCCAGGCAAACAGTGGAAGTTCGGTGCCCGCTTCGCAGCAAGTTTCCCTAAAGCCCGGAACATCACATGGGAGAACAGGTGCCAACTGGCACGCGGCTGTAACTGTAGCAATTACCTTGAGCCAAGAATGGGGAGAATGCACCTGACATCAGCTCGATCGGGGAGTGAAGAGATGGGAAGGCTCCCGGCACCGGCTCTAAGGTCATGCCCCGAAAACTCTGATGCTGCCTCATGCAGGGTCGCGGATTGCTGCGATAGGGCCCCAAACGCACAGCTCCCAGCACTCCCGAGACGGAGGGGGCAGGCACCGCAGGAGGAGCGAGGCGCCGGGTCTGCTTTGAACCATGCTCCGTTTGCTCCCCTTCTGCAGGCACTAGGGCGGGGAGGTGACGGGGCAGCCAGGACTGCACATGCTTTCCCTAGGACAACCCAGCACATGGAAGATCTAGGCACCACTTCCCCCTCTCCAGCGACAGAGGGTGTTCTGGGCGCATAACCTCTGCTGAGCTTCTGGCTGGATTGCTCTCAGCCCTGACTTGGCAGCTTGGCCTGAGCGCTCCCCCGGGGCCCGTCCCCCATCTGGCGCGGTTCCCAGGGCTAGAGCACCCCAGGCATAGCGGGGTTCTGCCAAGGCCGGCAGGTGGGAGGAGCCGTCAGCACACTCTGCTCCTCGTCCTTTGGCCATTCACATGGGACTTTGTCTGCAATGACCTAAGATGCACCACCCTGGCTGTCACCTCTCACCTCTGCTGGGGTCTTCTTCCCCATCCCACGACAGCGAACAAGATTTGGGATTCTCTGGCCCTGGGATTCAACGATCCCGACAGTGCCTGGGCCATCCTTATAGCTCTTTGAGCTCCTCAGGACAGAGAGCGATGTTGTGTTGTGGGTGTGTCCAGGGCCTAGCACAAAGGGGTCCTGTCCATGCCCCTACCACGATACAAATAAATAATGCTCCTCTCAGTACAGACACTCGGTTAACTGCTCAAACAGGGTACGACTCGCTCACACGCAGAGGGTGTCTAACCACGAGAACTGGGGTCAGGAGAATTCCCCCAGGGAGACGGACCGGGACCCTGTGGCACTGGCCTAAGTCACCAACCTGGTTTATTAAGAAATGAGACGTCTGAGTTCCATGCGGAGGGGTTGGGTTTTTTCAAACTGAGCAATCTCGACTACAATCAGACTTGCTGTAGCAGGAAACTTGATTGCGTCTAATGATTCCACAAGTGACAAACGAACAGACAGTTTCCACCTAATTAGGCTTTCCCCTTCTGTGGGAGGCTGAAAATCACTGCAACAGACTTTATTTACAAATACAGTGTGTGCTGGGACATATTTGGCCCCGAGTTCTAAGTCTGACCATATCATCTTTCCCCGCTTTCTGAGCTCGTCTGCTAAATTGTCAATAATACAAGAGCCGTTACTTGACAAACGAGATCAGGGTCCAGTTCCACTAATTGAGCTTTTCAAAATTAAAAACCACAAGGCAGATCTGAGAAAGGCACTGTGGGTTTGCGGTGGCTGCTTCGCAGATCTAGGAATATCACAGGTCCAATCCTATCCTTAAACGACCTCGGATTCCAAGCAGACGTTCCCCCGCCTCTCCCCACCGGGGAACAGAGCAGAACGCAGTCCTGAGACACGCCCGTGTGGCGAGAAGCTGGAGACCGTCGCCAGCTCTCGGTTGTGCCAGGGCTGTCTATTTTCTGCACCAACAGAATACCAGCATGATGTGGGCTGTCTTCTGCGTTAGCTCCGGAGAAACCACAGCAGGCCAGAAGGGTACTCACTGGGGGTCGGGGAGTTAATTTTTTCACCTCTTGGGATAACTTCCTGAGTGCTTTGGGGTCTCACTTATTCTGTTAGGCCAGCTCCACACGCACTGTTCTGCACACAACGACCACAGCAGCATCCATACTGGTAATGCTGGGAGCCTCTGCCCAGATCGGCGTTATTACATGGGGTGGAGGCTGTCAATGGGCCCCAATGCAGGCCACTCACCCTGCCCTGGTACCCCAGAGCGACGCCAACCCCGACCCATTCCACTCTAGGAGCACTTTGCACTGGTGTAGACAACGGGGCAGCAGAGAACTCTGTCCTCGCTGATTAACTAGCTTGACCAAGGACCAGCAGGGACCAAGGGGAGCAAGAGAGTCAAGGATGTGGTCAAAGGCCAGGCAAAACATGTGGGACTTTACTTCTGTTTTATAATCATAAATGAGGGAAAAGTGGGTTTGGTAAAGGTGCGCTGTCCTATGCATGGAATGTCCTGTTCTGGTACCACTAATTAGCTCCATTATTTCCCCTGGCAACTTGTTACGAGGCAGGAGAACACAGATCTTGCCTGGATACTGACCGATCCTGGAAACAACCCACGAATCTCTCTTGCACCAGCATGGGGGGGAACAAGAGCCAATGTATGTGCAGAGAGTTTGACACTTAGTCCAAACAGATTCAGCTGCAAACGTTAGCACAGCATAAAAAGGCAGAATCGGAAAGCTGGAGAAGAGAAAGATTCACCGTCTGGCTGTTGTTTCCTTTGAACTCTGCCATGCAGATTGCAGACAGGGAAATGCACGGGACAGTACTTTTAGGGCAGGCGTCACAAGATCCTTGCCAGTTTGTGTATATCAGCACAAAGGCCAGAGCAGAGCAACCCACTGCACCCTGAACAGCCTTGATTACCTTCAGGACGTTGGCAGTGCCCCAGCGTTGAGGAGTTCAAAGCAGAGTACGCTGCGCAGATGCCAGCCCCACTCTGCACCAGTGCAGTGTGTTTACACTCGGGGATTGCACTGGCAGCTACACGGATGCAAAAATCCCTGATGCCAACTACGCCTCAGTCACGGAGCCTTCGTAGACCCCTCCCAAGCATCTTTACACCCAAAAGCCGCTGTTGCCTGGCTTCAGGGCAGCATCTTTCCCCCAGCAATCCAGTGCATCTGCTTCAGTCTTGCTCAGCCTTTGTTCATCTCGGCCGTGGCCAGCAAACTCCTCGCAGAAAACCTGTCCCCCAAATCAGGCTGGCTAGCAGGCAAGAGCGAGCCTGCCACACGTTAGAGCAGATGGAAGAGAAGGGGGCTCTCTCGCTGTCTCTGTAGCAGGAAAGATGTTCCCTGACTACACCGGACTTGTCAGCTGGGGGGAAATGAAATAGAACCAGCCGATGTTACTTCTTCCTTGGCTCTTTTCCCTACGCTCCGAATCAATTGCTGAGGACTCCAGCAGATGAGGAGCATAAGGACTGCGCCCTGAACTGGTCACAGTAACACCACAGTGGAGGCTCATAACTCAGTGCCGCTGGCCTAGAGCGGGACATACTGCTGTGGTCTCTCTCCATACCCAGGGCCAGGCAGGAGGGGAGGCCACAGTTGAGGTTAAAATCCTGGGGAGTTCCGGAGTCAGTCCCGGCTCTGCTATAATGACCTGGGGCAAGTCCCTACGTCCACACTGCATGAAAACACCCCGCGGAATGAGACTCAGCGCCCAGGCGGCATTCGAACCAGCAGTGTGGACGTTCCCGCTCGGGCGCTGAAACCCCCGGGCGGGAATGAATACCTGGCGATTTTTCACGCCGTTGCATGGACCCGCGGGTGCTGACCCTGGCTCGGAGACTCGCTACCACAGAATAGGGGTTGGGTTTTTTTGCAGCACAGATGTACCCAAGCCCCAGTTCACCAAAGCACCGAAACACAAGCCTGAATCAGTTGGGCTCAGCACACGCTTAAATGCTTTCCTGACCTGGGGCCTCAAATTCTCTATTCCAGGTGCTCAACAGGCCCCTGTCACCACAGCATCCGGGCACCTCACAACCCCTTGCAGGGCAGGCTATCATCCACATCGTCCCAGGCAGAAACCGAGGCACAGAATAACCCATGGGCCTGCCAGAAAGCCATTGCTCCATTGATCACCCAAGCAAGCTAGATCATTGCATGCAGATAGGAATCGGCAGTATTCCCCTCAGACAGGAGCACAGACACGCTTCTGGGAAGAACTGTTGGGCCACCGTCCATGCGGCCGGGGGCAATCGACCCCGGGGGTTCTGCTGGAAGAATCCTTTGATTGCTGTAATGTTTTTACAGTTGATGGCATCGGGCAGCTCTCACTGTCTGTGCCATCAGCCTCTCAAAATAGATTAGAGGCGTGCAACCTGATGCAGCCCCTATGCATGCTTTGGCCGCGCTGCTCCTTCAAGGCTCTTCCCAGTCGCTACAAACAGGTTTGAAAATCCTCCTGAAATTAAATCCTGACACCGCTTGGGAGATGGCAGGGCCCCCTCCTCTGGACGCCGAGTTGGCTCTGGTCAGTATAATAAAGCATGACCTTCACGGCAACCCACGCATAAATCCATAAATAATTAGCCTGGCACTAAAACACATGACACGGGATTTTTTTGATTTTTTTAAGTTCTAGGAATCTGCTCTTCTCGGTGTCCCATTCACAGTAATCCCCACACAATCTCTTTAGCGGCTCTCCTCGTTAGCCTGGCCACTTAGCGCCACATTTTCACCAGGGCTCAGCACATCTGGAGACTCTCCATAAGCAGCACAACAGGAGACATTGGGTGTGGCTGTGAGGCCACGTCCTACAAGGGGCTGAGTTCTCCTGCGCAACTCCAGCCGCCAAGAGCCTCCATTGCCTAACACGGACAACTTGAACAGTACCTCTAGGTCAGGTTTAAAGCCTACAGAATCACCCCCAAAAGGAAGGGAACTTGGTAAGAACAAACCCACAGAGGAGACCAGGCAAAACTGTCTGCAGAACACATTACAGAACCTCCCTCTTTGAAAAAGCCTTTCCGCCATAAAATATTCCCCACAAAAACACCCCTTCCAACCCACATCACAACCCTGATCCCCCGGACCCCAGCCCCGACACCACTTCTACCTCCGAACCCCAAACCTGATGCCCCCTTTCACCCTGAACCCCTACCCTGATGCCCCTTCTGCCTCCCAAAAAAACCTACCCTGAAAAAGGAGACATGCCAGAGACTCCATGAAGTCCACTAGGGACTTTGCTATGGTTACTGATTTTACACTGGAAGACCAGACACTACGGCGATGGGCGGCACTATAAAACCCCAACATAGATAAAGACACTCAGTGAACACGAGAATCCATTAGTCATTGTCCTTTCAGTCTTCTACAACCCAGGGGCACAGGTCCCATCGCGCTCAGGGCCTGAGCTCAGTCCCTTGACGTCAGTGATTTGGATAGCCTTCGCCTTCGCCCCCTTCCGCTAGCATACCGACCTTGACTTTGATGGGCTTACTCCAGATTCACACTCGTGTAAAGGAGATCAGAATCCGGCCCAAGGTCAACAACTCTGGAGGTGGTCAATGATTTTTGGGTGCTCACCATGAGACAAATGGAGCCTGTTCCCCCCCTCCCTCCCAGAAGTGCTGGGTTCCCACAGCTCCCATTAGCTTCAGCTGGCCCCAGGCACCCGACACCTCTGGGCACTTTGGGAATGGTTTGGCCCCTGGCATGAACAGCCTCCTCCCCTGAGCAAGCCCAAGGCGGTGGTGACATTTATTATAAATTACTCGCAGGAGACACAGCAGCAGTGGCACGTGCTCCCACAGAGCTGCTCTTGTTTCCAATGAAGTTACAGAACAGTTCCCATTAAAATACAGCAGCGCAGCCCCTGGAATCCATGTCAATAACCCGTCTCCTCAGTGAACCTGCCAGAACTATTTTCCTTTCAAGAAAATACAGGCAAACATATGCCTCAAGGAAACAAATTTAGACTGATGAAGCATTGGCCGCGCCGCGCGCTCTCTCTGGGCTCTTTGAAGAGGACGTCAGTATATTCCTGGATTCTGTGTTTGCCGCAATCAGAGTGAGATTATCACATTCAACTTTAAAAGTCTTACTTCAAAAGGAGTGCCAACGACTCCTCCTCGCTAAATGACGCCCAGACTAAGCTATGTTTTGTGCTGTCCCCATTTAAAGAGAGGCAAAGCCCAGCCCGGAGCATTCCCATATGAACAGGACATACAGCTTCTATTTTCTAGCTAGCCAAAAAAACAACCCCAGTGTTCACTAGAAATGACGTTGTCTCAGAAGTGCCCTGACACACCTGTTACCCATGAGACACGGCTCTCTGCCACCTGTGAGTCCAGGAAAGCGGGGCCAGGGCAGTGTGTACTGTACTGACTTTCCAGCCCACACAAACTCGAGTGCCACATTTGAAACAGTTCTATGATTTCCACCGCATGTGTCGCTTGTAACTGTAGACAAGGGTCAGCATCGCTTGGAAACAGGCAGCCATTACCAACTAAGGACTGCCGGCTCCGAAAAGCAATGCTATCCGCCATTCGCCGCCCATGGAATCGCCACTAATACGACGGTGATCCAATCAACGGAGCAGCAGCAGCTCTCCTCGCTGTGCAAACTGCTGCCTCAGGCCTCACGAGCCTTGCTCGTGACAGGAGCGGGGAGCAGGGTCACCGGAAGGAATCCAGTTGGGGGCCTAAAGGGCCAGGTGTATGCTCGCAGGGGGACATTTTTAGGAATTAGCTTGTTGCTGTTGCTCCTTCCCCAAATGTGACTTTATAACTGTTAAGCACGAGGAGTTCCACAGACTAACCCAGGGGTGGGAAAACTACGGCCCGCAGGCCGGATCTGGCCCGTCAGAGCTTTGGCTCCAGCCCGCGGGATTGCCCCCCGTGGCGCCGTGGGCCCTGCACCGCTCTCAAAAGCGGCCGGCTCCACGTCCCTGCAGCTCCCAGGTGGGGGGAAGGGGCAGAGGGCTCCATGCGGTGCCCTTGCCTCCAGGCACCACCCCCTGCAGCTCCCATTGGCCGGGAACAGGAGACCGCAGCCAATGGGAGATTCAGGGGAGGTACCTGGAGGCGCGGCAAGGACAGCGCATGCGGAGCCCTCCGCTCCCCCCCACCTCCAGGCAACGCAGTGCTTCCTGGAGCAGTGCGGGGCCGGGGCCGGGGCCGGGATGCAGGGAGCCTGCCCTGGCCCCAGTACATGCCACTGCCACCCTGGAGCCGCTTTAAGTAAGTTGCGCTGGGCTGGAGCTCGAACCCCTCCTGCACCCCGCCCACCAACTCCCTGCCCTAAGCCCCCCTCCTGCACCCCGACTCCCTGCCCTGAGCCCCCGTGTACACCCCGCACTCCTCCTGCACCCCAACCCCCTGCCCTGAGCTCCCTGCTGCACCCTGCACCCCAACCCCTGCCCTGAGCCCCCTGCCGCACCCCTCCTGCACCCCAATCCCTTTCCCTGAGCCCCCTCATACACTCCGCACCCCTCCTGCACTCCAATCCCTTGCCCTGAGCCCCTCCTGCACTCCACACCCCTCCTGCACCCCAATCCCTTTCCCTGAGCCCCCTCATACACTCCGCACCCCTCCTCTGCCCCAATCCCTTGCCCTGAGCCCCTTCCTGCACACCGCATCCCCTCCCACACCCCACACCCTGGCCCTGCATACAATTTCCCCACCCAGATGTGGCCTTCGGCCCAAAAAGTTTGCCCACCCCTGGCCTAACCCCAGCTCCACCACAGACCTAGTGAGTGACTCTGGGCAAGTCCCTTCCCTCTCTGTGCCTCTTTGGCCTCCCATGCGCGTCTACTCAGAATGCAGGTCTCTGGGGCAGGGCCTGGGTCTGGCGCTGCCTGGCACAAGCAGATGGGGGCACCGAGGTGCTACTATAATACAAACAGATAAAACCTACATTAAATATGTAATGCTGCAAAGCATGTCGTCTAACATCCCCTTCTAAACTGTATCCGGGACAGACAGTTCTGCTGGGATGTATTTAAGTCCACATTGCATTTAGAATCCTTCTCTTAACAATCAATCCACGCTTTATTAAAAAAGATTATTCACAAAACCAAAACAGAACTGATCTTCCAAACGAAGTCTGGGTAACTGGATGCATGTTGTAAAGATTAAACTTTTAGACACCCAAGGAACCCGTTAAGGCAGAGATTTGTGCCGTATCACCAGCCGCAAGGGTTCAAAAATTGTGAATCAGGCCCCCAAAATAATGAGATTAAAAATACCAGTAAAAGCGATTTTGCGTGATTTAGACCGGCCTTCTGATTTCTGAACCTTTAGGGTGCGTGTTTCCAAGCTTTTCCCTATAACCAGGCGGTCTAGAAACTTACAACCACTAAAGCGGAGAGTGTCCTGTCATCTCATGACTCCAGGAGCTCCGGCTTCAAGGAAAACACCAAACACCCTGAACCGGTGCGAGTGGGTGACATCGCTTGTGCCCGTGTGGATTCCTTGGCGGATCGGAGCCTGTAACTGATGTAGCAGCTTGAGACACTTCAGTGCCTCTCAGCACAAACTCCAGCCCCTAGTCTCCCTTCAGCAAATCACTGGCTACACTAATGCTTTCCTCAGTGAGGCAAAGGCGGATTAAATACAACTAATCTCCCCCAACAAGCTGGAAAGCCGAATCAAACTGAAAAATAGTAACCCTTTCCCTGCTGTAGTCACAACGGCCATGAGCAAAATGCATCCAATATGGGCTCAAAGAGGTTAACAGTCTGGGGAGAGAAAATGAATATCCAACACATATTTTAAAAACAGATTTTTGATTATTTCTACATTCAATGGCTAATCTTTTTTTATACTCGTTTTCACAATTACGTTGTATTAGCTCCTCTAGAACCAGACTAAAATGGGTTGCTTAACTTCTAAAAACACGTTTGACCAAATCTGATACAAACTACTTTCCTGCGTTTTCTTTCCTTTGTTGTGAAGTTGTAGAGATTTAGCTGCACCCTTAAGGATGGGGCAGGATTTCCTATATTAGCTGTGGGAAACACAATAAAGTGTCCAGTGAGCAAGAGAATCACAACACACAATACATATTAAGGGCCTAATTCAGGAAAGCACTTAAGCAGATCCTTCACTTAACCCAGGTGCCTAACCTCACCAATTTCAGCGGGAATGAAACACCCCCCTAAATGCCTTCCCGGTGCTGCCAACTCTCGCAATGTTAAAAACATGCCAAGCCATAGTTGGTGGTTTTGCCTAAGGCCCCAGCTCCTGGAGACAAGCGATGATGTGAGAATCTCAGCTTCCGTTTAAAAAAAAGCGTCAAGGCCACCTCCTCAGCGAGTGTAACTTCTTGTGGAACTAGGACAATTTACACCTGCAGAGGATCTGGCCCTATGTTTTCAGCCCACGTGGCTTCTGCTGCCATCACGCTGTTCACTCTGCTTGTGTGTCAAACCCCTACCCGCATCCTGTATCTGTCTGGTCTGTTCAGACAATATTACCTCGCCGCTCCCTGTCTGGAGCTTTCGGTTTCCTCGGCTTATACTGAGATTGTAAGCTCATTGGGACAGGGGCTGCCTTTTTGTTCTGCTTGTACAGCACCTAGCGCGGGGGGGTCCTGGTCCATGCCTGGCTCCGGGGCACTACAATAATAACGGTTGCACAGAAATGCAGAGAAATCTGACTCTAGCTCAAAAGCCAGATGACAAATAAAAAGAATCCCCCGTTCGCCAGGCTTCCTGAAATCTCATCGTTCTGAAGACGATCTCATGACTCGGGGTGCGGGGGGAAGGCTGACTCGTGATTTCTGAACACGGGGTTGGTGGCACTGCTTTCTTGGATCAGGGCCCAGGGTGGTAAGTGTCTCCTTTGTAAGGATGTCCCAGGCTTTCCCTGACAACGTCCTTTTCAGAAAAATATGTTCATATGAATGCAAGAAAATAAACTGGTGAAGCAATTTGCTTCCAGGCCCTTCTGACAATGCTCCCCACTAGCCCTTTACTTCAGCCTTGGTGAGCTACCGCAGACAGCGCTCCGTGCTGGGCAGCGTATAATCTTGGCGTTTGCGGATGATTTGCTGGCTGGCAAGCCCACCTGCTAATCCTGGGAGCAGACGTTTTTCCCCAAGACGGCACAAAGAGCGAGTGGAAGAAATAATTCATTTCGTTTGAGCTGTGCAGTGGGCACGTTGTCATGTCACCACTCTGACAGCCCCATAATACAAACAGAGACGCTTGTTAGGAGCCTCAGCCCAACGTGATCAAAGAGCCGCTCCATTCAGCGGTAAAAAACCGAGCTAAATCAAAGTCTTTGCTTATCTCTCCTTATGAAAGAAACTTGTGAAAAATGCTTCCTGCAAGGCAATTAGTAACCAGCATCTGAACTACTTACTGTACGGGCACCAATCTCTCTGCTGCGTTTGTTACTATCTTTATCCCAGTGCTATAAATGCAAGCAGGTGGCACCAGAGTTTCGAGTGCCCTCAAAAGAGAGCCAGCTCCGTCATCGCTCAACCAAGGAATTTAATTACTTTGGATCAAGCTTTTTTGTTGTGCGGGCAGGTTGTTTGAATCCATTTAGGAGGCTGGTGCGTCCTTTGAGGGGCTGAGAGACCAAAGAAAAACACTGCGTGGACCGGAGCGCTGCTTCTGACTCCTGAATCCGAGGGCCAGTCTCGTCCGGCTCAGAGCAAGGTGCAAGGAGCTCGGCAGTTATGGGCTAACCTACCTCCCAGGGCAAATTTCCTCCAAGTCCCCATCAGCCAGAGTTTGGATCTGTGGCAGAATAAACTGGGGGCTCTCCTTCGCCAGAGGGGCCACCCCCTCGCTCAAAGGAGGCGGCAGTATCTCAGGGTGTTCGGAGAAGGGCAGGGCGTCTAGGGAATGAATAATCTGGACGATGCAGGAAGCGGACGTCCGGTGCGTTGTTTAGCTACCAGCCTAGCAAGGGGCCAGGGTTTTTGTCAGCGTGAGAAGACAATGAGTTTACTGGGAGAGGAGATGACCGAGAATTTAGGATCTTCCATACTTGCTCTTCCACCGCCTCCAGCAGACAGCTCCATAGTCAGAGACCCTCCCTCCTCTCCCTTTCCACCCCTGCTAAACAGACACAAAAGGCGACAAGGCACCGGGTGTCACAATGGCCCAGCTGGGATCCCCCGGGCAGAAAACACGAGCGAGAGCCGGCACTGGAGCGCAGGATGAAAACGCCCGGGTTGGGCTGTCTGCAGATCTGTTCCCAGCCACCAGGAGCAGCGGGCGGTAGAAGTTATGATTTGTATTGTGACAACGCCGGGAGGCTCTGCTCCGGATCAGGGCCCCATTGTGCGAGGTACTGTACATGGCTAAGAGTCAGTCCTTGCCCTCAAGAGCTTACGAGCAACACAAGGCAAAAGGAGAGGGGGAAGGGAAAGGGGAGCCATAGACAAACACAGATTTTCAAAAGCCCAAGGGATTTAGGCTCCTACATCACTTAGGGGCTTTTGAAAACTCTGTTCAAGGATCAGAACGCAGAAATGCTGGCTAGACCAGACAGCAGGGTGGGGGTGTGTGGAGGCTCAGCTCAGGATAGAAAGCAGGCCTGCAGTCTGCTTCTCCCTTAGGGTATGTCTACACAGCAAAAAGCCCCCCAAGCAAAACCAAACCTGGCAGTGAGTCTCGGAGCCCAGCTCAACTGACCGGGCTCGCGCTGCGGAGCTAAAAAGCGCAGTGTAGACGCTCCCGCTCAGGCTGGGGTTCGGGCACCTGGCAAGGGGCTGAGATGCTCCTGCTTGAGCTGTGTATCTCGCCCCCTCGGCAGGTCTCCGAGCCCGAGCAGGAACGTTCACACTGCCTGAGTCAGCTGACCTGGGCTCTGGGACTCACTGGTGCAGAGGTTTTTTGCAGTGTAGACGTACCCTTAGCGTCCCTTCTCCCCACCTTGGAAGAGGTCCACATGGAAACCGCATTCAGTGCTGATTAGTAACAAGAACAGGCCTGACCTTAAAACTCCTGATGCTTTTAAAGACTGTGGGAGTCAGCCAGATGAATCTTCATTCCCCCAGCAACTTGCCTCCCAAAGGACCCCACAGCACTTTGCAAATGAAAACTGATATACACTGGCTCACGTCACCCACGACTGAAGTGCAGCTTCCTCTGGGGTGGAGCGCATTGGCCGGTTCACAACAGCGCAACAACACAGTAGCTGAGCCGAGCAAGTGAAGAGGAATATTGCATTATGGTGATGAAACTCCAGTGGGGATTTATACAGGCAGTTTGAATTCAAACACACTCCACAGAGATCCCTTGAGCTAAATCCTTGCTCCTTATTGCCTGACTGCTCATCCTCCCTTATACCAAGCCATTCCCTGGGGAGCCACGAGCAATGAGGGATGCAACAACGCCTGTTGCTCTTCCTTTAATGAAACGGGGGAGGTTTATTAAATGCCTCCCATTAAAGGAGAACTCATTTGCTCAAGCCGAGGTGGTACTCTCCTACACACACACGTTACTTTTACTAACAGAGGGACTCCCTTTTTCTTTGCATAGCCTCAGAAGGGGCAGAAGTTACATCATTTGCCTTTGAATGGGTTTTATTCACTTTAACTGTTATTTACTGGTTCACCAGACCCGTTTTCGCACCTTCCTGGGGTTGTGTTGAAAAGCTGTATTATTTATATTGTGGTAGTGTCTGAAGAACCTGGCTGAGATCGGGGAGCCCGGGTGCAAGGCGCTACACAGACTGCGACCGAGATTGGGGCCCCCGTCCTGCTAGGCCTGTACAAACACAGAGAAAGAGACGGAGAGCTCACAGGTTAAACAGATCAAATAGACAAAGCGGGGCGGAGGGACATGCCCAAAGTCACCCATCAGAGAACAGACCTCAGCTCTCTTGAGTCCCAGCCCAGGGGGTGTGTACAAGGGACCACGCTGCCCTCTTATTCTTGTGCGGTCCATTTTATAGGAGATCAGGTGAGCTTCCGCATTCGTTATCCGTGAGGGAGAGCGGCACATTCTCACAGCATTTCCTCTTTGATTCATCACCGAGAGGTCAGTCCCGTCCCGCAGGTGACAGCCACGGGACGAGGTATCAAACCACTTCCATGGCTGTTCCCTCCAGCCTGTTGTTGATCGGTGACGTGCCGCCGGCAAGGTGCCAAGCTATTTCTAAACCAGTCGGATCGACATCGAGATCCAACCGGCTGAACTGGGCAGCAGGATATTCACCAGCTTTAGACAGCCAAAAAGTGGCAACAAATCGTCATCCCTCCCAGCCGGACGGGTCGCTGGCTCATGGAGTTCAAGACCAGAAGGGACCAACATGAGCGTAGGGGCTGGGGCCTAACAGAGGTCAGAGGATTTCGCACTCTGCCAGGCTCCCCGTGTGACCCGGTGCAGGTCCCTGAGGTCGGGAATCGGGGAATCGCTTTAAGCACACGTTTGCGTGCTTTTCCTGTCTCTTGCTCTGAGTCTATGGGCCTACTGCAGGAGTGGGTGGGTGGGGTTCTGTGGCCTGCCATGTGCAGGAGCTCGGACTAGATGATCACGATGGTCCCTTCTGGCCTTGAAGTCTATGAGCCTGGTGTATGGAAAACTGTGTTGAAATTACAAGCTAGCACCATAATTTGTAGGGTCGTGATTGCAGACTAGGGGGCTCTGTAGGGAGGCATGTGATCAGACTCAGTCACAGCCAGCCAGCCTAGAAGGTGGGGAGAGTTGTGCCTCTCTGCTTTAGGGAGCAGCCTGCTTCGTCTCTCTCTGTTTTGGGGTTTTCTGTTACTGTTCTGAAGTCTGACAAATAAAGTCGTTACATTGCCTCCTTCCAGCTAGTGTGGTTTGGGGTTTTCACAACTTCACTGCACGTATGCTGTGAGTGGAACATGCAGCATTTACCACAATCTGGCACTGATTTGCACAGGGCCTCTAGCCGTGCTACTTGTCATACAACAACACCAACAACAAAGCATCATTCAAGAGACACCCCTGAAACATGGCCCTAGAAACTCTGATGCAAACGTCTTTGGAACAACAGACTCTGCTTTCCCCTGCAGGTCTGCTTCACGCAAATCAATCACAGGAAATGTTCTACCACCTAGAGACAATGTCTGATTTATAAACGTGCCCCCTGGGGAGGTTACTGCTTGCTTCTTACTTGCTTTCTGGTGCAGTAAATATTTCAGCAATGGGCTAATTCCATCCCACCCGCTGCTTTTATCATCCACAACCTGGGAACCTCAGGGTCACCTGACTGACTCTCGCTCACCCTGGAGCACGAGAACTCTGCTGCTTCTGATACTCCGGCACTGGCTGTCTCATGTACCCCATGCAGGCTGCTAATGTTCATTGGCTGGCGGCCAGGCCCCCGGGGGGGATTTGCCTAAGCCAATGATGGTGTTTGTGCAGATCTAGCGAATTATTAAACCTTGTAGGCCATGACGGAATCCTTCAGGGGTCTGAGGGGCCACGCAGCCACGCTCGCTGCAGAGAGCAAACCAAACAGGCATGTGCTCCCCGGCATGCTGCCCCCCGCCCCTACCTGCTCCCGGACACAGCCCCCCCCCATGACTCCCACCTGCTCCCCAGCAGTGCCCCCCCACAAGCCCCGCCTGCTCCTGGACACAGTCCCCCCAACCCACACCTGTTCCCGGGGACAGTCCCCCATAACCCCCCCGCTTCTCTGCACAACCCTCCCATAACCCCCCCGCTCCCCTGCACAGCCCCCCCCATAACCCCTGCCTGCTCCCCATCACAGCCCCCCCCGCATAGCCCCCGCCTGGTCCCCGGGCACAGCCCCCTCACAACCCCCACCTGCTCGCCGACATAGTGCCTCCCAGAACCTGGGAACTTGTGAGTTTCCAGAGGGTTGTAACAAGGATTTTGAGGGGATGTGACTGGAGATTTGGAAATTCTAAAAAGCGTCAGAAATCAATGATCAACTGCCCCTGTTCGCGCCAGGCCACAGGAGATGACAAAGTACAGACACCCAGAGTGGCTGTCAGGGAGAGAGGATGTGGATTTCGGGGTTGGCAGGGAGAATGAGAATGGGAATAGTTATTTCATGTCTAGAAAACGTGGTGCGTAGGCTAGCGCTGGGCCCCTGCCCTGGGATGCGTGTCACCCTCCGTCAGACAGCAGACCCTTCGCCCCGGAACGGCGAAACGCTGCACCGCTTAACCCAGGGGTGGCCAGCCTGGGGCTCCGGAGCCACGGGCGGCTCTTCAGAAGTTAATATGCGGCTCCTTGTACAGGCACCGACTCCGGGGCCGGAGCTACAGGCACCAACTTTCCAATGTGCCGGGAGGTGCTCACTGCTCAACCCCTGGCTCTGCCACAGGCCCTGCCCCCACTCCACCCCTTCCCGCCCCCTCCCCTGAGCCTGCCGTGCTCCCCCCAGAGCCTCCTGCATGCCACGAAACAGCTGATCGGGAGGTGTGGGGAGGGAGGGGGAGGCGCTCGGCGGGGCTGCCAGTGGGTGGGAGGCGCTGGGAGCCGGGGGGGGGGGGGAGCTGATGGGGGGCTGCTGACGTATTCCTGTGGCTCTTTGGCAATGTCCATTGGTAAATTCTGGCTCCGTCTCAGCTCAGGTTGGCCACCCCTGGCTTAAGTCTTCAAAGTGCTATTAAAACCTCTGTGGCCTCGAATCTCCTCTCACACCCCACTGGGGAACACCGAGCACCCCTTCAGTGCTTCTGGGACCTTTTGATGCTCCGAGAATCTGATGTCAAATCTATACAATCCCTCTGCCCCAAACGTATGGTGAAATCACACAGCAGGAATGCTGCCCTTTCGCCTCAATTCATTTCCAACTCACTTTAAAAGCCAACTGGTCTCTGTGCTGCTAAAAAACCATCACCACTGGCAGGGAAATTAAACGGGGCAGATGATAATTAATCGTCCACGTCTTTCAATGTCTCCTGGATGTGGGCTAATAAATGTATACATTGCTCTTGGGCTAGAGGATAAAAGGAAGGGGAGGGATTAAAACCCCTAATTTAATCAGTAAAATCATCCTAGCCTGAATTAATCTTCTGCGCTTACCGTATTGTCTTAGCTTTCCCCATTACTTCCAAATATCGTCGTTCTAACTCCCTTTGGGACTGGCGTTACCCAGCCCCTTTTTTATGGCAGTAACATCCAACTTGCGAGAAGAAGGAATAGCTACGCAGGCGGAAAAGCCCGTGTGTCCAAACCACACTGGAAAACCTGAGCTGAATTAAGGCCAAAAGGAAGCAACCCAGGTCGCGGCTCTGATAGTTGGGTTTGGGCAGCACTAGTCACGCTGTTTAACACGCCGTAGCAGGTCAGCGTTCCTGTCTGAAAGGACCATATTCATGAAAAGCTGCTGGTCTCCCTGCCCCAGAAAACGTGTGGGCATTCGCTGCAAAAAGGCAGCATTGAGTGCCCCCCCCCAGCCGCTTCCTGCCGCGCCAGACCGGGACCCTGCAGCGCCGATTTGTAACTTAACCCAAACTCGGCAAACGCAGTCTCAGATTTCGGCAGGTTCCGGGAGAACACAGGACCTGGAAGCTATCACAGGAGGAGATTTACCAAGATTCAATCTACATTTTTTGCTCTGCTCAGCTTCGTCTTGCTTATTAGTATTTCCTACTTCCCATGATAGCTCCGTGGGCCCTGGACACAATCCCTCTCCTTCTCTGAAAAGCCGGCCTTGGTTGGGATCCACAACCCCCTCCATGCCGTGCCCTGCTCAGCAGGTCGGGGCACTTGGTTCCGGTGTGATCTAGTGAGCAGGAGAACTGGACTCAGTTCCCAGCTGGGTGACCCTGAGAAGTCCCTTCCTCCCCACCCTCTGCCTGTCTTGTCTGTTAAATGGTGAGCTCCATGGAGCAGGGCCTGTCTCCAGCATCTGCCACAATGGGGTCTGGAACTTGTAGGACCTACCATAATACTCCTCCGAAGAGCCCTGTTTGTGCACTGCACGCCAAGTCTCCATGCACAGCCTGTCGACCGGGCGGATTTCCAACACCAAACGCCCCTCATTTCCTCGCCTCCTGGCTGAAGAGCCGTTAAGAACCTGTCCCAGTGAAAGCGTCTACACACGTCTTGCCAACTCATTTGAACCGGTTCATTGAACAGCGAATGCCCAGCCTTGCCGGCGAACGCAACGCCACAGCCCACGCCTGTTTGCGTTTGGCCAGCGACCCAATGGCTTGGCAACGGCAACGGCCAACCGAGGCAGATTCCCCATGCTGCGGCGAGCAAGGGGTGGGTTCGAGGCATGTCGCCAAGCTGTTTGCAGGGCTAAAACAACACGCAGGGACCAGCTGATCCAGTCCCACTGAACACTTGCAAAGCGTCTCCAGAGGGGGCAGGAAAACCTGCTGAGTAGGGTGGGGCCATCACAGCTCTGCGCTGCTGGGCGGCTTAGCTACATGCACGCTCCTGAGCGGACGGCTCCTGCCCCGAGACTTAGCCTCGTGTGGGGATCCACGCAGCTCCCCCCAGGGGGGCTGGCCAGGTTCAGACCCCCGGAGCTCCTGGGTGAAGGAAGGGCTGAGCTCAGTGCATAAACCAGCACTCTGCCCTGCCAGTGGCTGTGCCAACAGAAGCAAATGTCCCGTGAACCTCAGCCCGGAGTTCATGCTTTTGTCCGGAAACACTGCAACGTTTCTGGGTCTGTGCAAACCCGAGGCAGCTTACTGGGTTCGTCTGGGCTTTGTTGGGAGTTTCTGGTTTGCCTGGAGCCCTGCAGAGCCCAGCTGAGCTAGGTCACTGCGGGACACTAACACGCTGACGGGCAAGCAGGCCTTACCTCCTCCTTTCCTCCCCCAGCCCCAGTAATGAAAGAGGTGCCGGGGCTCAAGCAATTTTTTCACATTCATAACTGATGCGGCAAGCCTAGAGGGGCCGGGGCTCTGACCTGCCAGGCCTCTGAACCGCTGGGCCCAGAGGTGCCGGGGCTCTGACCCGCCAGGCCTCTGAACCGCTGGGCCCAGAGGCACCGGGGCTCTGGCCTGCCAGGCCTCTGAACCGCTGGGCCCAGAGGGGCCGGGGCTCTGACCTGCCAGGCCTCTGAACCGCTGGGCCCAGAGGGGCCGGGGCTCTGACCCGCCGGGCCCTGGCACAAATGAAGCACTGCCCAGCCCTCCCCAGCCCAGCACGTGAGATGTCTGGGATGTGACAGATGCTGGATTGTGCACGATTCAGACCGGAGGACGAGTGGAGAGAGCGGCTCACGCAGACACACCCGGATGCTCCCAATTAGGGGTAATGATGGAGAAAGGATATTCGGGGACACTCCATGCCATCTGGGCACAACTGAGGAAACAGCCTTTCCGATATTCTGGCTGTAAGCTGCCCATCAGCTGTTAGCCCCAGCTAAGCGCAGGCTGCAGCGGCCTGAAGGCTGGGATGGCAAACAGATTACTGTCCCTGCATTGCATGCGCCAGGCACCTGGAAATACGTACGAGGGGATGGAGGTGAAGCGGCCAGAGCAGAGCCCCTGGCAGGTTGCCCACAAGCCCTGCTCCCTGTCCTGGGATGCACTATCAGCAGGCGGCACGGCCGGCCTGAGCCAAGGGTCTGCACCAGCTCAGTAGTGGGCACCAGGCCACCCACCCAGACCAGAACGGGTGCCGGCAGCCAAGAAACACTCATGCAAAGTGCATCTGATGTGTGCGCTACAGGCAGAACTCCCAGTTGGGAATCCCAGGGGCCCCGTGGTGAGAGGTCGCCACTCAATCAGCCGCTGCAGTGGCTTGAAGGGGCATTTCCTGCTGTCTGAGCTGGGGGAGGAGTCATGTGAGGAGCCCCCCGTTTCTGTTTTGACAGGGGAAGCGCCGGTGGAGCTGAGAGCTAATGTAGGTGCCGATCTGGGGCTCCTCTGGGGCTGAGCTCCGGGGGGCGTACACACGGGAGGGAGACAGGCCGGCAGTCACCCAGAGACGCCCCCGAAGAGAGTCTCACTACACTCTACGGCCCCCTACTCTCCCCACAAGGAGAGGCCGCCCATGGGCTCCTCTCTGCAGAGTGCCCAGGAGAAGGCCAAGCCACTTGTGCTGGCCCGCGGCTACCAGCAGCTCAGCCGGGGCGGGTGAGTGAGTGGCTGGACTGGCTGCGGCGCTGCCCTGATTAGCCAAGCCCGCGTGGCTGAATGGCACAGGCCACGGGCAGGAGGAGCTAATGGGGAGACGAAGGGCTGTCTGCGGAGCCAGGCGTGGGGGGCATGAAGGACGTTGTCGTTAGGAAAACACCCGAAGGCCAGGCCTGAACACGCTGCAATGACTCAGCCACACAAACAGGCCTTTTCGGACTCTTCCCTGCCCTAGACAGCCCCTCCTACGCGCTGCGGGGACAGGTGGAATACGGACGCTCTTAAAGCTGGGATCCGAGTCCAGGAGACACTGTTCCATGCAGGAGCAACGGGGCCACAGAGCAGAAATGACAGTCGGCCCACTGTACTCCCCCGGCCGCCGGACCGAACGGGGCTGTCTGTGGATACCGCGAGCCAGCGGATAACGCCAGCAGTTCAGGATGAGCGTGCCCTGCAGGTCCCTCTCCCGATGCACCGGAGTGGACGAGAGCCTGTACTGCAGAGCCGGGGTTCTCTAGCGCAAGCCGGAGCAGCTCATGCGTGCCAAGAGGGTGGCTGGCACAAAAGGGCACAGAACCGGGGTCGCAGAGACAGCAGCCACCATTAGACCCAAACCAAGGCACCATGGAGGCCGTACTGTGTGTGTTATCAAGGAGAGGCTCTCGTGAACCCCAGGACAGGGAAGATATGGGCAGCAGCCCACAGGCCTCAGTCCTGACCTAGAGGGGCCATTTCCACCCATGGAGCCAGGAGCTTTGCACCAGTCCCACCTCCCTGCTACCAACCGAGCAAACCCACGGCTCCATTTCATGTGGAGGGCACCAAACAGCCATCAAGTCAGACCATCGTGGTTCCTGGTGCCTCCCAAGCCGGGCTGCATTCAAACTGGCATCTTAGAGCCATTCCGCACCTGCATCCGAACAGACCCGGCTATCGCCTCTTCCTTTACACAAGCAACAGTGAATGTGCAAAACAGCGATGCTGGGAGAACTCACCCTCGGGGCTGCTGGAGCGGGCATCTCGGAGCATGTTTTATGAGCCTTCTGGCGTCCCTCACCAATAGGGTTTCCTGCTTGGAGCGACAGGCGTCTGGCACGCGCCAGCCCCACGCGTGAGCTGTTCAGTTTGGCTGGGCTGCAGACGGTGCTGAAGAGGTATTTATAAAATAAATCACATTCCTGGGATGAACTGAACTTACTCTGCTCAGGTTTTTATACAATGCCCCATCCCTGGGCTTCCCAGGGGCCTATTCAGTGCTTATCTCTGCCAGGAATTGCTCAGAAAACTTTTTACTACAGCTGCAACAAAATTCAATGGAAAACCAAAACTGTGTGTGTTTTCATCGAAAGTTTTCTTCAAAAGTTTTCATGTTTCCATCAAAACACACAAAAAAACAGTTTTCAGCCAGCAAAAGCAGGGGGGTTGTTTTTTTCAGGGAGAGGGGGAAGTGGGGAGCCTTCAAGAAAATCTGAACATTTCATAGAAAATGGATATTGTCTGCAAAATTTCAATTTGGATGAAAAAGTCATTTTTCATCGAAACACGTTTCTAACGGAACATTCTGACCTGTCCTACATTTCACCCAGAGCACGTCCACTTCCAAACAATAAAGCTTCAAATTATCCATCAAAAAGGGACTTCTTAGGAGTAACTGGTCTTGATCGGAACCGTGTAAAAAGCGCACAAGGACAACTTCATGCTGCAAACACTGCCAATTCCAGGGACTCCCCCGCTCAGCTCCACTGCAAAGTTATCCTGGGAGCTTCCGCTATTTTAGGTGGGTTACCAAGTTCTGAATGGAGCAGAGCCGTGAGGAACTCCCTGGGTCTTAAGCATCAGAGGCAAGTGGCCATGAAGCAAAGCTAAGGAACGCCTGGGAGGTTAGTGAAATGTCTGTATGGACAGCAGACAATAATATTAATACGTCACCTTTCCAAATTACCAGCAATCCCAGAGCACTTCAAACATTCATTTACTAAAGCTCACAATACCTTTGTGAAACGGGTGTTGTCACGCCTATGGGGAAACAGACACAGAGAAGGAAAGCAACTCACCCGGCATCACGCAGAGAATATTTGGCCAGAAGACAGGACAGAACCCAGGCGTCCTGACTCTTAGTCCCCTGGCTCTAGCCATGTGAGCACGGTCCTTTTACAGAGCTGGCAATGAAACCCAGCAGTTGGGACTCCCTGGCCTCTTACTGTAACCACAAGGCCTCACTCCTCGCCCAAACATTACGAACAGCACCCAGGAGTCCTGGCTCCCAGCTCCCTACTTTAACCACAGAACCAACAGAAAACTAACCATAAGAGCTAGTCAGGAATTTTTCAATAGAAAAACTTTTTTTTTAATCCAAAATGCTAATTCCTCAAAGTTGAAATTCTTCGTGAAAAAGCCTCGGTTTCGACTAAACTTTCCCCGGGTGGGAGGTGGAAGAGAGACAAACCCAGCCCGGGACTGCCCAGGGCTCTCACCGGGGACGCGGGAGAACCAGGTTCAAGCCCGTGCTCTGCTTGATTTGTGGCAGGGGCTTGAACCCGGCTCCCCCGCCTCCCAGGGGAGCGCTCTCGTGGCTGGGCTATCTGGGAGGGAAAGAAAGAGTTTTTAACCAGAACCATCAAAAGCTCTCAGTGCCGTTCTGCTGCGGGAGAAAATCCAACACCGACCCCTCGAAATCTCCTGCCAAGCGGCATTCTGGTTTCCCAGCAGCCCTCGCAGCCAGCACACATGGCAGCAAACAGCGTGAGGAGAGGATCCCTCTACGTTATCAGGCACCGACTGGTCCCCGTTGGATTCCCTCCCATGTGCTCTTGCAGCCATCGCGGTCTCGTTCTCCGGTGAGCGCCCGGCGCCCCCACGGGGTGGGGCCGCCCCTGCACTCAGCCTCTGGGCCCTCTCTGAGCCTGGGGCAGGTTTCATTCTAGCCCCCACTCCTGCCAGGCCCACGTCGCTCTCCCGCCTGCGGAGTGCTGGGTAAGCGGGTCTGGGGGGCCCATTAACAGGCTCGTCTGCTGCTGGTCATTGACACCTGAACAATAATCTCTCCTTCCTCCTCGGAGCGGGGAAGCAACTCTAGCAGCCCACAAGGGGCTCCCCAAAAGGAGAGGCAACTCGGATCGCCTCTGTGCAGCCCCACAATGGGGAGGGGAGGGGAGGGACTCTACCGCGGTCACAGCAGTGAGGCGCCGGCAGGGTTGGAGAGCAGCCCAGGAGTCCTGAGTACCAGCCGCTGCTCTGCCATTAGAACCCAGGAGCCCTGACCCCCGACTCCCCCACCCCGCTCACTGCCCTCCCCCAGCTGGGACTAGAACCCAGGAGCCCTGACCCCCCCGCCCCGCTCACTCGCCTCCCCCAGCCAGGAACTAGAACCCAGGAGTCCTGACCCCCCGACCCGCTCACTCGCCTCCCCCAGCCGGGAACTAGAACCCAGGAGTCCTGACCCCCCCCCGCCCCGCTCACTTCCCTCCCCCAGCCGAGAACTAGAACCCAGGAGCCCTGAGCCCCCCGACCCGCTCACTGCCCTCTCCCAGCTGGGACTAGAACCCAGGAGCCCTGACCCCCGACTGCCCCGCCCCGCTCACTGCCCTCCCCCAGCCGGGAACTAGAACCCAGGAGTCCTGACCCCCCGGCCCCGCTCACTCCCCTCCCCCAGCTGGGACTAGAACCCAGGAGTTCTGACCCCCCCACCCCGCTCACTCCGCCCCCCCCAGCCAGGACTAGAACCCAGGAGTCCTGACCCCCCAGCCCCGCTCTGCTCCCTCCTCTCCCCTCCCCGAGCTGGGACTAAATCCTGAACAACGCGACTACCCGTCCCTCGCTCTAGCTACTAGACCACGCAGCCCTCCCAGAGGCAGGAGGAGAACCGAGGAGCCCCGACTGCCAAACACTCCCGCCCCCACTTATCCCACCAGAGGCCGAGCTCCTCTCCTTCAAGCAGGAAAAGCATTTGTCTAGAACTCCAGAACCTGCCTTCACCCTGCAGCCTTGCGGAGACGCGTTCGGAACTACATTATTCAAGTCACAGCAGCTCCTTGGTTGGGGATCGGGGCCTCGCCGTGCTGGCACCGCGCACACACGGAGAGACGGTCCCCACCCCGAAGAGTCTGCGTCGAACGACAAGAGACAAGCGGACACAGACGGAGGGGGGAGCGCGAGGGCCGGGCTTGCAGCACACCAGCTGTCTCACCATCCCGCTCCCATTTAAGAACCGCACCTCGGCTCCTGACAATGCCTCCTCCGGTGCCATTCATCAGCGCTCTCCGTTAAGGATCATCGGTAATTGAGCATCTCCAGCGGCAGCGGGTCGTGCATGGAGCCCGATGATCCATCTGGAGCTGCGGACGCAAGAGCAGCGCTTTATTTCCTTCAGTCACGTCAGTTTAACACGATTAGAATTCAGGTTATGCACCCTCAGCAGCACACTTAATGCCGGGTTAGAATCGGCTGGTGACTAAAGCAGCGGGTGAATTATTAGTGACTCAGTCGATAATTTTGCTCATCTTGTGGCTTTTTTTAGCACCACATGGACAGAACTCGCTCTGCAAAGCCCTGCAGGGCACAGTCACTCACTACTCCCAGTCGCTCCTCACGCTTTCAGCTGCCAGGCAATCCCGTCCGAAATCTGAGTCAGCCCGAACGTCGACCTCGCCCTCCTCGCCAGGTCCGCAGGCCCGGCACGCGGGGGAGTGAACGGAACAGGAGCGGCCGGCACGCTCACCTGGGCAGGTAACATTCCAGACCAGGAACTGTGGCACCGAACCTGCTTGTCAGCGGCACGATGGATGCGCCTGTTGTTTCCCGGGATGCCAGCACGTCCCGGGCCACGCAGAGCACGAAATGGCCACGCACACTTGCTTCCGTAACATCTCACTCACCAGGCGCTGCCCCATGGCTCTGGCGAACGAGGTGCCACTAGCAGCCTGTCCATAAGCACATACGACAGCACCACAGCGTTAGACACGCAACTCCGGGGTTAGCTGCTCAGTGGCTTTGCTGGTCTGCACACCACAGCCGCAAGGCGTTTCTATTGGGAAATAACAAGCATTATTTCACAGACAAGGATCTTCTTTGGGGGTGCGACCATCTCTCCCTACGTGTCCGTGCGGCACCCAGGACACTGGGGTATTGGTCCTGGTTGGGGCCACACGTCATAAAGGACATGAACCGCCCCAGGTATTAGAGAAGGACTTGTCTCGAGTGGAACTATGGCAGACTGGACCCTGCGGTTGAAAGCAAACCGAGCCATGTGTTGCCAGCTCCCGGGATTTTCTCCCAAGACTCCTGCTGTTCAAGGTTTCTCTTAAAACCCCTGTTGCTGGAGTGAGGTGAGTGCATGAGGCTCTCAGCTTTCCTTTACAACCAGCAGTGCATTTCCAGCCCTCGGGGGCGGAGAGCAGCTTGACAGCCTGATTCCCAGCAGCCTCAAAGGCCAGGAGGCAAAGAAACAGCACCCGACATCAACTGGTTGCAAAGTCTCGCGATTCTCAAGCCAATCTTGTGATTTTGTAATGCACGAGGTGAGCTCAGAGGCTCAAATACAACAAACTTCAGCCTCCAAAGGGTGGCTTGCCAACCCACCTGCCCATCCTTCCCAGAAGAGATCTAAGGCACTGGGGGGGGAGCCCAGACAGCAGTGAGCGAGTTACAGAATACGCAGCTTTGCCAACTCCACCCCTCACGTTCACGGGACTCAGCGTCAGGCCCAGCTAAACGTCCCATAGATCCCAGCTCTAGAACAGACGGAGTTTAAGGCAAAGAAGTGAGCAAAAAAGGCAAAAAAGCTGACTTGCTTTTGGCTCCGAAGTGCCCTGGAGATTTCAACATTCGCTGTCACCCGATGAATCCGGCATCCGATGAAGTGGGTTCTAGCCCACGAAAGCTTGTGCCCAAATAAACGTGTTAGTCTCTAAGGTGCCACAAGTACTCCTGTTCTTTTTGCTGATACAGACTAACACGGCTACCACTGAAACCTGTCACCCGATGGCAATTTTAAGCATGCAAGAAACAAGCCCTGTCCGTGCCACAGCCCCTCAGAGGGTGGATCGGCTCGGCTCTTGCTGACCGTGCAGGGGCGGGACTGGTGGGCACTCCGGGTGTGAAAACCCACATGCCACGAAAACGGGGCTGACAACTCACTTGCCAGAGTCTTGTCCCCGTCTCAGCTGGACGGTTCTGGGGCAATTGGTGAGAGCCACGCTGGCACGCCCACAGCGGGGTCTACCTTTACTAGTAAGTCGATAACCACAAGCTGGTCACCGTGTTGTGAACAATAAATGGGTTCCCTGAAAAACGGCGCTCTCCTTGCAAACTCAGACATTAGCACAAATGTTTGGCTTTTTCTCTTCTTTTCAATTTTCCATTTTTTCAACAAAATGTTAGAGGTTTTTTTTGTTCAGATTTCCAGCTGATCACTTTTCCTTTCACTTGCCCTTTTTTTCAGTGGCAAAAAGGAAATTAAAAAAGGGAGAAGGCAGGAGAGGGCTTGAAAAGGGAAATCTTCAATACAACAATCTGCAAAAACAAAAACCGCAAAGCACCGAAAGGTCGGCCGTTTTCACACCCTGCAGACGGAAAGCGGCTGGCATTTTTTACAGTTTGGCAGCGCTGCCCCCCGCCAATATTGCGACTAGCTCCATCCACAACTCAAAAGAACACAAAACAGTGAACACCGAGTCCTCATTTTTAAGCTCATAAGAGACTGCTATGATCATCCAGTTTAACCTCCTGCATAACTCAGGCTGGAGAATTTCACCCTGCATCATCTCTACTAAGCACATCATCTAGACCCAGCAGGCCAATTAACTGGCGGGGTACTCTGGAAGTGGAACACCGGCGGAGGAGGCTGGGAGCACGAGATCATTCCCCATCTACTCCCACACAACGGGATCAAAGCTCGGAGACAGCATGAGAAGAAAGTTGAAGACGGCTCTGGTAACCGTCATGCTTTAATGATGACAGACAACAACGGTGATAACAGTGTGTTTATTCCTCTTACCCTGTCCTTAAAGGGCCTTGGGGATGGACAGCTGGGGAAAGGAGGAGAAAGAAACTGTCTGTGTACTTAAAAAAATAGCATTTCTTTGGGGATTGATTAACAGCTCACAGGTTAACCAAAGACACCGGGCAGCCCTGGAATTCCTGTGGGTGCTCGCAGTTAACGAGCCTTTGCCCATACTTAATGCTGACCTGACAGCATTCACTGTGAAGGGGCAGCGCTGAGCCCTTCTCTCAGTGGTAACTGATGTCTGAAAATGCCAAGCGCTGGCTTGAAATTAACGATCTGTTGGAACTGGAATTCTACGATGGAACATCCTAGTGCCAGGGCAAACACACTACACGGAGAACCTTTGAACGCGCCGTTTACAAGTGCACACTGGGCCCAACTGGTCTCCACCGACGCAGTCGAGTTCGAAGCAGCTTACGATCCACGATGTTAGTGGTTGGAAATGAATCCGTCGACCTTCCCCCTCCGCACACACCCTCCAGGACTGGAAATAGCTGCCTCGCCGGCACACAAGTGAATCCAGGTCAGCATCACCCCGTGAGCCAGCCCTGCACCCGCTCGGTCAGCGTACGCTATACAAAGCACCAGAGATGCTGCAGTATAGACGCGGGGTCGGCTACCTCGGGGCCCTGGCAGAGCAAAGACGTGTTTAATCAGTTCTCCAGCTGGGAACCAGATGTAACAACCTGGCCGGAACGCCGTGCACCTGGCTGGGTCACGGGTAGCACGGAGAAAACCCAGGACCTTTGGATGCTGCCACTTGAGCTTCCACTGTCAGGGCGAAAAGATCCATCTGTTGGCCTGGGTTGTGACAGGCCCACGCCCCTCCAGAAGGGGACAGAGAGTCTCGCCAAGTGGGCATGGGTTACACATGTCCCCAGTTACATCCCAGGAAGAAGGAACACCTCGGGACTTTGCTTTGGCACCCCAAATTCCCTTCATTCCAGAGAGCACCAAGAGGCCACGACTGAGACTGGAGCCGCACCACGCTAGGCGCTGTACAAACACAACGTACACGCCACACACAGGCTGGGAGGGGAAAGAGACTTGCCCAGAGTCCCCCAGCAGGTCTGGGAACAGAGCTCAGCTTTTCAGCGGCCTTCCCCTTAGGGAGGGGTTACAAGTTCTTCACCAGCAGAGGACGTATCCTGGCAGTAAGTTATATGTTGACAGAAACCATCTGCAGAACTGTCTGCTGTGATTCTGAGCTCCTTCACACCTCTGAGAGGGGACGCTCCAGGGCATGACAAAAGGAACAAACAAAAGGAAGTATTTTTTTCACACAACGCACAGTCAACCTGTGGAACTCCTTGCCAGAGGATGTTGTGAAAGCCAAGACTATAACAGGGTTCAAAAAAGAACTAGATAAATTCATGGTGGATAGGTCCATCAATGGCTATTAGCCAGGATAGGCAGGAATGGTGTCCCTAGCCCCTGTTTGCCAGAAGCTGGGAATGGGCGACAGGGGATGGATCACTTGATGATTCCCTGTTCTGTTCATTCCCTCTGGGGCTCCTGGTATTGGCCACGGTCGGCAGACAGGACACTGGGCTAGATGGACCTTTGGTCTGACCCAGTCTGGCCGTTCTTATGACCAAAGCACGTTGATGGGACACCACGTAGGGTGGCTGGGAAGAGCCCCAGAGCAGGTCTGGGTTGTTAGCCCAGCATGGAATCCCCAGGGAAAATATCACTGGCACCACTCCCCACCTGGGCTGTTTTCCCTTTCGCAGGAAGCTGCTCCGAGGTGGAAGCGCAGGGGCTAGTGGGCGGCTTCAGCCAACCTTACCAAATACTCTCGCAAGGTTACTGGGTGTGACTGAGAAAGCCCCACTAGAGAATTCCCAGGAGATGCAGCACCAGCAAACTCCAAGGAGACACCTGGAAAGAGGCCAGGAGGGAAGGGGAGGGAAATTGTGCTTAGCTGCACAAGGCACCTTCCTTTCCATTTTCTCTTCAATCATTTCCCAGCTGCACCTTCCCCATTTTAACTGATAATGGGACGTCACGAGCTAGCTAGTTCTCAGAGCCACTTGCCTTGTTCAAGCTGGAGAAAATCAATTCCCCTCTCACTTCAGGTCTTTCTAAGACAGATGAACTGAAAATCTCGCCTGCCTGAGCAAAATATTTATTCAGTCTGGGAGCCGATTTACTTTTGGCGTGTCCATAAACACAGCTAAAGGCACCAGTTTAATCACTTGCTACAAATCTTAATTTAATTTCTTTTCTTTTATTTTTTTTTAATTCACCTTCCTAATGTGTTCTCAGTGGGCGCAGGAAGCTAAAATACCGTCGCTCCAGGATCCCGCGAGCTGGGGGGGCTGCATCCGGAGCCCCAACAGCAACACAGCAAATAAACAGCCCCTCAGCCCGCAAATCAGCTGGCACAGACCAGCGGCAGGTGGCTACGTGCAGTGCAGACTTACCCCAGATGCCCCATGGCTCAGGATTTCAGGAAAGGTTTTGCCAATCCCTGGCCATCAGGGCCAGAGTCGCGGAGTGAATCCAGGGGAATCTGAGCATCACAGCCCCCTGGGGGAAAAGATGCTACAGGTCCAGAGCAGCTGCAGGCCACGTTCAAGCCTGGCCCAAGAGCCCGATCCTGCCAGGTGCTGTACACCCTCATTGCAGCCCCCTGGCAAGACCCAGAGCCCATTGTGCCGCACACAGCACGGGTGTCTCGTGAGCTATCCATTGCCCTGGAGACCCCGCGGGGGGGCAGACAAGAGGAGGACTGGTAATCCACCGTACAGCTGGGGAACTGAGACCGAGAGATTAAGGCCCCGAGTCCCCAAAGCACCTAAGCACGTGCTTCACTTTAAGCAGAATCTTAAAAGGAACTTGTCCGCATGCTTGAGCGCTTTGCTAAACGGGGACCTGAATGTCACCCCTCCCAAGTGTGTGTAACTGCACGGTAACTTCCCTGTACCGGCTGCCTTCAACCGGAGCCAACGGCTCCGGCATCCGGCATCCAGCCTTCAATTCATCAGGGACGGCGTCAGCTCGGGGCCCCGTTTTAAAGGTCCAGCGCCCAGCAGGCAAGTAGCCATCTTTCAAAAGTAACTTGTCCTGGCTGGCAGCCCCAGCTGAGACGCCGAGGAGCAGATGGGGCTCAGAGAGAGGCACACAGGGGGCAAGACATCAGTGGGGCAGTGCCCGTGTCGGGGAGAAGCTTGCCCTGCTGGTGCCCAGGCCCCGGCGTGGCCCAGAAGAGTCAGTCCCCAGAGCTGCCAGTTGGGAATTCACACGCCGGCAGAAGGGCCCAATCCGGCCAGGCCCTGGCACAGCCAGAACCTGTTCTGCGGTAGCAGCTAGAGACCTGGAGGCCCCGGGGGGGTTAGCAAAGGAGACGATATGGCCAGGTGGGTGGGGCGCTGGACTGCAACTCAGGAAGCCCGGATTCAACTCCTGGCTCTACCACTGCCCAGCTGGGTGACCTCGGCACGTCAGCAACAACGCCTCTGAAATGCTTTACCAGAGCCCGGAGTTACGACACCCAGCCGCGCTAGGTGCTGCCCAGACTGTGTGTATAATGGGACAGGGCACAAGGGACCAGCCAGAGGGCGATGGGCAGCGCTCAAAGCACACCAGCCGGCTCGTTAGCAGGAGACTTGAAAACCCACCCTCCTGGTTCCAAGTTACCTGAATGCAAAGGACAGAGCCTGCAGCCAGGACCCCCATCCCCACACCAGTGCAACAGGCTTGAGAGGGGGTGCGCGTGTGGTCACTCCACTTTTCCAGCTGCGGCAGAGGTCCCGGGGCCAGGTCCCAGCAGGCTTTCCCCCAGCGGTTTCTCCCTCTCCGAGGTGTCCCGCCAGGCTGACTGAAGTGGAAACATGTAGCCACAGAGACAAACGCTGCCCTCAGATTCTCCAGCGCCACCCCCCCGCCCGGGGGCTCCGTTTCCCACACAGCCGAGGCTCTGTGCCATTTGTGGGGCAGGGCAGGAGGGCTTCACTTTGTTTATCTATTTATTGACATGGGATCACAGCGGCTGCTATGGGACCAGAAACTAGAGAGAGGCCAAATTCTCCACAGAAGCCTCTTGGTCACCCTTCCTCGCTGACCCGCCGGCAGCCCCCGAGAACACGCCTGGACACAAGAGTTTTCCTGTACTTAGGAGCAGGCAGCAGGTTGGGACAGAGCCCCACAACCGGGCCTCTGTCTCCACCTTGTCTGTTCCTTGTCCAGCTCCTTCCCAACCTGGCCTCGCAGCCCAGCCTGCACAATCCCCCTCTTCACCTGGCTCATAAAGGGGGCTCAGAGAGGAGAGGCCAGAGGGTCGCCTGGCACACACCAGCCTCCAGTGAATTGAAAGTCGCAGGCGTCAGGGTGCTGACAAACCTGGCGCATTCCTGGCATGGTTTCCTCGCCCAGAAAGCGGAGAGGCCCCTCCACAGGCTGCCAGCTGCGTGGCTCTGGTACTTTCCCTGCGCTGCCGGAGCCCCAAGAACAACACGGCCGTTTCTGCAGCCTCCACTCACACAGCCGTCTCTCTGCAGCCTCCAGCTCCCAGGCAAAGCATCGTCCTTCCTGTCACCTAGCCCCGCAATCAGCGCTGGGCAAGCCGGACCTGCCCTCCGAACACTAGGCCAGGGACCTCGGTCTCTAATTCCGAGCACCCCGGGAGTCCTGCAGTCAGGCCCCGTCTCCCTTTGGCTCAATCAGTTCCTAGCATCCCCACCCAAAATGAGTTTTATGCTCCATTTTCTAATTAGCACTAGAACAGTTTTGATCTTTCTTAGAGATTCAGTCAGCAACTTGTCTCAAGCCAGCACCCCAAAGAGTATCTGCTGAATGGAAACTCGACTTCGGGCTGTCGCTTTATTCCGTCCCGCCCCACGCGCAGATCGGCTGCCTTCTGACTCCCCGGTGTGCTCTTCTCTCTGTAACTTGCGAGCCAACCGGGCGAACACTAGCTTCGCCTGGGATCACATGGAAACAGGGCTCCTTGCAAACAAGCGACTTCAGAACTTTGGTAGCGGGCGGTGATAAAAACTGCTGCTCCCACTTACTGTTTCTGAGCTTGGCCGAGGCGTAAAGGAATTTGTCCTAATGGTTCGGGTGATTGGGACACAGAAACTTTTTTAAAAAGTGTTTTCCTGCTGATAGGAGTGGGCCAATTTCAGGCGTCTTCTCTCCCAGGCACAGACAGGGGGTTTCTCACTGCTAGAAGAAAGCCCAGCTTGCCGGCTGAAATGCACAGATTTCTTCCCCGCCGTGCGTGTGTACTTACAAACCCAACCACTCTCCGTGATAAAACAGCCTGCCTCGGGAGCATCCCCAGGGGAAGACGGCTGCTGGGTTTCTACATACCCCTTAGACCCATCCGTTGTCCGAACTTGCCCTTCTCTATAGCACCTCTCATCTGAGGATCATGTCCTGCTTTGCGGGTATTAATGGATCCTCACAAATAACCCTCCCCTGGGAAATAGGCATGTATTCACCTCCTCATTTTGCACAAAGGGAAACTGAGTCACAGAAAGGTGAAGTGGTGACTCACTCAAGGTCACCCAGGAGTCCTGTCCAGCATAGTCCCCAGCTCTAACCACTAGGCACCACCTCCTCACAGGGGTAGGAATAGGACCCAGGAGTCCTGACTCCCAGACCCCCCCTTCTCTCCCCATGGCCCTGCTCTCCTTGCAGAAGTTCTGACCCAGGGTATTTTAGTTTCACACTCTTTATTCCTAGGGTACATTTGGTTTTGGTAGCAATACGGAGATGATCGTGGCGGGCTCCAGAGATGTGACACAAGGATACAGGCTTATCTCTGAAAGCCCCTGGAGACTCTGGGATGAAAGGTGCTGAAGCAGCACAAAGTAATACCCCAGCAGACGGCGCGATGAGTGAGTGTGAATTACTTGCTTCTCCTGTGGTTTGCTCTCCGATTCCAAGGGCGAGAGAAGCAAATAGAAGATTCTCTGCCCAGGGTCACATCCAGACGGAGCACTGCTTTCTGGGACCAGGAACCGCTGGGTCCCAGCAGGGGCACACACCTGTATTCAAAGGGAGAGGGGCCAGCGATGGATTAAGACGCAGGTCCACACCTACAGCTCCAACTCCTGGTGTCAGGTGATTACAGCACAATTTCAGCATCCAGTTAGAAGAAAACGTCGATTTGTAGACCTTGTGGTCAGGAAGAAAAGCGTCAACACGTGACCAGTGAGTAACCGACACTGCGACGCCTGCCGGAGTCTGCAGAGAGCCTGAGACAAACGCTCGGAGGGAAACTGTCCCGAGCAACTCAAGGGGGCATTAACTCCAAGACCCCCTGTCCTGGGGGTGGCCCTACCAGTCCCACCCAGCAGGGGACTGTGTGTGGCTACACCTCAGCTCGGAAGGGAAGTATTCCCCCCGCTCCCTCGCTGCCATTCCTGCTTCTCTGGAGGAGCAAGAAGATGCTAGCTGCTCCCAAGGGCCCCTGCTGCAGCTCCTGGGTCTCCCTGCTCACCTCCCCGGGTGGCCTGAATCCAGCCCCGGCTGCAGTCATCAGCGTCATTCTACTGAAACCAGGGGTCACCCTCCAGCCCAGCGATTTCAGCTCCGACCCATCCCCCATGTCCCCCCATTCCCGGGGGATGGACAATGCACCCACGTGGCGGCAGGACCGCGCCGCCACCACGCCAGCTGCTGCCCCGCCGGTTTCTAAGTGTGTCTAAACACACGCTAGTGACTGTTCGCAGAGGGAAGATCCCCCCTCTTCAGACAGCTTCAGCCCTGCGCCTCTGCCCCCACGCGCCCCAGGGCAAGCCAGCTGCCTACGGTACGTGCCCGGCACCCATCACCGTAATATCTGAGCCTCACAAGCCTGCTCCCCAGGAGGTAGGACAGTGCTCTGCCCCTCTATACAGATGGGAAACTGAGGCACAGAGCAACTAGGAGACTTACCCGAGGTCAGCCATGGCATCCGTGGTGGAGCAGGGAATTTGGGAGCCCCAGTGGGCTGTCCTTGGTAGCTGAGCTACTTCGGTTTTCTCCAAACACCTGGGTTCTATCCCTGGCTCTGCCACTGCCCTGCAGTGCGACCTTGGGCAAGTCCCTTCCCGTCTCGCTGCCTCTGGTTCCCTCCCACCCTGTGTCCAGCTCATCCATTAGACTGGGAGCTCTTTGGCGCCTCTTGCTGGGTGCATGGAGGAACTGGGACAACCCATAACACACAGCTCCCCTCTGGCCCATTCACCTGGATGGTTCCCAAACGCCCTCCTCCACTCCACCCCCCAGCCAGTGGAGCTTCAGCCCCATTTCACAAACGGGCGATGAAATGAATGGCACGAAGAGGTGAAGCAACTTTCCCAAGGTCACACAACGAGTCAACGGAGGAGTGTGGGCTCCCAAGCCTCTGCTCCAACCACTAGGTACCACTCCCTACTTTGCCGTTTGCTAAAATTCAGAAGTAAACATTAACCAACTGGCCTGTGGAGTCGCTGTAGTTACATTTTCTTTAAAACCATCCCTCTCTTCATTCTAGAAAACTGGCTCCGGTGAAGACACTCGATACCGGACTCTGCTGACGGGCTTTACCGGCTTCGGACCAGGAGCGCGCAGGGATATGTCGTTCAAGTGTCTCACACACTACACCAAGCTGGTGGTTGTGGCCCGAAGGATCAGCCCGGGAACGGTTCCTGACAGGCTCTTCCTTGCCCCAAACACCATCTCAGCCCTCTGGGCCTAATCTAGCTTCCCAGATGAGATGCAGCTGCGGTGACAGCCTCAACCTTCCGCGCCGCATCTCCAAGGCTTCAGAACTGCCCGTTCAGCAAACTCTGCCTCTCGGAGCAAAGATTAATCTCAGTGTCCTTTAATCCCCTAAAGCCCTTTCATAACGATGCTCAAAAATAAACCCAAAGCAGTTCCTAATACTTCTCGAAAATGTGGAGTGGGCTATTTATAGGGTTTTGCCCTTGTGTGCGACAGAGCACACGCAGCTGCAGTGCGCCGACAGGATCCGGCTCGTGCGCCTTTCCCAGGGGCTGTGCATTTCCGATCCGGCTCACAGAGTGCATTAGGCACTCAGGTGGGATGCGGCATCAAGGCCACCAGCACGCAGGCTGGGACAGCAAACTCACAGGTTCCGAATCCCCCCCCGGACTGTAGAAATAGAGAGCAGGAAGCAAAGCCTCCACAAGCCACTGCAAACACCTGGCCGAAGCAGCAGCAGCATCCAGGAAAGAAGAGCCCCTAGCAAGCCCGCGGCTCAGAAATGTCCACATGGAGGCCAGCCGCCCCCCCCCCTGCAGGGAAGTTAGGCCACACAAGAAAAGCGACAGGAGACGGCCCAACCGTTTGGAGCTGGCTCAGAGCAAGACAAGGCACCTGGGGATTGTTCCAGGCCAAGGTTCTGTCCACACTGCACCTGGGGATTGTTCCAGGCCAAGGTTCTGTCCACACAGCACCTGGGGACTGAGGGAACCAGGGTCAGGCACAGCTGCCTTGGCACGCGTGTGTCTGCGCAGCGTGTGGCTAATAAGCACCGCAGACAGTTGCCTTTGCTGAGCACAAGGCCCTAGTCACATGTATGTAGCCAGCTTGGGCGGTCGTCCTTCCTCCCAGCTCCAGAGGGAACCCCAGAGTGCAGTGCCCTGGAGCTGCCTTGGGGACCCGTCCTCCGGGCACTCTGCCGAGGCACCGTGGGACAGCGGTCCCAATGTTCCCAGAATGCACTGCTGCAAACCCAGCTAGCCAGCGCGGCAGGTACAGCTGCACAGATGCGGCGGTGAAAGCGGGAAGGCCACTGTGTTGACCAAGCGAGCCCCGTGACACGGCCGCCCCTCTGACGACAGAGTGGGAACCGCACGGCAGGAAGGCGCATACTCCACTCCACGACAGCCCCAGGCCCCGAGGGCCAGGCTCAGTCGGGAACTCAGGTACAGCATGCGCTGAGCAAACCTGCCTTCTGTAGAACATTGGTCCAGCGGGTCAAATGGCCATATACAGATTCAGCAGCTTGTTGGGCGCAAGGGGCAACAACGGGAGAGACTGTGGCCCTTTCCTTGCACATATGGAGGAACACCCCCCGCACCACCACCCTCTCCGTCCATCACTGCAGAGCTCTCAGCACGGCTCAGACTTCCACCCTGGCAGGTTCGACATTCCTACCTTCTTCCTGGAGTGAGAGCTACCAACATCAGCACGACCGGCCCCTTAACCACCTCTCCTACAATCACCACGCTGCAGGAGTCTAGTGACGTCCTGGAGAACATCTCCCTTCGGCACTGCTAGGGCCCAGGACACCCAACCCCAAGGCGATGGTTTTCCAGCTTCTACGGCGTTTGTGAGTAACTCTGCAAACCCCCTTCCCTTTCCAGGGCGCCGTGCCCACTCCTCAGCCTGCTGCAAACCCAGCAAGCAGCCGCAGCAGCACTTGGGAGCTCTGCCTTTTCCCCTCGGAGAAGGCCTGAATTCATCCTGTTTAAGTTTCTTCTCGCTCCGCCTGCTTTTGCTCTCAGCCACACCTTTCAATCTGCCTCGAAGCTCTCCCGAGAGTACTGGTTTATCCCCGCACAAGAGTCTCACCCCCAGAGCTGTAACTGAACCTTTGGGATGGATGATTCCCACGGGGGGTGTTCTGACTGCCGCTGAGTTCATGAAGGGAGGGAAGCTGGAAGAGAATGCACCTTACTCACAGCATGTTCTGCACATGCACAGCCCGCGTTTAGGAACAGCTGTGAACCTTGGGAAGAATGGGCTAAAACAGAGCTAATGATTTGAATGCACATACATGTACAGACGCACATACGTGTACACACACACACACACACACACACACACACTCAAAGAGCCAGCCCCTCTTCGCACCAGGCTGAGAGCCGACACTGCCAGAAACGAAGTGCCGGCATTAACTTTACAAGTGTTTAATAAACTTTGGCAGTGAGTGCTGATTTCCTGCAGGCAGGAAGGCGCCCACGCACTCCTCTCCCTCTTCCTCTCCCCCCAGCACACGCCGATCAGATGAGCCTGTTCGGAGAGACCGGGGTGGGTTTTTCAGATGTGCTCTGCAGCGGCCTAGCTCTGCTCTCACTGAAGTCAATGGGAGTGCCGCTGAGTTCGCACAGTGCCAAGTGCTTTAGAAAATCCAACCCGGAGCAGGTAATAAAACATCCAGGAATGAGTTCCAGAGGCAAGCACAACCCCCTCTGCTTCCCACCGAGACATGCCATGTTTTCAGAGCCTGTGACACGCCGCCACACAAGACAAAGTGCAATCCCACTGGCTCCCACACACTCAAATACTGATGCCCCGATCCACTGCTACCCTCCAGCCAGCCTTCCATGGACGTTAGTGGGAGTTCTGCTTGAGAAAGGACCTTGGGATTTGCACCAGTGGGACAAGGTCATAGAATAGACATAGAACATCAGGGTTGGAAGGGACCTCAGAAGATCATCTAGTCCAACCCCCTGCTCAAAGCAGGACCAATCCCCAGACAGATTTTTGCCCCAGATCCCTAAATGGCCCCCTCAAGGATTGAACTCACAACCCTGGGTTTAGCAGGCCAATGCTCAAACCACTGAGCTATCCCTCAGGTCCCTGGTGTAGGGATAGTATCTTGCTCTAGGTTTGTGCAACGGTGAGCAGGCTGTCAGAACTCAATAAATAACAACGCAATAGCTGCTGGTCACACCAAGGTCACAGCATAAACACACGATATATGACCTAAACTTCTCCCCATCCTGGAGTCTGTCTCTATTGTTAACTTAAACACCACATACACACACAAACCTCAACCTGAGCTTCTCTGTGCTTGGCTGTTTCTAAAGTCGCTACATACACGACTTCCTCTGTCCCTGCCCCTACGTCCCTTTGCCTTAGAGAGAGATGTACAACTAAATTGGAGCTTACAAGTCCCACCTGGTCTAGTTGTCAGGGTGAGCCAGTAGAACAGCTCTGCTTCTCTAGGCCAAGATTTTCAAGTGAGTGACTAATGATCTCAGGGGCCTCTGTTTTTCAGTACCCAACGTGAGAATGGCTAAAAGGGGGACACAAACAGGATGGGGACAACTCTCCTCATGTGGTCTCCTTGTGTTTCTCTGCATAGGACAAGCATAATCTCGGAACAGTTGACTAAGAATTGGAAATCTCAGGCACGCTTGTACATGTAGAGCAATATATATTTAGTAAAACAGTGTGTTCAATAAAAAAAAAAACTGATGTCCCTCATTCAGAGTCCAGGGCTTGAGAGGGACGCCCACTGGCACGTATTTCCAGTCCCCCTAGACCAGTGGTTCTCAACCTATATGCATATGCAGCTCTCTATGTGTTATGTGGGCCACATCCACACGATACATATACTACCTGTTTGGGCCGGAAGATGTCCCATGGGCCGTGCGGAGTGCTGATTGGGCTGCAAGTGGCCCGTGGGTTGAGAACCACTGGCCCTAGATTGTTTCCCTGTTCAGGCGGGAAGCTCCCTCCCTTCTCTGTGCACATTGTTCTGTGTCCCTGACTTTATTGGTGCTTCCAGTCAGTGCTATCCCGCTCAGTCCGACTCAGTGGTCACTCATGCGTCCTCACACTGCAGCTGTTCACGCTCCTTGAGAGCTCATCACGACAAGTGGAAATAGCCAGGCACCGGCTGCTTTGATTGCTGGCGTTGCTAACAAGCCCCCTTTGCAGCGTTCATTCACTCAGCAGCCGTCTCGCAGCTCTCAGGATGGCTTGTTTGGACGGCTCTGGGGGAAGTGCTGCTGTATTTTCTACAGCTTAGTTCTCTTGTGGCTGGATGAAGTGTGCTATTCCAGCCCACACCTCTGCTTTATCAGCGTCAGCCAGAGATGGACAGCTAGCAGAAAAACCCTGCTGGCCAGGGAGACGGAGGGAGTGTGAACTACCCTAAAGCTTTCAGGATGCAAATTGGCCAGTTAGCTGAGCTGCCTGGAGGTATGAACCGCGCAGCAAACAGATGTAACCTAGAAAGGCATTCTGCTGAAAACGCCCCTGTTCTCTTTCCCAGGAACACGGGAGATTCTGCTCTCCTGAGTACCCCGATTCTCTCAGTATTGCAGCTATTCAGAGAGAAACTCTAGCTCCCCCGGTTCCCCGTGGCTCCTGACGCTCCACTGCAGTACAGCTGTTCTGTCTAGGCACGCCAACGGCCCTTTGCACTCCACGCGTCAAAGAACATTCATGTTTAAAGAGTCTTTTCGCTGGACTGGGATGTCAGACCTCCTGGGTCCTATTCCTGGCTCTGCCACTTGTCTCAGTGTGTCACCATGGGCAAGTCACTTCTCACTGGTGCTCCCAACCCACAGCCCCCCTGTAACATTCTTACTGACCTCCGCTGGGATTTTCAAAGGAGCCTGAAAGTGTTAGGTGCTTAAATCCCACTGAAAGACAATGGGAATTGAGAGCCTAACTCCTCCAAGCTCCGACCCCCGTGGGCGTAATGCACGTTCATCGGGGTTTGTCTGACGGAAATGGCTTTGCAAAGCGTAAAGCAGCGGTTCTCAAGCTGTGGGTCAGGACCCCAAAGTGGGTCGCGATCCCGTTTTAATGGGGTCGCCAGAATGGGCTTAGACTGGCTGAGGCCCAGGGCCAAAGTCTGAGCGCTTCAGCCCTGAGCGGCAGGCCCCAGGTTACAGGCCCCCTGCCTCAGGCTAATGCCCTCGGGCTTTGACCCCCACATCCATGACGGTGGGGCTTGGGCTTTGGCCCCTCCACCCGGGGCAGCAGGGCTAGGGCGGGCTGAGACTACCGGCGTCGTGTAGTAATTTTTGTTTTCAGAAGGGGGTCAGAGTGCAATGACGTTTGAGAACCCCTGATGTAAAGTATCGTTAGGAGCCAAGCAAAACCTTGTTCTGGGTGAGCTAAAGCCCCACTGGGATTGGGAGGTTTGACCTCACCCCACAATAAATATAAGCCCCCGCTGCAGACAGAAGGGGGCGTGAACGCACTGGCTGACTGTTGTTTGGGCCGGGCCGGGTGCACATGTGTGCCCGGAAAGAGAAACCTCGCAGCGCGTGCGATCAGACAAGAACAGACTGAGTGAGAGACCCTGTCTGACGGAGCAGCTAACAGCATGCGGCTGACCCTGGAAGAAAGCTGGGGAGAGGTTTTTGGGACAGGAGCCAGCTGAAAAGCTGTGAGCAAAAGAAGCCATCTCCTGCTGTTTGATTCCCTCTGAGTGCGGGGACTTCGGACATTCTTTGTACATACACAAAACCACATCAAAGAAAGACAATCACCAACTTGTACTCTCACTGGGGACATCCACAGGCCCAAACTCCAGCTAGCCTCTCGGGCTGAAAGGGGGCAACGGTCTTGTCATGGCGGGAGTTGTTACACAGTCGTACATATTGTTTTCTTAGTGCGGGAGCCGTGGGCAGTCTTTGAAGAAATGCAGCATCATTCTCAGTTCTGTGATGATGACCTTGTTGGGAGGAGCTGTTGAAAACTAAGGGGGAGAGTCAACTCTCCTACAATCTCTCTAATCAGAGTCAATTCTTGCTCCCTGGAAACTGGGTGTTAGTGTTTTGGACTGAGGATCCTGAAAGAAGGTATTGCTTGCATGCTGTTTGTGACCATCTCTGTTCCAGGACTAGCGTAGCGAGTTACACTAAAGCACACCCACACTCTGCCTCACTAATTTCTCCTCTAATGGGAAGTCGACCAGCAAGGACCTGAAATTTGCTACCACTCCACAAAGGGACAACAGTATTTATTAATATGGGAAATTACGAATAAGTCTTGGAAGCCAATTCCAGAGCATGAATTCCTGAACCCACGCTAAACAGGACAACATATTCAAAAGGACCCAAGAGGTCATGACTGGGCTGGCATTTTCACTCATTCCTGGCATGTGCTATGTAAGCAACACGCTGAGGAAGGAGGGTTTTGCTGGGGTTTTATTTATTTATTTTTAAGCATTTCAGAGCCCATCAAAAGAAACTTCAACCATGTAACAAACAGTAAATCTTCTGTGCTGCAAATGCTTCCAGCAGTTCAAACCAATGCAAAGTAGCTGCTCTCCTGCCCAAAACAAACAGCATGTGTGTGTCGCTCTCTCTGGGAGTGCTGTGTTTCTTGGAGAGATGAGACGTGGGCGCGAGCAGCCTGGGGAACAGATGACAAACGTTAATGGGAAGAAGTGTTACTACTTCAAAAGGAGGATTTGAGTCAGACAGCCCGAGCAAATCCAGCACCACACCAATGCAGTTGTTCCCGTTCCAAATTAACAAATAACCTGTTAAAAGGCACTTGGCTCCTGTGGGCGAGGGAGCAGAGAACCGGAGTACGCAGCTACACGCCTGGTTCCCAACTCACGGCTGCTTGGTGGCTATGTGAATAATGAGGTGCTGGGTCTTTGCTCTATTTCCAAGCACACACAAGACAAGATCCCATCATGAGAACCATCAGCCTCTTTCCCGGCAGGCTCAGCAGAGGGAACAAGAACTAAACAGGCCCTGGGGAATAAATCCCCCTCCATTGGTAATTGCTATTTGGGGGGTTGATGAGATCACAGGGTCGGTTGATGATGGTCACTGTGTCGACACAGGGTACTTCGACTCCTGGAAGGCATTTGAGTTAGTCCTGCATGATACCAGCCATGCAGAACCCTGTGTAACATCAACGCTGGCAGTGCGGGCTAGTGGGTAGCACACTGGAGCTGGGACTCAGGAGAGCGGAGTTCTACTCCCAGCTCTGCCTGCTGGGTAATGGGGCCACCTCACTATTCTGTACCTCAGTTCCCCCCCACCTCCCGCTATAAAATGAAGATAACACTGATCTACCGATGAAATGCACTATATAAAAGATGCTCTAATAAATTTGTTAGTCTCTAAGGTGCCACAAGTACTCCTGTTCTTTATATAAAAGAGGAAGGGATTATAATAAATGGATTTAAAATGGTTAACTGGTAGATCTCAGAGCCATTGTAAATGGGAAATCATCTTCCCTCCAGGATCTGATCTTGGCCTGAAGTTATTCAATATCTTGGAAGCAAACAGAAAATCACAGCTGGCAAAATGTGCAGAGGACGTAAAGATCAGCAGAGTGGTGAACAGCACAGGGGCCAGGTCACATATACAGAACGACCTGCATTGCTTCAGAAGGCGGCTCGTTGGAAGAACGTGGTTTATACAGCCAATGCAAGGTCATCCACCTAGGAACAAAGACTGAGACCACACTTACAAAACGGGACTGCGCTGGGATGCAGGGACGCTGCAGAGGAATCAGGGTCACAGTAGATAACCCAACTGAACATGCACTCCCACCGCGATGCTGCAGCTAAGAGGGCAAACGCAGTTGGCGGATGTTGAGGCAAGTGAATGTCAGAGAGGAGCAGGGAAGTGGTGTCACCCCTGGGCACAGCACTAGCCAGACCGTTACTGGATACGGCATCCAGGTCTGTGCGTAATTCACAAAGGATGTTGGCGAACTGGAAAGGGTTCCGAAAAGAGCTACAAGAACAAGTCCAGGTCTGGGAAACCTGCTTCAGAACTAGAGGCTTAAGTAACTCAGTCTATTAGTTTAACCTTCTCTTGGACAGGAGGAGATTTGATTGTGGCCCGTACGTACCTACCCAGGGAAGAGATTTCTGGTGGCAGTGGGCTCTTTGCTCTAGCAGAAAAGGGCACAACGAGATCCAGTGGCTTGAAGCTGAAGCCAGACACACTGAGACTAGAAAGAAGGAATTTGTTGTTACCACTGGGCTAGCTGCCCTAGGGCCACGGCGGAGTCTCCATCACGGGAAGGCTTTAAATCACACCTGGATGCTGTAAATCTCCATCACGCCCATAACTGGGGTTTGAAATCACCGGCCAAGAGTCTCTGCTCCTGCGAGACCGGAGGTCAGACAAGATCATGGAGTGGCCCCTTCTGGCCGTCACAGCTGTGAACAATGTATATCACGGTAGCGCCTAGACGCCCCCACTGAGCGCAGAGCCCCATTGGCTGGACATTGCCCAGTTAGTGTGAGAGCATCTCGGCCCCACAGAGCTCAGTCAAGACAGGCAAAAGCGCAGGGGGGGACTGAGGCACGTGCATTAGATGATTCGGCGGTCAGCACTCTTGCGTTGGAGTCGACGGCCCTGGGGGTTGCTCTGGGGCCCGGGACGAACGCTAATGTCTAAATCCCACCTGAGCCAAAGCCCCGCAGCGAAGGAAGGGCTAACTGCAGGTGCTGGCGTTCAGAGGTGATGGAAAGACCAGATCCTGAGTGTTCATGGTTATTGACTGACCTGGTCACGATGGCGTTTTTCATACAAGCCAAGGAACTAACCCTGGGGAAAAGGCTTCGGAGCGCAGCACCGCCAAGCCCGCCCATTCCGAATGCAATGGTGAGCAGGGCCCCTCCTGCACAAGGCCCAGAAAACAAGCCGTGGTGCCCCACCAAGGACGGCCGTAGATTACCCCCGAGGCCGCCATTCCGTGACCTCCGCACCCACCTCTTCATGCAGCTCTGTCCCGTTGGGTCACCCTTGTAGCAGTCATGCTGATTTCCCCACAGGACAGGAACCAAGGAGAACGAAGCAGCGACGTCCTCTAAAACGTGGTTGAGTCCGAGAGACGATAAGCTGCAACTCGAGGGCTTGAGCCCCTTAGAACAGGGAAGACGCCGACCCCAAGGCGAACGATGAAGCTCTTAGCAGGGCCACGCTCCCCCTCCCCGATGCCTCTAACAAGGCTAAGCGGCCCAGGGTTGGCGATGCAGACACACCCTTCGTGGCAGCACTCTGTGACCAGCACTAGTGACCTCTTAGTCCTTGGACTGAATTTGAGGCGCTGGTTCGCTCTATAAAGCCCTAAGGGAGACTTTGCTCCTGAAGAGACCACATCTCCCCTGGCGCCAGCCTCCTCCCTATTTATTTTATTTATAAATGCTGTGCGTTCTGATCCACAGTCATTCCCATCTGAAAATCAACTCTCTGAAAGTTCCCAGGTTTTAGTGATCACCTGACATGCTAATTAGCAGAGCAACTGTGACTAGCAGAGCCCCAAACCCTGCAGCGCTTTTCAACCTAAAACTCATGTTTACCCTTCACAGAAAGGCCTGTGGGATAACGAAGTGTTTGCTGCGCCTGCCTCTAGTGCTAGGTGATGGGTTACTGTCCCACGACAAGCCTGCTAGCGCTCTGCAGGGTTGATTTTTCTCACCCTCGTTAAATGCTCAGAGTCCCCTCGACATCTAGCCTGTGAACTGACCTCTTCACCCTACACTCATTCCAGGGAGCGTCTCTCCTTCCAAGCGGGGAGCGAGGAGGGACACTCACGTGGGAAGCGCCACCCAGAGGGGTTGCTGATGCCGGGACAGACCCCGCTGTCTGCAGGAATTCTGTTAAACGATGATTGACAGAGAGAGAGACACACGAAGACACAAGGGATGAGGGGGGCAGGCAGGGGAGAAGAAAGGAAGAGGGGCAGGCGTGGACTGAAGATGGGGTGATGGTCAGAGCAAGCAGCCAATTAGCACAGTCCGGACAAAGCCCCGCCAGGTCTCTGAATGTCCAAAGCTCCCTGCTAGTGTGGTGGGAGGGGGGTGCACTCAGAGTTAACACGCTGCTCTTAGGAAAAGCACACAGGGAACCTGTGTTCCCAGGTGTCAGACAGCAAGAGAGCATCCCCTAAAACTGGCCTGAAATTTTCCATTCAGCACCGACGCAGCGGGAAAGACGTCCCCTATTCAAACCCCAACATCTCTCCCTGCAGTAACAAGAGATTTTCCTTATAGATCTCCCATCACAACACCGGCCAGCTTCACCCCTGCTCCGCTCGTAAGAGCTGACACCGCAGCAGCTGTCTGGGGAGCAGAATTCAGCCAGAGACACTGACCTGCCGCCTCAGGGGGCTCCACCACTATCGGAAAGAGAGGTGGGCGCTCACGAGCGGCACCGTACGCTGCGCCCTGCCAGGGAGCTCCCGTTCTCCGCCCCCAACCTCCGATAAAGGAGGAACCGAGGTCGAGGGTTCCAAAAGGGAGTTGCGATTTTGGGGGTCACGTGGCTTTTCCAGTAGATGCTGAGCACCCACCCCTTGAAATCCAGGCCCCTTGAAGACATGCCAAGTTGGGGACCTAAAAAATGAAGTGCCCCAAATTGTTGGGAACAGCGTGGCCAGACTGTCCTTTGTAAATTGCCAGCCAGGGCAGGAAAACGCAGCAGGCAGCTTGCTCAGCAAATTAAGACTTGCAAAACAAAAAAGGACCCATATCTTTTCGCCCTCCCTAACTGGCTTTCCCTCCTCTCTGCCCTCCACCGCTCCTTGTGAATAAAACAAGCATCGTTTCAGATCCAAATTCCATACCCTGGGAAGTACAAAATTAAAGACTGACCGTGGAGCCAAACTGAGCAAAAACTAGTTTGGTTTAATTCCTCCAAGATCCGTTGGTAAAAGGAACCCAGCTGTTTTTCTACAGGAAATAGCATATACACTTTGCTTTCACATACCACCGCTGCATCAACAGGATTACATTAGCCTTTTTATACATTCATACCGAAGCAGCAGCAGCTCTCAGCACTGAGATAGACTGGGAGGGGCGGGGGGACTAGATTAACATGAAAACTTAACCTAGAAAAAATTCCCTTGCAATTTCCCATTATCAAGTCATTTTAAGAGCGTTCCCATAATTAGGGCAGGGAAATCGAGACTTGGGAACATTCCCCTTTTCAAACAAGAGCAAATTTGTTCCAGTGCAGTTGAAAGTTGCAGGCTGATCTCCAGTTTAGCAAACTGCCCCTTCCTTTCTGCCTTTCCCAGAGATGCCCTGCCTCCGCTTGGGCTTCGCAGCTGCCCCAGAGTTTGAACTTTGTTTTTAGAAGAGGTTTTGTGTTGTGCAAAGAGCTGGGGGGCTTTCCAGGAAGTTAACAGCAGCAACCTACCCTACAGGATCTAAGTGACGATTATTGCTACAGTTTCCACTCCTTCCTCCTCCTTACCCACCTTCCAGCCTTTTGCCTTGACGGGACTTGCCGACGAAGCGAGGAGAGTGGAGGATGCTCGCAGAGATGTATGCGGGAGTGGGACTTCACCTTCAATCATTTCTCTATTATGTGCCGTTTGTATTGTGGTAGCACCAGGCAACCCCCAGCCCCACTGTGCTACACAACATCTGCCCCCGGTACTGTAGCTCCTCCGTCAGGCAGGGCAGGGTCATTACGCAGATGGGAAACCGAGGCACAGAGAGACTGGCCCAAGGTCACCGGGAGTCTGAAGGAGCAGGGAACTGAACTCAAGCCCCCTAAACCCCAGGACAGGGCTCTAATGACCACGCCTTCCTTCCTCTCTTTTAGCGTGAGAGGCCTCATAGAGCAAGTACAGACCCTTCCTCCCACACACTGAGCCTGTGAGGCCCGTGGGATTCTGGAAAATTAATTCCTCCTTAATTGCTTAATTGCACACGGAGGAGCGTTGAAAGAGTTTGGGTCTCTTCTGCGTCATGCAGCACAAGCATCGTGTCTGGCAGCGACTACTGGCCTGTGCTGATGTGCCAGAAAGCAGAATACCAGCCTGGAAGCACCACTTGTCTGTCCTCGTGTGGCATGAAGTGGGATATTGGACCATCTGGACAGTGCCATTACACCAGGGCCTGCTAAGGTCAGAAAGTTCAGGTCTGGACGCTAAAGGTACGAGGGACAAACACAAGGAGATCATTGGGATTTAGAAAAAATTGCAACACCTGAATATGGACCAAGCAAATTCAGAGAGGGAAGTACTGCCTCTGAGGCATCCGGCCGCGAGAACTCAAGGCAAGCTTTCCTCGCAGGTACACAGGAAGGAGGAATTTCCCAGTGCACGACAATGATTTCGGCCTGTCTCTACGGCTGGCCTTTGCAGCCTCCCAAGACTCCAGGAGGCTCCTTCAAGATACAGATGTTTTTTAACGACTCACAAGTGAATTGTTGTGGTGCCTGTAAAAAAATGAGCACTTGTTACCATGCAGCCGTGGACCAAATTTCCTTGAGAGCAGGGATGTAATTCTTGAGAGGGGCTACTTGACATATAAATTATAACCCGATTTTGGACGCAATCTAAGAACATCCGACAAAGAAACAGCCGTTGTATATCCCAGTGTTATTTCTAAACTGACAAAGAACCTCCTGGGCTTTGTTCCTCCGCTCCAGGCAGCACGTTTTGCATTTTTTACTTTGCCACGGAATGATTAAGAGCCTGTGGAACAGTGGGCTCAAGGTACGCAAACGCCAAAGGGCGGCAGAGCCGGAAAACCAGCTCTCTGGGATTCTTCGTTAGCTACAAAAAAATAACAAATCCTATGTTGAGACACCGGGGAATTTTCAGAACTAAAGGCACATCAAAGCAAACGGCAATGCAAAGCAACACCGTCGAGGTTTTCAGTCCAGTGTAGAAAAGGGTTGAACATATGCCTTTGTTTACTGAGGCAGGCTTACAGCACATTGGACGCTTTTAAAAATATAGATATAGATATCTCCCCAGGGCTGCAAGAATAAATTAAAAGCAAAAGAAGGACAGAATCCAAGAAATTAGGATCTTTCTCATGGGGTAGCTATATTTCAAATTATAGCCACAGCATCTAGTGTCCCTTTGCAGGCAATAAATTAGCAGCAAGCGTGTTCATTTTGTGTGGTTGCTACTTGCTGTCTTTCATTAGTGCCTTTACGAGAGCCCCTTAGCAAAACATTAATGTAACCCTTTAGGGAGCAATGCAGGCCCTACTGAAGTCAATGGGAGTTTTGCCGCTGACTTCAAGGGCGCCAAGGTTTCGCCCTTAAGCCTCACGACACCTGAGTTGTCAGTTCAAATCCAATCTCAGGTGTGTGGGAATAAACAGGGAGAAGGAAACTACCACCTTCAGTGCGGTTACTCCAGAATGACATCTACATGCTGGAGATCAGAATCTGGCTGCCCGTCAGTGCGGATCTACGCACAAAGACACACCAGGGTCACAAAATCAAAGCTACCATTTCGGTAGAGCGCATTCACACTGCGCCACCTGGATCAGCTCCAGTTACATCGCCTGTGTCCACACAGCAGCAGCTGTACCCCAAAAAGCACGGTGCACTGCGGCTTGGTATCCCAGGGGCCTCTGCACCACCGTAGGCTCATCGTTGGGTGGGAAACATTTGCAGTGTATTGTGGGAGAGCCGCTGGCATCGCAGGGAACTGCAGGAGTTGTGGGTCACACACCCAGAATTCTAGCCGATCGATCCCATAATGCACCATTTCTGTACTACCCGCTGCACACATGGATGAGGGACACTGCATGCTAAGTGGCGACCTTGATGGAGGCCTCAGCAGACAGGCCAAGGCCGGATTGGACAACAGAGACAGAACTGCGCGTCAGCCCAGAGGCGCTCATGCTGGGGAAGGAGAAGTCCGCTCTGCATCTGCCCGTGCTGTAGCTACACAGAGGCCTTCAGTCTCCAAGGATTGCCAAGCCAGCCCCCTTCACCGTCAGGAAACCAACCTGCCGTGATAACACGCTCCTTGCACGTGGCAACAGAAACACCTTTTGCCCGGAGGTCACGTCTGAAAAATTCCTAGAGGAGATTTTTATGGGCTGCTGCAGGACTGGAAGGCAGCAAGAGAACACCGCAAACCACGACCAACTACAGGGATCAAAGGGCAGGGGAGAAAAGCCCAGCAGAGATTTAAATGGGACGTGGCTATTCAAGCGGTTTATTATTGTTCAATTAAACTGCAGTATTTACACGACTTCCTGCCAGCACAAATACACTCAGTGTCTGAATCTGGTGTCGCGTATCTTCCCTCTACAAAAATAAAGGAGAGGGGCTCTCCAAGAGGGGGCGTTGGGGGCAGAGGGGGGGCAGGGAAGGGATTAGTAACGGAGGCTCCGATTGAGCAAAGCACTTAAGCCCATGCTTAACTTTAGGCACATGCTTAAACGCTCTGGCCTGAGTGGGACTTTCAGCCCATTCTGAGGTGCTCTGATGAATACAGATGGGAATTACTGACATGCAGCACATGCCGACGGAGGGCCCGATCCTAACCCCACAGAAATACACGGCAAACGTTTCTATGGGAGCAGAATTGGGCCTGGTGGGTAGAGCTTTGCTGGCGAAGGTTATAGAAAGATCTCCCAGGAAGGAAGGAGGTCAGGAAAGAAGACAAAGACATCCCAAGCTTACAGGGGGCAGAAAGAATCCCAGCAGGACCCCCACACCTTGGCCCATTATCGCCATCTGAACTGGGCAGCCTCAGGAGAGCACCGCAGAGCAATAGAAATAAATCCGGCCTCCCAGCCGCAGCTCTCCCGCCGTTTAACCAATGTTTTATCACCGTCTTTTGGTGAAAAGGTTCCCTTTTGGTTCACCCAGATTCAACCGCAGGACACGATACTCGAGTCTGCAAATCCTAACCCAGGTCCCCAGCGATCCGTGCGAGGACAGCACGCACCAGGGAATGTCCGGTTAAAGAGCCCTGTGCCCTGCCCCTTTAAGCACTGACGGTCTGTTGAGGGGGTCAGTGGGGCTAGCTCTGGTTGTAGCAGCAGACTTGCGTGTGCCCCCAAAGGACGGGGCAGCCATAGGCCTTGTGCCAGCGTATTAGTCTGTCTGTTTGATCCTAAGCTTAATAAATCTCCCGATTTGAAACGCTCCTTGGCCTGGGAGCGCAACACGAGCACATTCCCGGCCCCGATCGCCACGGCCTCCTTTCCAACGTCTGTCTTCTGAACCAGCCTCCTCGGACCGTACTCGGCCATCTTTGTCCTCCTTTGCTGCTGGCTAGTATTTAGCTCTGCACAAGAGCCTTGAGAGTCAGTTTACAGGGCGGAAGCCATCCAAAAACAAGGGGGGCAGGGAAATTCCCCTGTTGTTCTGTTCCCAACAGACTGAACTGGGCCATTTGGATGCAGAGGGAAAAGCAGGACCAGCCCTCCAAGTTTAATTGCATTGTGCGCTGATCGCATATGTTCAAAACAAAACAACCCTAAAATGCTCGTGTGTTGTGTGATGACTTAAACAAAGGAACGTAAACAAGACAGGCTGGACATGGCATAAACCAGCTGCTTCCCAAGACACGCTGCTTCGAAACGAAAGGGCCAAATGCAAGGGGGGAGGGAGGTATGCCAAGCAAAGAATTTGCCCCTAAAGGCAATAAATATAGGACCTCACCGCCAATGTGTTTAACCTTTAAAGCACAATGCTGCTCCCACCAATATGAATGGGAATTTTGCTCACAAGTTCATAAGAAGCAGAAGCGGTCATGATTTTATTGGGTCTCAAACTATTTGGTGTCAAGGCCCCAGCTCCAGGAATCATGTGGTAGGGAGAATCTCAGTTTTCATTGTAAAAGAACCTTTCTGGCCCTTGTGGTCACAGAGAAAAGTGCGACCTGCTAAAGGCTCAGAAATTAGAAGGAAATAAGAACCCGGCCACCCAACATTTTTTGATCTCACGATTTCTAAGCCAATCCCATGATTTCTGAACATCTGGAGTTAAGAACCTTGCCAATGCAAAACCATCACTTGAGCTAGTGAAGGAGCTGAGCAGTGCTCAGGCCAATGTGTCAGGATGCAATTAGAACAGCTACGTCATTTTTTGCTAGTGCATCCTCACTTACTAATTATAGCCCAGTGTAATTTAACTATCCTATAAAATTTCACCCTGAAGACCTCTATTTTTTCTCCTATTTGAAAGCATAAGAGTATTGATTTTAAATATATGTACAGAAAACAAAATTCCCTGAGCCCATTGCTAAATTCAATGGCATTCCAGGCAGGACCTTAGAATTTTATCATCCAGAGAGTTACATTTCACGGTAAACGTAATGTTCTGGTCTCGGTATCCCGTAGAACTGTGCTAGATTGCTCCAAGAGCCACCACTTGGCTGGACGGCTCCATCTGAAAGCACCTGCAGCCACTCATCAAAAAATGAATGATTGTGCAATTGACTGATGTTGTTTGGTGAAGAAACACACGATCAAGCTGGAAACGGAGGACACAGACTCGTCTGTTTCATGCCTCTTCCATCTAGCACCACCTTCCAGCGTCACCCGGCTATTTTAAGAGACCGCGCCCCATCTGCAAGCATGGAAGCTTATACAGACTATCCAAACCACACACTTAGATGCTCAGATCAGTACCTAGGGTGAAATTAACCCTGTGCAGACACCAAGCACCAGGCCGATACATTCCGTAAGTCGCCAGTGCTCCAGTCCTGCAAAGACTTACTCACATGCCTAACTTTGCACAATGCAACCAGCCCCATCAGCTTCCCAGGGGTGACACGAGGTGCGTTAGGTTAAGCACAGGCTCAGGAGTTGAGTGGGGCACAGGCATTTTGCTAACCCTCTGCCTGCTGTAAATGTCTCCCCATAAGCCCCCTAACACAGCCCTATAGACCTCACTTTAACCCAGAGCCAGAGACTTCATCCCATTTTGCTGGTTAAAAGCTGATGTATTTAAGATAAAGGTTGAATTTCTGTCTTTGAAAAAAAAAAGAGAAAACTCAGCTGCACGACCCCAGCAAGCTCTGTGTTCAGATTCGGTGAAAGGAGTCGTTTTTCCCCGCGTGACTCTAATACGTTTGGCATTAAGTGCTGACAGTTCTGCCCGGGTGTTCTGCCAAAGATAAATCATAGACATGGAGCTTCTTTTTAAGATACTTAGGATTTACTATTCAGGAAAAGGAAAAGATTTCCAGCCCTACCGCTCGCACAACCCCCAGGAAAATTCACAGCAGTAACTACACAGCTATCGAGTGAGTAATAAAATGAACTGAACAACATATTGGAGGACAGGAGGGTCAGAAATCTTCTGGACAGGAGTGACGCTCTGGGGACTAAGTAATTGCTGATCACTGAAGTTAACATGCTAGAATCACATTTGGTTCACAATGGGAAATCCACTCACACGCAGGCTGGAGCAATGCCCCACTCGTTACCCAAATCACTCACAGGAAACGCTTTCATGAGAAGAACAGGAGTACTTGTGGCACCTTAGAGACTAACAAATTTATTAGAGCATAAGCTTTCGTGGACTACAGCCCACTTATGTTCCATTCTATATGCTGTAGTCCACGAAAGCTTATGCTCTAATAAATTTGTTAGTCTCTAAGGTGCCACAAGTACTCCTGTTCTTCTTTTTGCAGATACAGACTAACACGGCTGTTACTCTGAAAGCTTTCATGAGGACTCAGCAAAAGGCTTTTTCTTTAAAAGCTGAGTACCCCTTGTGGAGAGAGCCAGAAAACCCAGGCTTGATTTTCTACATAAACCATTCCATTACTCAATGAAATCTACCGATGGGAGCACCCTCACAGCCAGCCACCAAACTGCAGGGTATGTAGATTACATGACTTTGCGTACTTACTGCAGCAGGCCGACAACTTTGCTAATATAACCCAGGACATGGGAGTTATTATCACAGCAATCAAATCCAGACTGCACAGACGTCACCAACTAACCGCCCTTTTTTGAAGATCAATGGTTCTTGAAATGAATTACTCATCCAGTGCAACAAGAAAGGGAGTTTAAAGACCCCAATATGTTTTATTTTAAGTTCTTCAAAGCAGGTTTCTTTGCAAAATTCACTCTTTTTAAAAGAAAAAATAATAGGAATAAAGTTTGATCTCCCCTCATGGGCATCACACACACCTATAAATAAAAGACCAAGCCACCCAGCAGTGATCTTTAAGGAGACTGGATTCAATCAAATATGCTGAGATTGCAAAAGTTTGTGTTTCCTTAGAAGAGTGAAAGTTTGCAGGGTTAGGAGTGGAAGGAGCTGGGGAGGGTGAAGGTGTCTCCATGTAGCGAGACACCTACAAACTCCTGTTTCCTGGGAACCTTGGGTATTTCCAGCTGCAAGATGCAAACAAAACAGGAAGCAATAATAAAGCAGGAAAACAACCCGGTGCATCCAAAGGGCTGCCTTGCGGACAGCCACTTACAAACAACGGACCCGATTCTGGTCTCCCGTCCTCACTCCCTCACTCCGACACCTTTGACTCCAGATCGAGCAGCTCCAACCCCTGGTTTACGCCAGCGTAGGAGGAAGCAGAATCCCGCCTGTTTCTCCAGCTCCAGCCCCTTATTGTCTGAGATCATGGCAGAGCAAATGGTTGGGAAGCACAGAATCCGACCCACCCCTGTCCCGGCCGCCTGGGCCCTGCGGGTGGAAGTGTTTAGGGGGCACTCAGGATGTACCCCCCCCCCGGCTCTCCAAGTGCACGTCACGGGAACCCCCCGGATGCTGGAAGCTCGGACAGGAGCAGGTACCGCTTGGATCAGGCTCTTCTAGTTCACTTCTCTCCTGTCCTGCCGAAATCTGGACTCGCGCTGCATGTGTACAGAGCCTCCCCCCGCAACTTTCGCTGCTGCAACAACTATTCTGCCCCCCCCAGTCCCGTCCATGCACGCACCTGCCCTCCCGGAGAACTCTCCCTAATGCTCATTAGTTTAATGAATGAATCAATGCTGCCCTTTCCAGTGCATCGCCCTCTGCACAGCTGCAGCGCCTGTCGGGAGGGGGGATGCACCCCATGCCCGGCCCCCGCTCACCTGCCCCCGCTCACCTGGCCAGCCGCTCAGCTGTACAACCTGCACCGCTCTGGGCAACATTCTCCCCGCGCGCGCCCGCCGCCGCCGCTCGCTCTGGACAGAGCCGGGGGAGCGCGTGCGCGCGCGCCCGGGGGAAGGAGGCGGGGAGTGGCGGGGGGGGGGAGCAGCTGGTTCTCCAGGGCTGCGCCGGCCGCCTAAGACCCCCCCCCACCCCCCCGCTGCACGTGGCTCGCTCCGCTGGTTGCACATCAGCGCCCCCGGCCTGCACCCTGGGGTGCTCCCCACCCGCTGGGTCCAGAGCCGGGGAGCTGCCTGGAGGGGGCTGATCCTGGGCTCACAAGGGGGGTTCCCAGGCCCCAGTCTGGCTTGCTGCACCCGCCCCCAGCAGCAGGCACCTCTGCCCTGCCGGTGGGGGTGTCTCCTGGGGAAAGTGGGGGCCACAGGAAACCAACACACACACACCAGGTCCCGGTGAGCAACACGCCAGCAAGGGGCCATCCTGCCCTCCTCCGTTCAGACCAGTGCGGAGAACTGCGGGCACCTGCCCCACGGGGGATGTGCCCTTCTGAATTAAACACGAAAGTGGCCAAGGGCCGCATGGCGGAACTACATGGCCGGGGACGGCCTACAGGCCTCCATGCGGCCACCCCTGCTTCATGCCAGGCAGCTCGAGGTCCCTCCTGAACAGGGAGTTATCGGGGGGCGGGAGGGGAACGCATCAGAATCTGTGACCTTCAGGATGCTGCCATATTCCGTGTTTTATTAGAGTTACACAACTCCTGATTAGCCTTTGGAACTCACCGCCACAAGATATCACGGAGACCAAGAACTTAGCAGGAGTCCAGAAAGAACTGGAGATTTATATGGATAATGAGAACATCCAGAGCTTTAATTTATAAGGATTTAAAAACACACACACACACATACACACACACACGTTTTGAGTTGATATAAACGCTCCTATTTCAGGTCCACCCCTGATTGATGGAGGTTAGGAAGAACTTTCCCCAGGGGGGCAGGTTATTCCATCACTGCAGGTTTCTTTCACTTTCTCTGAAGCCACTGGGAATGGCCCCTCTTGGCGAGAGGAGACAGGCCTACATGGGCCCTGGTCTGTTCCTCAGTTCCCCAAAGGACGTCGCAATTTCCTCTAATTTCTACCAAAACTGGAAGTGAAGCAGGTGTTTCTCCCGTGAAGCAGAGATGGCTGGGAACGCAGCGGGGTCCGACTGAGCCCAGAGGGGAGGAGGGAGACTGGGATGGTATATTTGGAGGGGGAGGAAGGCTTGCATTACATACAGTGCGTTGCATCCGTGCCACTGTCACTGCTTGGGTCCCTTTTAAGTCCCACCCTCAGCGTTTTTCTCTTCCCCTCAGGGCACAGGGACAATGCTCTCAAGTACCCTAGCTCGGGGCAGCAGCAGAAAAACCAAAACCCACAACCAGAAACTTTAGCCACTGTGACAGGCCTAAGTGGCACAATTGGCAAGACCTGCAAGCCATGCTGGGCTCTAAAAAGCCTCATTGGCTGGTGGAGCTGTGATCTGACTGCAGATTGTGTTTATTATTAGCCTTGTGTAAATGGTGGCATTGGGAGCATGGGCTGGGGGGCAGAATTCACCAGACAGGCACTGGCTGGTGGGGGAGGGGGCACAAGCAATTGTGTTGTGTTGTTTTGTTACATGTTTTTAAAAAACACCACCACCAGAAGGTGCTAGCATTTAAGCAACAGCTTGGCTGCTGGGAACGGCGTTGGCAGCAAAGGGACTGCAGGGCACCCTCGAGGCAGAGATTTTGCTAAGCTCAACATCTTTTTAAAGTGGAAAAGCCTGTGTTTGATAGTGCAGAAGCAGCTCCTCCCCCTTAAGCAGGGCCGGGTTGTGCTGGACGCGGTATAAATGCACCGGAGACATGGTTCCTGCCCCAAAGAGAATACCATCTAGGCTCTGCATATCAACACTCAGAGGAGCTCAGAGCTCTTGACAATCACTAATGAAGCCAAGGAGCTGGGCAGTGAGGCGTTAGCCCAGGGCACGCCGGCTAGGAGTGCGATTCGTAGAACATGGAGCTCACCCACGAGCTTTTAGACGGTTGCTACAGATCCCCCGTTGAAAAGGGATGGCTCAGGCTGCTCCAAGAGACCAGCTCCCACTGGCTGTCGAAGTGGGTCACTCCCCGGGAGAGCTGTCGGCTCAGGGGCAGTTTAGGGGGAATCAGTGCAGGGACAGTCCTGCGTTAGTCGGGAGCTGGAAGTGATGGCCCAGTCTAGTTCCAGCATCTATTGAGCAAATCTTGCTCTCGGGAACATTGGTGCAACCGCTACTGCAGTCAATGGGGACTAGAATTTGCCCAGGTGACCCTGTGACATGGACCTTGTTCTGCCTAAGGGGAATGAAGAGAGGCCCCAATCCTGCACTAGGATCTGATGGCAGGATCAGGGCCAGAGCCAAGATTAAAGTGCGGAACCGCTGCGCTGCTGGGTAGCTGTGATTATAAATTACTTTATTTTTTAAGAACCCTCTCTCCATCACCAGAGCATTTATTTGCTATGCTATCTGATTTTACAATGCAGGATTTTCTCTCCCTATAAATAATTACAGACTCTCTAATGGATCTCAAACCTTGCATTACCTGAGCTGTCAGGAACTTGACAATTACGGCTTAGCCTTCCTCCGCTCTCCAAAAAGCAGGAGATGAGGCCAGGAGGGAGCATTCCTGCAGTTCTGGCACAGTGTTTCTCCCCTTTAAAGGGCTCTTCAAACATTCATTAACCCTCACACACAACGAGGGGGATAAGCAAGTATTACCCACATCTTGCAGATAGGGAAACTGAGGCCTGGAGCGGCAATATGACTTAATCAAGCCCATACAGCCAATCAGCAGCAGGAATACAACCCCCAGGAGAGCTACCTAACAGCCCCCTGCTGTAACCACTGGACAATACTGTCCCTCATCCCATTTGAAAGCCACACTCTCCAAGCATTAATAGTCTAATGCAATAATTTCACTGCCACTTTTCCCATCTCTGGATGGTTTCGCGATATATTTGCCAAGCCTGTGTGCAGGGATTTCTGAATCAAACCCAAACCCGCCCACTCCTGAGCACTTTAGGAAACCCATTAAGACCCAGACCAGGGATCACTTTGTTTGGCGGACCATTTGCACGGTATCGTGTCGTGAGATTGTTGTTGTGCAGTGAGTTGGATGTGAACACACGGGAGCAGCACAGGCAATACCGGAACCAGCCACTGTCACAGGAATCAGCATTCACTCTGCCACAGAGCTTCACTTTTCTAGGTCTGCCAGGGAGGTAAATAAATGGAATTGCGAGGAACGTGCCAGCCGCCTGTTAACATTTCACAAAATCCGATTGGACTGGGCTGCTGTAATTCAGCATCACGCATGGTCAAGGACAAGCCAGGATATCAGCGAGGAATACACAAAATGACGTAGCTGCTAACAATGTCAGAGGAACAGGCACAACCCTGAACTGCGAAGGAAGCAGGCCAGCCCAAGGAAGCATGCGCCGCAGAACCAGACACACCCGCAGATCACGCTGGAGCATCCCAGCCGGGGGGAAACAGGCCTGTTGAAAAGGAGAATCATGCTGTTGGGTTTTTTTTTTAAAGGGGGTTGTTTTCTGTACCCCAAACCAAAAGCCAATGCCAGGAAGCCAACAACGTGAGCCACTTACAGGATGCACCCAGTGTCACAGGAGACCCTTCGGTTCAATTGCCAAGACTGGTGTCTCGCTGACTGAGAAGCGGTGTGCTGACCTCGCACATGACCTTGGCAAGTCACCTCCCAGCCCCGGTGTGTCTGGTCTGTAGGGCAGGGACTGTCTCTTCCGGTGTGTTTGGACAGGGCCATGAAGTCTCCTACGCAGGTGGGGACCCGCGGTGCTCCCCAGACAGGACCAGAGGCTGGTGTTGTTGGGGAAGGGATGTTTCGGGGTCCATGGAGAGGTGAGAGGCTCCCTCAGGACTCCCAGGCCTGCCCTGTGCAGCAGAAAGGCTCGTCCTGGTGTCTGGCTGGGGAGGGCGTTAAGGGGAAACGAGGAAGGAGCTCTGTGCTCCCAAGGGCAAATAACCACTGACCTTCCTGGGGACAGGAGAACCCAATGATTTAGGAATCCGAGCAGCTCATCTCCATGTTCTCCTTCCAAAAGCCAGGCAGGAGCCTTCCCCAGGACCAGGTTTACGCCCCCAGCCAGGCCTCCGTGGAGCCCCCTCTTAGGTGACATACCAGGGACTGGACCCAGGGCATCTGCTGCTACCGCTCGGTAGCAGACAGAGGGGCACCTGTCACACGCACTCACCACCCCGAGCTAAAGGCTGCGCTGCAAACCCTGGGCCCTCTGAGGGTATTTCCAGGGGTGACGTGGGATCACCAGGGTGAGCCTGAGCTCTCTGTGCGAGTCCACGCTGTGAGATCCTGCGCTGACACTCGGCTCCCGGGGGACTCCCAAGGATCAGCCCCTCCCCGCCCCCATCCCGGGTACAGAACTTTTACAGCTGCTCCATTCTTCAGATCTGGAATCCCGGCCTCTGGCAGCTCCCAAGGCCAACACGCTCAGGGCTTACACCCAAGCTTAACACAGGCCAATTTCACCTGGCTCGCACATAATCATTTGAGCTGTTAATTTTATTGTTGTGGAGAGCTCCCTGGGATGCAGGGCATGAGACGCACAATAGACATGTGGCTCCAATTAACTGGATTCCTGTCTGGCCAGGAGATTAGCAGAAACTGACTGGCCACCGCACTCCCAGGTAGGAGCCCGCACCTGGACTGAACAAGACGCTCTAACCTGCCCACTGAGCAGCACTGCTCTGAGAAAGTCCCTTCTCTGACCAGGATATTCAGAAGGGCCCAAGCACCCGCTGTCCACGCCCGATTCTCAGACCTGCTCAGCTCTCATTTCAGCCCCAGAATCAGAGGCCAGATTTGCAAATGACCTCAGAGCAGAGAGCGTGGGGCTGGCCCCGAAAGTCTCACAGCGGGAGCTTAGGAAAATCTGGCCGCGTATTTCGATGTCTCAGTGGGTGCTGAGTCTCTGAGAAGCTGGGCTTGTGCTCCTTGCAAAGTCTGAGTTTCCACAGCTAAAAGCCATTGCGCTAATTTCCTATAATCTGCCACCTTTTCAAAATCCTATTTCTTTATCTTCAGATCGGCCTCTAATGATGTCTGTGCTAGTTAGAGAAGAACCCGAGTTTTGGACGATGATGATTTGTATTATCACAGGAGCCCCAGTTACAGCGTCCTGGACACACGCAGAACAGAGACAGCCCCTGCCCCAGCAGCTTAGCGTCTAAGTCAGAGTTTATCATCTAAGCCTTAGTGAAACTAGCCCAGCCAGTGGCCTTTGCTGGTTTCCACATGACAGCGCGGCACCGGGTAGGTTTGTGTTCGTAGTCCAGCAGAGGGAGGCCTCAACCCAAACCGATTTTATTACTTAAATTTGTCAGGAAAACATTTTGATAATATTGTTGACTTTGCAATCCTTTTGCCTGTCTGCTTAACACAGAAAACTGACATATTTGGCCTCAGCTAACTCAAATGTCCCTTACAATGCTGGACAGTAACTCTGCACCAAAGGCATGGGATGTAGCGACAGCAACGGCAATAAGTACAGGATCCAGCTCCTCATTGTCCTCCAATCTTGCTGCTGTTGCCTCTTCTTTTTGCCTTTAGTTCGGCTTGTTCCTATCAAATCATCTGCAGCGTAGCCGGTGGAGAACTGACTCCATTAATCCTCTGGGTTCCCTGGGGAGAGTTCCAAAACTAAACACACTCGTTCCCCTGCTCCTACTTATTGGAATCGCCGCTGCACACAAGTGTTGGGAGAAGTTTTACCAAATGGAGGAACCACTTGGCTCAAAATCCTTTGTTATATTTCTCTTACAAAGCCCCCCAGCCTCTTACACTATTTATACTTTTTTTTGGCATGAAAAGGAAATAAAATGATTCTATAAAGGCAGGGGAAGGGAAACTCGTTTGCAAGCTTGTATCTGGCGACTTTTAAACAGCGCGGAGGGCGGTATCTTTGCTGGGCAGCAGTGTAGAGCCAAAATGGCATACCTTTTTATTCTTTGAAAAAAAATCTTTTGCTTTTGGTTTGTCTTTGCAGGCTCAGCACAGAACATCCTTTAAATTTGGGAACAAGCAGTTGTGTTAAAGCTGAAACTTTATCCTCCCTCTCCTGCAGGGAGTTATAATCGAAAACCAGGTCCAATAAATAAAAACAACTTTCAAACTAGAAGCAGAAATCCAGCACCAAAAAGTTGAAGGAACCCCCTTTTTTTTTTCCCCTTCACGCAATGCACAATTTGCCCATGGAACTCATTGCCACAAGTTACCACTGAGCACAAGAGTTTAGCAGGATTCAGGAAAGCAGAGGACATTTCTATGGATAACAAGAACACCCAGAATGATCAGAATAAGGATTTTTTTAAGGATGAGAAAGACCTTTCGGAGGGTTATAAATAGGGCTCCTTGAAAATGTTCCACTGGAACTTCTTTTGGCTGGAAAATGGCTTTTTGATTAGACGGAAATTGTGGCAGAAATATTTCTCTTTTCATCAAAAATTTTCATTAAAAAATCGTCTCTCTCGTTTTTCAGTTTTTGGCAATGTTTTTGAGTTTTTGGTTGCTGACAACGAACATTTTTGGTTTCCAACAAAACCCTGAAAAATGTCAAGACCGTTTTTTGAGAAAAAAAAAACATTTTTGTTCTCACTGACATTTTTCACAGGGAAATACATTCATTTTTCAACCAGCTCGACAGCTCAATCCCCCTGCTTCAGGGCATGCACTGACATCCAGCTGATAGATTCAGGAGGAAATTCCCCCTAGGGGCAGGTTATCCCATAACTGTGGGGTTTTTGGCCCTTCCTCTAATGCAGCAGGCGCTGGCCGTGGTCAGAGAGAGGGCACTGGTCTAGATGGACTACGGTCTGTCGCCATACAGCAATTCTTATCATTCCTGTTTTCATAGCATCTGCCATCCATGGATCTCAAAGTACTTTACTAAGAATGAACTAAGCCAGCTATGAGAGCCGGTCAGAGTCATTATTGGCATTTCACACACCATGAAACCAAGAAACGAGAAGGTTCAGTGCAGGGTCACACACCCAGACAGTGTCCTGACTGGGAATAGAACCCAGGAGTCCTGATCCCAGATCTGGACTTTTAACCATCATGAGACTAGAAATGGGTGAGATTTTGCAGGCAAAACATACGCACCTGCCTTTAAAAATTTAGTCCAGACTTCTAGACAAACCCAATTAGGGAGAACAATCACGGAGCCTCCATAGTGAGCTAGGACAGATGGCAAAGAGACAGCTTTTCACTGAAGTCATTCTTTTAAAAACGACTTTTCTCTGCAGAGTCAACGAGTTCCATTGATGAGCAGCGCAAACCTCGGGCCGCCAGGAGGGGAGAGAGCCGGGCGATTTCCTTTCCAGCACAAGGCTGCGGGAGCACCGAGCGCACATCCACCCTGAGCGGAACATGTGTTCAAACACTGAATCACAGCGTTGGTAGAGTCACAGCTGGGGCTGCCAGCGCAGTACGGTGTGAATGATTCATGAGAGACAAATTCCTTTCGCAAGAAGCGCCCTGCAAAGCCGGCTGTGCTCTGTACAAACGGACGCACATGGTCTGCAGCTCAGGTGCTGCCCACTGGGACGCTGCCAGGCAGTCCCAGAGTTCACTTCGCAAAGGGAGCATTTCCCTGATGCCGAGACCCGATGCTCGGCCCACACTCACCAGGCAGGATACCTGGCTAGAGAAATGACTCACCACGCAGTTTGGAAACTGCTGTCTCCCATGATTTTAATCCGGTGAATTATGATTGAATGCTAAAAGCTTTTACATTTCCAGCTCTTCAGGGCAGGGGCTGGCTTATGCTCTGAGTTTGTCCAGCGCCTAGCACAATCTGTTTATTTTAGCTACTCAGACCCATTTCCACAGTTATCTGAGCAGCTCCCAGTCATTAACATGGTCAGACTCTCAGCCCCCCCACGAGGGCCGTTATCCCCATGGGACAGGCCCCGAGGCAGTAAGTGACTTTTGCCCCAGGTTACTGGGGGTTCCTGCGGCAAAGCAGACACTGAACGTAGCCCAGGGTCAGGGTCTCACCCCTCCTCGCAGGCCCCTGCTTGACTACAACTATTAGTAACGTTTGTGTTACAGTAACACCCACTGGTCAGACGGAGAGCAGGGCTCCCTCGGGCCAGGCGCTGCCCAGGTGCAGAGTGAGAGGCAGTCTCTGCCCTGACAAGCCTACCATGGAAATAGACTAGACAGACCGAGGGTGGGAGGGGAAACTGAGGCACAGGGCAGGGAAGGGACTTGCCCAAGGTCCCCCAGCAGAGCGGTGGCAGAGACAGGACTGGAACTCAGGTGTCCTGTCAGCTAAACCGGGCTCCCTCCATCAGCTTGTTTCGAATATTTAAATTAGCCAACACAGACCGAAAACTTTGCTCTTCTTTTTCCAGGCCTCTCTCCGAGGGAAGTGGTATTCAGGCAACGGCCTCCTGGCTGTTCGGGGTATTAAGCCAGGGGCCCCAGATGCAGAGGACGAGTCGCTCCCAGTGCTGAACAGCTTCCCAGCTCCATACGCTACAACGGCAAGCGAGGGGCCCAAGGTGGCCCAGTAGGTCAGTAGCAGAGCTGGGAAGAGCATGTGACCCACTGCACAACCCTGCCTGCCGGCCGGAGTCACTCTTCCCCCGGGGCAGCAGCAGGCCAGGCAGACCCAACAGCTGCTCTGGCTCCCGCGTTCGACCCAGCCGAGCAGTCCCGAAGAGCTGCCTCTCCCCGGCATCGGCGGCTAAGCCAGTCATTGCGCGTGCAAAAGCTGCGCTGGCAGGGAAGTGAACCCTCGGCAAAGCCCGGCCAGATTTCACAATCCGGATCCAGGAGGGTTCGCGTCTTTCGAGGAGGGAGAAGGGGGTTGGGGGATTTAATTGCTCAGATAAACCACCATGCCAGCCCATCCCTTTGCCATCGCAAGCCAGCCCTGCCCGTCGTGCGGGGCAGCGCTGCTCCGTACATGCCCGTACCCACTGTGGGTGTGGGAGTGTCGGCCAATCAATAGCCCCCGTGTAAAGGCCTGTCTTCGTTAGACTCCGTGTTGTCTGCCTTAAGTTACCGCAGCGTAACTCTCGCTGTCAGGGACGGGGCTCAGCTCAGAGGACGGAGAACGAAGCGTGCCAGAGTGCTGGGGACAGTTCTGGGGGCAGGGGTGCCCGGTGAGGGAGGGGCAGATGCAAGAGGAAACAGAGAGGGGTTGCCATGAAGACTGGAAGGACAGATGGCATGATGCAGACAGTCCCCCTGCTAGCAGCCCCAGGTTAGAGGTCAAATGCCCTGACACTACCGAACCGGGTTGGCAGAGCACAGCCCTTCACGCCTGCCTGGCACTGGGGTAAAGGGCTGGCCAGAGGCACCAGGCAGCGGAGAACAAGGCCCCGGCTCACGAAGGGCAAGGGCCTGATCCTGAAGGGAGCCACCATCCTGTGCAGCAGGATCAGGCCCTTGCAGTGAGATGGGAGGAGACACTCGACCCTTTCAAGGTGAGAACTGCCGGAATCCATCAGGGCCGGCGCCGGGCAAGCGACATCAATCCTGCTGCCATGCGGGGGGAGTGATAACATCAGCAGCTGATCTATCATCCTTCCCCGTCCCCGCTGACAGCTCCGGCACCTTCCCAGCCGCCGGCACCTCACCGCAGTCCGCCTTGCTCCCTTGGGCTTCACAGCCTCTGAAATCCATCCTCCCGGCTGCCCATCTCGTCAGCGCCGGTCACGCCTTGCCATGCCCGGGCCAAGCAGCCCTCTTTAGGCCCTGCTCCTGGCTTCCCTGGAGCAGATGCTTAAGCTCCTCAAGTCTCATTGGAGCGGACATCCCTGCTCCCACGCTTCTAGTTCGGCATGTGCCCAAGTATTTTGCTGAATTGGGGCCTATGTCTGGAGCTTCTCTTGCATCCACCATGTGCAGCCCAGATGCCCCCAAGAAAAGCCGGGAATCGAACTGTGCCCTGGGAGCAGTGGGTATCCCGAGAGATTTAAGTCAATGGTAGGCCCTCGTCTGTTCCGGATTTTAGCTGCACTGACAGAGCTGAGCTAGAGCAAACCTAAGTGTAGACACGATTCACGGCAACGCAGCTCACGCTGGTTTCACAGAGCAAAAGAAGAGCTTCGATTGATCAGCCTGAACCTTCCAGAACAGCACAAACCAGCACCCTCTTGCCATCTACTTATCAGTATTTCAGTGTTGCCTAGATGTGCTATCTGAGATCAGGGCCCCGTCGCGCTGGGCGCTGCCCAGACCCCAACCGAGATCAGGGCCCCATCGCGCCGGGCGGTGCCCAGACCCCGACCAAGATCAGGGCCCCGTCGCGCCGGGCGCTGCCCAGACCCCGACTGAGATCAGGGCCCCGTCGCGCCGGGCGCTGCCCAGACCCCGACCGAGATCAGGGCCCCGTCGCGCCGGGCACTGCCCAGACCCCGACCGAGATCGGAGCCCAGTTGTGCCAGACTATATTTCTCTTTTGCTTGAATTTCCTGAGTAGGAGGGGCTGAGGAAAACCACAGGCCAAGTCTTGAAATGCTGGGTTAGAAGAGTGCAGCTAGAGACGGCCACGACCCCCGTTGACAGACCGACCCGTACAGAACTCCAGCACGGCAGGCGATGCCTCCATTACAGCCCAGCCTCCTGGCACTTAGACACAGCTCTGGCTTTCTGAACGGTAAAGGCGGCTGTAGGGCTGGCGCTGGGAAATGGATGATCCGGTGCGAAATGTGGACAAGGACAGAAAATCCTCTCTCTGTCCTCTGCCAGGCAGGAGAGGGCATCGGGGCAGCCTCATTAGCATTCTGGAACATGACAAGACAACACTGCGGGAGCATTTCCACCCTGACCCCAAACATTTGCATAATCTTGGCGCTCGCATGTATGTGTGTCCGTTCGATGAACGAGACACTGACCTGGCTCCTGACAGACACAGCGACGAGACACGGAAATGTGCCCAGCAGGTCAAGGGAAGATGCATTTTCTGCCAAGGGAAGATGCCCGCTCTGAGAATAACGGACGAATGTCCGGGCGTACGGTGCCATCCGGATTCAGAAGAAACCCAAGCCGTGCGTTTTGTAAGAGGTTTTATAAAAACCAGTATTAATAAACTGCGCCAGTTAGACAGCCCCTTCCACGCCAGGGCTTTGCAGACGATTCTTAATTAAATCTCAGAGCCCTTCCATGAGGTCCCATTGTTCACATGAGGAATCCTGGGACACAGGTTTGAAACAATCAGTAAATTGTCATTAAAAGAACAGGAGTACTTGTGGCACCGAGACTAACAAATTTGCCATTGTTCAACTTGTAGGACAATGTAAACCTCTGGAACAACATTCACCAATCAAATTGAGTATGCAAACCACTGTGTCCTGATTGGCTGTTCTGAGCTCCATGATAACTATTTTACCTTCCAGTATGTAATTTTTTTCTCTTGATCTCTGACTTCACCAGCCCTGCGCTAGGAGAGTCCATGGTGCTCAGTCACCATCATGCTAGGGCCACAGAAGGACCCATCAATGCGAATACTTGAAGCGTACGGTACTGCAACTCAGGGCAAGAGTGGCAGACCCTCACCCTTAGACCGCAGTCCTTCCTGCAAATATTTATGCACAAGCTGCCTGTTCGGCCTGGAAGTAGGCTTGTTATGTGAGACGGAGTTACTCCCATGAGTACACAGTTGCAGGTTCAGGGCTTCAGAGAGATTTTGAAATGAAACATTTGGCATTGAAAGCAGGCCCTTTTGCAAATGGCATTTTCTGCAAATTGGCACCACTCCCTTCACAGGCCAGGACAGACCAGCCAGCAAACCTGCCTGCGATGGGGCTGGTGCCAAGGCGCCAACTCCAGCGATTTGATTGCGACGCTCACGACGTTAGAGCCCAACTCAGCTTGTGAGGTTCTGCCCTCCTGGTTGGTGAGAAAAGCTCGTGAATATGAAGCAAGTGCAGGAACCAGAACGCCAAGGGAAAGAACTAAACGGCTTTTACTTTTTAAAAAATCGAATGATCTTAAGCCCGTTTGATGTGGTTTTTGGGGGGTGAGGAATGATTTTGGAACGTTCCTGAGTGATGAGGCCATTACTAGTCATACCAGCTCCTGTAGGAATTTGTCTCAGAGGGGAGGTACAAACCGATAAGGGGGAATTGCAAATAAAGCAGCGTCACTTGTGTCCAATGGTTCGTCTTTCCCTGCCACTGCGCCGCTTTGATCCAGACAGTTCTGCACTAGCTCTTAGGCAGGGGCCATTGTTTTGTCCTGGTCTGTACAGCGCCTAGCACAACAAAGTCCTGGTCCCTGACTGGGCTCCTAAGTGCTCCTGTCATATACCTAATACAGAACATTGGTTCAGGGGTTCAGCTGATCGCTGACTAGTCTGTGAAGGGGTGTTGATAACACTGAGGGGGTCAGAGAAGAACCCCGAGAATGATGACAGGATTAGAAACCTGCCCTACAGTGACAGACTCCAGGAGCTCTGTTCAGCTTAACAAAAAGAAAGAGAAGGGTTGAGTTGATCAGTCTGTAAGTACTCACGTGCGGAACGAATATTTAATAATGGGCCCTTCAGTCTGGCAGAGGAAGGTCCCACACAATCCAACGGCTGGAAGTTGAAGCTAGACAAATTCAGGACGGGAAATAAGGAGTAAACTTTTCACAGTGAGCGTAATTAACCCTTGGAACCACTAACCAAGCGTCATGGTGGATTCTCCATCACTGGCCATTTTAAAATCAAGATGGGATGTTCCTCTGACAGCTCTGCTCCAGGAATGATTGTGGGAAAGGTCTCTGCCTGTGCTCTGCAGGACGATCACAATGGGAATCGATGAAGCTTTTCCCTGCGGGCAGGGTCTCCCATCACTGCTGGGTTCTTTCACCTTCCTCTGATGGAGCTGGGACTGGCAGGATACGGGACTAGACAGCCCACTGCGCAGGGGGAGCCCTCTCCTGCTCCTGTCCTGCAAGAGAGCTCCGTGTGGGCTGGCCCCACGGCTCTCTGCAGTCGCAGGGGTCCACCCGTGGAGACCAGGCCCTGCCACGGTACCAAACACCACCAAACCCAACTCAGAAGGTGCACGCCAGTCTCCTCCCACAAGGGGGCAGCATGCGCAGAAAATGCAACAGCCTAAGGGACCTGACCTGTAAAGACCTGATTTTTGTGACAGGGATGTTCAAGTCCTAACTTGAGTCTTGTGCGCGATGATTACAGTTCCTCTGGCACTGGCCACCCTGGCGGGTCCGCCCACCCCTATCGGATGCACGGACTATTTTTAGCCTGGGTGCTCAGCATTCTTTGATCCGTTGATTAGCTTTGTAAAAAAAAATGAGAGTGAAATGAAAGCCTCTCAGGTCTATTGCTCCACGAGAACGTGCTGTGCAAAGGCGCTTCCGGACGTCGGCTTGTTGCAGGGGCGCAGAGCACTGCCGAGGTGGGACTGGGAGTTGCTGCCGCTTGGCTCTGACTGTCTGCACACACAGTTCCGCGTGCTGACAGGTTTAAACCATGCAGGGTGGCTGCACGCTAACCCCACCCTCCATTCCCCCGGGTACAGCGCTCTGGCTGGGGGTTGCTGTGAGCTTTATGAGAAGTCTTGATGGGTGGCAACAGGATAACGCTCTAGTCCCAGGACTCCAGTTCATTAGCAGCTCCTAAGTGCGAGGCGTTTGATGGCCTAGGATAATTAAAGATCAGATTCGGATCCCCTGGCTCATACAAGCAGCTCCACTCCCTGCAACCGGAACATCTGAGCAGTAAGGGGAAGGCAGGCAGGCCCTCGCCAGTTCAGGATCAAATCCACGGGCCAGAGCATGAAAGCCACATGTCCAGCTGAGTGTCCGTAATGACGCCCCCCCAACCTCATGACAGCCCCTTCCTCCAATAGCTGGGTATTTATTGATTTAATGGAGGGTAGAAATAGATCCTCAGTGTGCAAATGGGAAACTGAGGCACAGAGAGAGAGTGCTCAGAAACACAATTTCAGCAGCCACCTGGTTTCGCCAGAGCTCAGCTCCTATTCAGGGACTTAAATAAGGGCCAGACGAGCAGAAGCCCAGACATCCCCGCCCGGCCTGGGGGACAATGGCGAGCTCCCCATTGACAACGGGGACTGAGCGTCTCTGACAATCTGGCTCCAGTGGCGGGGACCCTCAGGACATTTGGCCGTCTGACCCCCTGCGACTCACCCAAGATGTCTGTGCAGAGCCAGGCACCTCGCTCTCAGTGCAACGTGCCTTAGTCACCAGCCCTTCCTTCCACCGTCAATGGACAGCAGAAGACGTCCCCTTTTCATGAATGAAGCATTTCTGTCCACACTTCTTTGCACTACCCCGACCCCTTATTGCCCAGGCCGGCCACGCCTGCGTCACCCAGCCACGAGGCCGAGTCGATCTCTTCCCAGGCCCACACTCAATTCTCACCCACATGCCACTGTGCAAACACCAGGCACAGAGCTCCTAGTTCTGAAGTCAACACATGAAACACCCTGTGATTGAAAAAAGTGCCCGTACGTCATTGTTAGTGGAGAGACTTCTATTATTTTCTGGAGGTCGTTCTTTCCTTCTGTTGTACCTTTTAATTAAAATCTACAAAAGGCGAGATAACCAGCCCCCTCACATAATTGCAGGGAGTAAATTTTATTGTACTGAAAAGTGGTTTTAATTTTTAATCAACTTTTATTTTTAAAGGAAGAGCAACGCTTTGAAGAAAGCTGTGAGCCCTGGTAACGCTATCAAAGGGAGAGAGAGAGAAACAAGATGCTCCCTGTGAAATGATTATTTTAGGGGAGTTTTGTGCTTCCTGCAACGAGTGCTGAATTGCGCCATCATCATCTGCTGTAGGAGGAAAAATTTAAATGAAACCGATAAGAGGCCGAGCCGCTGCCTCCCGACTTACCTCCAATTAGAAATGAAAGCTCACTGGCGCTCTCAACCTGGACCTTGATGTCTACATTAATTATAAATAAATTATCTACACTTAATGTTGAAATGAAATCCCAGCAAAAGCTTTATATTTAGAAGAGCGCCGCATCGGGATATAAATATTGATGCCGGCAGGCTGGATGGACTGGGACTGCTTCCATGTGACGACGCTAGCACAGCATCAGGAGAGACACCCCCAGTTTGCTCCTCTGGGGTTACCGAGTGCTCAGAGGAAGGGCCTGGGAGTCAGTCCTGTGTTAACCTTCGGAGGAGGGGGGTGATCTTGGAGCACTGGGGGAGCTCCAGGAAGCTGGGACGGAGCGACTATTTCGAGGGTAAGTGGAATGATCCGGGTAACTACAGGCTGATTAGTCTGACGACAATCACAGGCAAATCTACAGCAAGGCGGGTAGGGAAGGCTGTGGCCAGGCACCGAGCCCTGGGGGTGAATTAAGCAGCACACAGGTCCACTCACGTAGCAGCGATGGGGAGGGGCCCCTTTCCTGCACCCGGGGTTAGCTTTCAGGTAGGCAGTTTCTCCTCCTGGGTTCTCCAGCCGGTGAGCTCACCACCTCATTACCTCCTCCGGCTGCCCGCAGGTGGCCAGGGCACCTCCTACCTCCGCCACAACCCGCCGGAAGTTTTCTGAGGCCAGGTCTGTACTTGAGACACAGGTGAAATCCGCACCCCTGAGCGACGCAGTTACACCGATCGCACCCCCGGCGCAAATAGGGCTGTCGATGGGAGACTCTCCCAGCAGCCTGGCTACGGCCTCTCGGGGAAGCGGATTAGTGATGCCGACGGGAGAAACCTGGCTTTTGGCACAGCAGCGTTGTCACAGTTTGACCTGCCCGACGGGACCGGGATGCTGGTGGCCACAGAGACCCGCTGGAAGCTGGAGGCGATCAATAAAGAACTAAAGGATGACACGGATTAACGCCAATCAACGTGGCTCTGGGAAAATAGGTCTCATCAAACAAACTTGCTTCGGTTGTTTGCTGAGCTCATAAGCTGGTGCTGCCATAACCGCCTTCAACGAGGGGCGTCTGCGTTAGCTGCCCCAGCATCGGGGCAGGATCTCTCCGCCCCACACTCCAGCACCGGTGGAACCTCCTCCCCATGCACCGATCGCAGGGAGCAGGACACACGGCCTGGGGTGCTTCTGAGCATCGGGGGAGAACCAGGTGATGAGAGCCGAGGCAAGCACCATGTCAGCGACTGGCATGGATGCCATCTGCACTGGGGAGAGACGGGCTCGCGTCTGGGAGGCGAAGCCACGGGGACACATCACCAGGTGATGCCAGTGGCCTTGGTTATTGGAGGCCTTGAGCTAGGGACACAGAGGGGTCGGTGCAGCCTCCAGCCACAGAGACCCCCATTCACCCCTATGCTGGGGAGAGAAGGGAGGAAGCAGGTGCCACTGCTGGCTGACTTGGGGTCAGATGGCTGCCCTAACGCAAGCCCCTGCGGGGTACAAAATCATCTGGACATTGTCCCCTCTCCCCCCTGCTCTGCCCCCTCCCTCCTCTGTCTCCTGCACCTGGGGCTGGCTCTGCCCCCCATGCAGTGTGCAGTCGCCCTCTGCCCCCTTTGCACCAGGCAGGCCTGGCATTCAGCAACTTCTCGCCCAGCGCCCTGCACGCAAAGGAACACCAGACCGAGTGCCCGTGCACCGCCCTGCGGCTGCTCCTTGCACTGTGTGAGGGTGGGAACAGTGACCAGGACGCCGGGGTTCTCTCGCAGGCTGCTCATAAAGGGCCCAGAGACCTTCCTTCATCTACTTATTTCATTCCAAGCTGAGCCACCCCTGGCATCGAGCCCCGGGGAGGTCAGGGCCGCGTCTCCCTCCTACAATCAGTAATGCCGGCGACGTCGTTAGAGCTGACCTCCAGCCTGCCCTTCCGCGCTCATCAAGAACCGGCAGATCCCTGTTCCCACGGCTAATCCTGGCTCATCTGCCTGATCGGGAGTGCTGCGTTGGGATTATTTTTGTCATGGCCAGCTGTCCTGACAGCGCTCAGGGGGAGTGCTGTCTCTTTAAGGGCGCGCCCGGGGTGACTTTGGCAGGGACAGACAGACCGAACTGGCTCCAGTCACAACAGCAGCCCCGCCTGGGACCCTGGGCACACACTGGGGCAGCCAGCCCCTGCTGCCGCGGCTTCACTGCGCTGGGTACGCCAGCTGGCAAGATCAAAGCTGCAGTCTGCTCTGATGACAGGACCAATACGGCCGAGGCCTGCAGCAAGACAGCAGTGGGGAGTAGGGACCGGCCTACCCTAGGTTCACACCAGGTCCTGATAGGGTGACCAGATGTCCCAATTTTATAGGGACAGTCCCGGTTTTTGGGTCTTTTTCTTATATAGGCTCCTATTACCCCCCACCCCTGTCCCGATTTTTCACACTTGCTGTCTGGTCACCCTAGGTCCTGAGCACCCTGCCTTGCTGTATCGCTAACGAGGGACGCCTGGCTGGATGGGACGGGTTCCCGGGCTGGGAAGCACCCACAGCACTCCTAGGCAGAGAAACAGGCCAGGCCAGCTCGCGGACCATCCCGTTCTTCTTATGCCAAGAAAGCCCCTTGGGCAGTGTTGGAAGAAAGCGACTCATTCTTTCCCAAAAAGAAGAGCAGGAGTACTTGTGGCACCTTAGAGACTAACAAATTTATGCATCCGAAGAAGTGGGCTGCTCTAATAAATTTGTTAGTCTCTAAGGTGCCACAAGTACTCCTGCTCTTCTTTTTGCGGATACAGACTAACACGGCTGTTACTCTGAAATCTGTCATTCTTTCCCGTGCTCTGTGGCCGCTCGACCTAGCACTGACCGCAGCCGAGTCAGCTGCTGCTATTGTTCACGTTGGAGCTGGGAACCCGCCCGGCAAGGTACGGCCGGGTCCGTTCTCGGCCCGGGGGCCGGCAGTCACGCCATCATTTACTCTGTTTGCTTCTCGCTGCTTCCCCAGAAAGAGCCCGTTGGTCGTTGTTCAAGCCACTGTCATTTGCATGCACAAGGTAACTTCCTATTTGCATATGGGCATATTAGTCATAATTAATTACACTTGCAAATTAAAATCAGCCCATCTCCCTCTCCACCTCCCAAGCGGAGGCACGTGTGTGCAGGGTTGGGATTAGCTCTCCCTGGGCCCTGGAGGTGAAGAGGTACATGGCCCCCCTCCGGCTGACTGCTCCTTTGCCCAGGAAAATCAGCGACCAGCCCAGAGTGCCTCTTAGCCAGACTCCCACGGGTCGAAGCGATGGATGCGTTAGGTGCACAGAATGTCTCAGCCATTGTCACTCACCCTTCTCTAACCCGCCCCCAGGAATCCAAGCCTGACAGTGCTGGAGCAATAAGACGGGTGCCCATTTTACAGACAGGGAAACTGAGTTGCAGGAAGGATGATTATTGTAGCACCTGAATGCCCCAGCTGAGATCAGGGCCTCGTGCGAGGTGCTGCACAGGCACCGTGCGACGGGCTCAGGGAGAGGCTGGCAGAGCAGGGATCTGGAGCTGAGTCTCCAAGGCTGGCACCCTATCCACTGGGCCATCCCTCCTTTCGAGAGGAAGAGACAGGCCTTGCCCTGTGGCACTTACACTCGAGCTGGGCAAGGCAGACAATGGGCAGGAGGGGAAGTGACATGCCCAAGGGTGCCCAGGGGTCAGTGGCAGAGCAAGGAGAGAGCTCAGGGCTCCTGATGCCCAGGGCAGTGTTCTTGCCCCCGTGCTGCCCAGGGATGGGTGCCCCGGGACGTGGCACTGTAGAGCCGCACAGGCCTGATTACAATGGCACTCCCTGCACTCCTGCCAGGCCTAGGGTGGCTCCCAGCACTAGACCCCCGCCTAGGGGGTGGGCCCCTCTGTGCCAGCCGGCAACGGGAGCCACATGCCAGTGCACCGCACTACCCGCACATCCATTGCCAGGAGCAGGAATCGAACCCACGACCCCTAGACCGAGGAACGCTCCCCGAGCAATGACGCCTGGCACTCAAACCTCTCGAGGGAGACAGAGCACACCGAGCTGGCGCTGCGCCAGGGTCAGTCAAAACCCGCCGGTGGGTCCTGTGGGGGAGGGGGCAGAGTGACTCTAAGGGGGAAAGCGAGAGATGCACGGTACGTGGTTTGTGGCCTGCACGTCCTGCCGACAACGCCTCTCCATCCCCACGCCTCTCTCCTGTCCCGAGCCTCGCCCCTGCAGCTGGTGCAGCGAGCGGAGCAGAACGCGCTTGCTATTTCCTGAAGGTTACTCCTGCCTGCAGGGCTAAGAAAATGTCAGGGAGGCCAGCTCCATTCCCGTTACAGAAATAGCCAGCTCCCCGCAGAGTAAACCTAGATTCCCTTTTTAATGATAATTTACAGGCACAAGGAGTTTGGGTCCCTCCCTCAGCGCTGCTAACATGGCAACTCGGCCGCTGGCTTTAAAGGGACAGAGGAGGCTGAGCCGCCAAACCGACTCCCTGGGATAAAATGGAATTAAAATACGAGACGTTGCTAATAATGCTCAGATCTCACATGCAGAGATTGCCAGGGAAACTGAGGCACGGCACCACCCAGGGTCAAAAGCAGAGCTGGGACTTAAACCCAGGTCTCCGGACTCCCTGTCCAGGACTCCATGCCCCAGGCCACACGGCCTCCTAGCAAGCAATTAACGCTGGCACAGTCCTGCCTGTTCTCCACCAGCCTGCCCAGCACACCGAGGGGCAGCAGAACGTGGCTGCGGCTACGTGGCTCCCAGAGGGGAAAAGACACCTAGAAACGGGCCCAAGCACGTCCCGACTCTCCCCAGCCCCGTGCCGGCATCCACCCTGCAGTGCACACAGCACCGCGGCGTAATGCTGCCTGAAGGGGACCGGTGGCTCTAAGCGACTCACGCGGCCAATGGAGGCGGAAACCTGCTCTCATTCTGAGAGGTGAGGCCTCCCAGTCAGGAGTCAGGGCAGAGCTGTCAATCCAGCACCTTTCGCAAGCACTAAACTTCCTGCAGCCCATTGTCCAATGAGACGATTAGTTTTCAGCAGAGCCCACGGACCAAGGTACCTACAGCCCAGGCTTCTGCAAACCACCGCCAGGGCCAGGGCCTGAGCCGAACACAGAAACGCTACATGAAAGCCGTGAGGTTAGAGTCTAATGGCTGCAATTTACAAACTGGGCATTAAAATTTCATTTAGCAAACCCCCTTCATTTAATTTGCCACCTGCAACTCGCGGCAAATAAGGTCAGGCTTGAAATTAGACGAAGGTTTCCAAGCATCAGAGGAGCGACGTTCTGGAGCAGCCTCCCAAGGGGAGCAGTGGGGGCAAAAGCACTACGTTGCTTTAAGACTGAGCAGGAGAAGTTTCTGGAGGGGAGGCTGTAATGAGGTTTCCTACCATGGCATGTGGCCCATCCGCGAGTGCTATTGGCAAATACCTCCAGTGGCTGGAGACAGGACATTGCCTGGGCGGGGCTCTCAGTTGCTACAGAGAATTTTTTCCCAGGTGTCTGGCTGGGGGTTTGCCCACATGCTCAGGGTCTAACTGATCACCATACTGGGGGTTGGGAGGGAATCTCCCCCTAGGTCAGATTGGCAGAGACCCTGGGGGGGTTTCCCCTTCCTCTGCAGCGCGGGGCACGAGTCACTTGCTGGTCTGAACTAGAGTAAATGGTGGAGTCTCTGGAACTCCAAGTGTTTAAATCAAGATCTGAGGCCGTCAGTAACTCAGCTGATCTGAGGGGTGGATGAGGTTCTGGGGCCTGCCCTGTGCAGGAGGCCAGATCACGATGGTCCCTTCTGGCCTTCAAGTCCCTGAGTCTGAGTTACAGCCTTGCGCCGCAAACCAACACAGGGCAACACGTGTTGCTATCCATCACTAAGATGCAGCTGCCTCTGGGGTGGGGGCAACACGACAGCTTTTCAACAACACACAGCTATGCTATGCAAGAGTTTAGGACAGGAAGTGAAAACTCCCACTCAGTGAGACTCCCAGGACTGCTCATTCATTTGATCTGTATGTTGGTTTTTAGGTTGTTACTTGCAAACTGCAGGCAGGGGTGCAAACCGCGTTGTCTTTCTGCTAAAGCAACTCCTCCAGCCCTGTCAGAGCACCAATTGTCAAACCCAGCATGCTACGACCAAGAGGAAACCGCTTACTCAACAATTTACTTCATTAATAGCTTCATGTTCCTATTCATTGACTGTCAAGCGATCAGACAACTGGGAGACTCTGCAACAGGACGATTGAGGGCAACTGAAATGGGGCTAGAGGTGACATTGGCTGCTACACAATGGAGCTTTTAATAGCATTTAAAGATGTCATTGCTGTTATCAGGCATCTCTACTGCATTGCCCTGAAAAGAGGGAAATGGCTGAAAATTCAGCGGGCTGCAGAAATCCCTCCCTAGAACACTCTCCTTGAGTGAAAGGAGTAATTCCGTGACGTTAGAAACAGCGGATAGCGTCGCTATTAGGACAGACGGTGAATATTCTGGGCACTCAGAAAGTGCAAGACATGGAGCTGATATAGAACAGGCCAAGATGTGTTGGATAAAATTAAGTGTAAATGCTCCTCAATGAAGATAAATGATTTTGTATCACATCTGCCCCTGGAATGAGGGGCCCCCAGTACCCGGTTGTGTCCAACGCCTAGTGACAGGCAGGTCTGGTCCCAAAGACTTTACAGTCCACGTAGACAAGACACACAAAGCGCAGGAGAATGGAAGCGTATTTCCATTTTGCTGAAGGGAAACTGAGGCACTGCACAGTTAAGTGACATGCCAAAGGGCTCCCGGGGAGTTCTGTGGCAGAGCCATGAATTGAACCCAGCTGTCTTGTGCGCGTTAGCCACAAGCCACCCTTCTTCAAGACAGACAGTAAGGTGAAAATAAATGGGTTTTCAATCCTCCCCAAGACAAAATCCGGCCTCTTCTTTCTCCATGCACTTCCTCGTTACTGTCAATTCCAGCACAGCAAAGAGCATGTATTCTGAGAAATCATGTCCTATTAGCAAGAAGCAATTTCAGACTTAGTCACTCCCTCCGACAGCAAGAAATGGATATTATTTATGCCGGAGCATTGTTCACCACTTTGCATGAGCTGCTGCAGAAAGTCGCATGGCTCGCCTAAGCTGTGCAATTTAACTCGGGTCCAAAAGGAGAAGTCGTCTATATTTTAATGTAGGCTGAGTGGCAGAGGAGAAATCTGACAGCCGCAGGGCTCCTAGCCGTGGAGAATGATGATAAAGCAGAAGTAATTAAAACGTGAGAGAAGTTACTCTGCGCTGAGTCGCTTAGGCTGAAAAAGGCGAAAGGCGCCTGGGTTTGCACTGTGAAAACCCCGACAGAAAAGCTTTGGTATAACTCGTGTCTCCAGGCTCCCGGGTGGGTTTAAATGAAACCGACGTGGAGGTGGTGCAGCATGGGTGGAAGCTGCTATTGCAAAGGTGAGTTCTCTAGGGCAGCGTAGCACAGAGGCACAAATTCTGCTCGCTCGCTCTTGCCTGTCTCATGGCAGGGAAGGGGGAGAATCCTGATGCGAGGGGGACACACAACAAGGGATCTTTCCCGAGGCTGCTGGATACTGACAGCACCTGCCGTCCCCTCTGGCTCGCCAGCTTCCAGCCTGCACTGTCCAGTACCACCACATGGGGGTCTCCCTAAATCCTGGCCAGGAATACATCGGAGACCCATGCTGCAGAATCCAGCCCATGGGGAGGGGGGGGACGTTTCGGACCTGATTAATCAGCACATGGGGGACTCAGAATAACTCTTCAGTAGCCAGGGGCCAGCTGAGCTGCGGCTGTATTTGCCGCAAGGGAGTGGCAATGGGCTGGCACGCCCTCCGCAGCTGGTGTAGGCCCAGCATGGGCCAGCAGACTGTTTGGGGCAGTGGGTGGGTGGCAGTCCCGGGTGTGTCCACATGCCAGCACAGTGCCAGGTAATCAGCAGGGAGGACGAGGCCTGGATGGACGTGTCTGGAGCGCTGCCTCTCTCCCCTCTGAGAGGGGGCCCTGCGGGGGAACGTGGGGTGTAGGAGGAATCTCGCTGCCATGGGGCTAGCTCAGGACTTCGGGGCTGGCAGGTCAATCTTCCCTGCTCTCGACTGGCTATCCCCGCTCTGTGCCACACCCACCACCGCCAGGACCCACCCCCGCCAGGTGTTCAGCTGGAGGTTTCCCCAGTCACCAGCTCAGATGACAGCGTGGTCCAGCGGCTGAGGCCCTGGGCTGGGGAGGCAGGAAAACGGGTTTCAATTCCCGCCTCGGCCAAGGGCTGCTCATGTGAGCTTGGGCAAATGCCTTCCCCGGCTGTGGACAGGGGGATGAAACCCCTCTCTGGCAGCTTCAGCCCAGGGGATGCAGCACGATGGGGCTGACACTGTCACGTCTGAACAGGACTGAACAGTGTCCTCGGGGTGTCCTTCCCGAAGGGGCTTCATCCCCTAATCAAAGCCGTGGGCAGCTTGGCCCAGAGGCTCAGATCTCCTATCATTAAACAGAACCCTCCCGTTGCTATTTCCCATGACGCCACCTGGAGAAAACCAGCAGGAGTCGATCCGAAACAAACCCCGCACGGCTTTGATCCCCATGTGCTATTGCAGGCAAAGATTAGCCTGCCATTAGAGAAACACGATGGAGGAGAATTCCCCTCTGTGTCGGTCTGGAATTCCCCACGCAGACGTCTGGGGCTCATTAAGAGTGCTAGAGAGTTCAGCCTGGACAGATTGCTTCCAATTGCCTCGCCGTATCTGTGCGATTAATACAGCCATTTCCTGCTAAGTGCCTTGGCGTCCCTGAGCACCACAGCCGGGGGTGAGCCACAGAAATCACCCCTTGGGGTCAGCGTGTTTGCTGGTTTCACAGCTTCTCTGGGATCAGGCGGTCTCTCGTATCAGCCAGGAAACCAAGGCAAGGGGGACAAACAGAGCTGGTCCCCAGTGACGTCTGCCTTAAACGAATAATAAAAACTTTGACTCTGAACCCTCCGGCTTCAACCTCTAACAGAAGGGGGTGGGAAGAAGCTTCCCCTCTAGGCCATTTCTCCTGTCCCCACAGGGTCTCTACCCTCATCTGAAGCAGCTGGGATGGGCCCCTGCTGGAGATGGCAGAGCAGAGCCGAGTGGATCTGGCCACCCCTACATTCTGATCCAGGGCAGCAACGTCTTCCTTTCGCTCCCGTATTCCCGTGAACCCTGCAGTCTTCACCACAGCCCCCTCCCGCCCCGGCCACTGCAGGGCCCTTAGAATGGCCTGACCTGGAGAGAAACCAGCACCTGCTACTGCGGGCCTGTAGTAGGAAGAGAGCGTGAGTTATAAGCCCTGGTGTGAGGCAGGCCCTGCTCACAGAATCTGGCAAGAACTGGGCTGATAATGCAGAAACACACATTCCTAAGAAGTGCTAGTCACAGAGTGCTCACGCAAACACATCCCACTATCAAGTGATACCAGAACATCCTGATATCAAGGATGGTACAGACACATTCCCCAAGGGTAACAGGAACACGCTGAGCCCTCCGAAAAGATAAGGTCAGGATGACCGTACATAATAGAGATGTTTTGATTGAACCAACATGTACAAGGTGATGGGTAATAACTAGCCACGTCAGGGGGCAGTAACTAACTGTCAGAGGCAGTATTAACTTGTTTGTATCAGGGTATAAAGATGTATCTCAGAAGAAGTATCTCTGTTCAGCCAAGGGGGGGATGCAAAGTCCCGCCGTTCACTGAGCTGCGTCCACTGTCACAGGCATACAGGTCTTAGTATCCTTGTAGAGCCTGCCAGGTGCTATTACCTTGCTTTGTTGACAGTAAACCTGGCCCAGTGCCTTCGTCCCTTAACAGATCTTGTGGTCATTAGGCGGTTCGCTCGAGGTCTGCTGTGCCAGCTGTCTGCGCAGAGCTGGGGCAGCACACAGGGAGAACACACACACGCAGCTGAACATCTAACCACAGGGCCGATCGGGGGGAAGGGCCCAGCTCTTTAAACAATCAGTCACAGGTCACCCAAAGACAGAGCTTGGCATCTATGGTGAGTTTTGCTTGAGTGAGGACTGCAGGATTTGGCCAGAACTGTCCCCTTCCACACCTGGGTTATGTGAAGGGGATGCAGGTGAATTGAAAAGACAGGAGAATATGTCTGTAAAGATCCAAACACACGAGAGACTAGCTGGGGAGGGGCAAAAGATAAATGAGCTAGAACCTATTTTCATGGGCAAAATTCAAGCTAGTTCTCCAAGCTTCCCGGAAGAGACAACTCCCCGAATGCTGGTGGAGGCATCGCCCAGACGCTAGGCTCACAGCAAGGGCCGGGGCATGCTGCCCCGTGAACTGATTGGCACGGGACCCCACGGACGCAGAACCTCAGGGTATTTTGAGGTGACTGAAGTGAGACGGAGGGAGGAAGTGAGGGAATAAGTAGGAATCAGACAGACAGACAAGGGGGAACCTGGAGTTCTAAATTATAGATGACAGCCCCCCCTTTGATACAGAGGTGACTACCGATCCCAGCATGCAATGCTCCAGCCTGCAGGCGCTCCCACGTCATAGCCTCCTATGAATACAACAGTCACAAGTGGGCACCTACGGAAAAAGCCTGATTGGCAGAAGTGCCGAGCGCATGGCCCTCCCGTCGGCTCCAAAGAGAGCTGTGGGCGCTCGGGCCCGATGACAATCAGGCCCCTGATTTGGGTGCTGAGCACCCACCTCCATCCTCCCGCTACTGCCCGGGTGGCTGCATTTCAGAATGCAGATGTTGCAGCGTGGCAGGGCACTGCCCTGAGCCGCTGGGGCAGCCTGAGGCCAGCTGCAATAGATCATGAGCTCCAGTGATCCCCTCCAGAAGAACAGAGTCTTTGACATGCATCAGTTTTAGTCCTTCCTTTGCAGCCGCAGCTCCCTTCCCTCATGGGGCCGGACACATCGTCTGCTCCCAGCACTGGTACATGCTGCGCAGGCACTGGAGTTCCCTCTTCTGTGCCTGTCCCCTCGGCATCTGGTCGGAAGCTCAGCATCTTCCCCTTACGATGCAGCCCACAGGGCATCCTGCCACGGCAGATCGGCCAGGCCGGGATTACTGCGCCCCGGTGTGGTGACACCTCATGCTGCAGTTTGGTTTAATCACAGATATTTCCACCTGTGCCCTGCAAGGGGTTAGCTGCGTCTGGGCGAGATGGGACCCTGCACCCGCTGACCCCGTCCTGCACAGGAACGGGCTCTGAGAGCAGGGCCGAGCAGGCCCGGCGCAGGGGGGCTCACTCTGTCTCCAGTGATCAGGGAGTGACAGCGAAAGGTTTGCCATCGACTGGACCTTGGAAATAACTTGCCTGCTCGTTAGCTGGCTGCAGCAGGGGTGGGTCTGTCTGTCTGTCTCACATGCACGTTGGATCCCAGCAGCATCATTCTTACTCTCACCGTAAAGCAATGTCCTTCCTGGAGATCCGGACAGAGCGTTCTCTGGCCCCAATTACCCTCCTGCTTTCATCGTTCCGCTGCCTATTAGAATGCGTCCCCGGATGAATAATGCAAAAGGCTAATCTACATATAGAGCTCGGCAAGACTCCTGACTATTCCCTACAGGCCGGGTTCTCCGGACGCCACCGGGGTCCCACTAGGGTGACCAGATGTCCCGGTTTTATAGGGACAGTCCTGATTTTGGTTTTTTTTTTTTAAATAGATAGGCTGCTATTACCCCCCACCCCAGTCTCAATTTTTCACACTTGGTGTCTGGTCACCCTAGGCCCCGCTCTCCCTGGCGTTCTCCCTTGCCAGCCCCAGCCCCCCCGGGAGTAAACGGAGGCCGATTCTCAGCAAATAGAGGCTCAGAGACTGGCAGGCAGAGATGGAAGCTGGGGGACACAACGCCCAGGCCTTGCCCAGAGTAGAGACAGGCAGAATGGCTTCAGGGATGGAGAATCCGAAGAGCTGCCTCCGTCCTCCCTTGGCAGCCAGGAGAGGTCGGCTGGGGCTGGCTATGGGGGTTACCCTCCCAGAGGGGGGAATTCAAACCAGAACCGCTCGGGGGCAGGCGGGTTTCCATCGCTGCAGGATCCCGCTCATGAACTTCCTTGGCAAGCGCGTGCGTATGTGCCAGGTGCGGGGGGGCTGCTCACCGCTGTGCCACCACACTCGCACACGACGATCGTCATCACCACAGAGGTGGCAGAAGGCGCCGTCACTACCAGGCTGGTAGGGGAGAGCTTTGGGTAGCACCTTCCTGCGGTTCCTGGTGAAAGGTCTCCGCTCTGGCCTGCCCTCTGCAGCAGGAAGGTGGCTGCTTGAGGCTTTAAACACAGCGGGGGGGGGGGGGAACGGACTCCATGCCTTCCCCCTTGCTCGCCCCCCCACCCCTCAACCTAGCAGCCGACATTCCCTGCTGCTCGCCGCAGTCTGTACTGCACATTGGCAAGGGCGATTCTGGAGGGCAGGGACCGAAAACCCGCTGTGCTTGTGGATTTCGTTTCATGGGTGGGGTGGAGCATGTGTGCCCGCCTGGCGGGGGGGTTAAAACCAACTCTTCATCTGCATCCAAACTGTTTCGAGGTCTTCTCGTGTAGGAAGGCAGGCACCAGCTTTGCGTATATTTCTTTCTGGCCTTCGCTGAGCGACACATTCCGGGCCTGGGAATCCATCTCCCGGGCTCGGCTGGTGTGAACTGGTGTCATTCCACCGACACCATGGGAGCTCTGCTGGTTTTCACCAGCCGAGGATCTGGGACACCAGCGTTAGAGAGGCAGGAAAGTCCCCGTCTCTCTCCCCGCATCCGGGGCAGGCCTGTGCCCCAGAGCGCATTCTCCCATTGTTCATCGAGGCTGGTTGAAAACATCTCCAGAGATGGGGTTCCTCGCCCCTCCTTGTGCGAAGGATTTCACCGTGGGATGAAATCTCACTGGCAGGCAGCGTTTCCTCCAGAGCCAGCTTACGTTTCACCTCGGTCTTCCTGAGTTCTAGCCCAGCTCTGGGATGGGAGCGTGGGCTAATGGTTAAAGCAGGGAAGAGGAAGACTGAATGCAGTCCCAGAGCCAGGAAGAGCATGTCTCCCCCCACGCCACGCTGTGCCCTTGGCCCATCAGTGATAGTTTGTGAGCAGCTCACCCACTGCTGGCAGCCCCGCCGCTGCAGCAGGGTCACCTTTGGTATCACAGTGCGGCACGCTCCTCACTCCGCGATGGGAGCGGTATCTCATTTCTTCCTCAATTAGCTCCTGATTATCAGTGTCCCGGGGCCCCTTTCCAGGCTCTGTTTAATGCACCATTAATAATTCATTTCTCAGATAGCGAGAATGCGCGAGAGGTTAGGGCTTTGTGACTAATAAGTTCCAGACCAACGTTCATCTCCCAGGGACAAATGAAGGGAAAAAAATAAATAAGGAGAAGGAATCAAAAGGTAACACGTGTCGTGGCCTTTAATCAAACACAGGCGATAAGGGGTTGATTGCTGGGGTGACAAACAGAACCACACATCCATGCTTCGCAGCAGCACCTAGCGTGGCTGCCGCCCCCCTCAGCGATGGATCTGCGATCCGGTCGTAGTCTGATACATCCCCCTTGTGAAGGCTCCACTTCCCAAGTGGGAGATGGGGAAACTGAGGCACAAAGCGGGGCAACGACTTGCCCAAAGCCACACAGTGAATCGGTGACAAAGCTAGGAGTAGAAGGAAGCAGAGGTGACTCCCCGGCTCCTCTGGACTGCACTCCCTTGCCAGAGCTGGAACAGAACCCAGGAGTCCAGACTTCCAGGTCCCTCCCGGCTCTAACCCATAGGCACCACTCTCTTTACAGAGAACCCCGAGTCCTGATTCCCAGCCCACTACTCTAGACCCCAGAGCTAGGAATAGAAGCCCGGAGTCCTGGCACAAGTTAGGGGAAATTGGGAACTAGGGAATTAAAGTTTTTCAAAATGGCTAGCGATTTGGGGCATCTCAACTGTTGTTGCTCTGTTCAAAGACACCTTAAGGGGTCAGGTTCTCAGAAGGCAGGTGCTGAGACCTTTCTGAAAATCAGGGCCCAATATGGCACCCAAACCCACTAGCCACTTTTGAAAAGATAGCTCCCGCTCCCTAGCTCTAACTCACTGGACCTCACGCCCTGCTCCCTGGCCGGTTCCCACGTGGAGCACGCAGTGGAGGAGATGGAATCCTGGCAGACCCATCCCTGAATTTCAGATTAGCCAAATATCCAGCATCATTCCGTATCTCATAGGGAAAAAAAACACAAAACCCACCCAGCAGCACCATGGCTACAAGTCCCCCGGCACAGCCAGGCTTTGCAGAGAGGCTGTGGAAAGTAAAGGACTTCAAAGAATTTCCAGGAACACATTAAAAACATTCCGCCCCACACACACACACACACACACACACACCGAAAAAAGTCTGCTAAGCACTCAAGGCTCCAGAGCTAGAAAGTACAAATTGGATCTGTCCACATGCATAATCGGCACTCAGACGCCTCTGTGTTACACGCTCCATCTTTACTAGCAAAAACCACTGACGTGCCCAGAATTTTGTCCTCTTGTCTAAAGCATGAAAAGGGCTTTTAGAAATGTTAATAAGATTTGCTAAAATCACCAGTTGGTACAGACAGTCGGAGCCCCGACATGGCTCGGGGCAGCACTGTGGAGAAATTGCATGCACTTAGCTAAGACACCACAGGGACAGCGCAGTGGTGAGGAAACAGATGTCATTATATTACAGTACTGACTATGGGCCCCAACGTGCAAGGTGCTGCACAGATGCATAGTGAGGGAAAGTCCCTGCACCAAACAGCTTCCAGTCCAAAGAGACGGGGAAGAGAGAACTCTCCCCTCCTCGTTACAGAGGGAGAACTGAGGCCCAGGGAAATGAAGTGACTTGCTCCAAGTGACCCCGGGGGTCTGTGGCAGAGTCAGGAATGGAACCCAGAGCTCTGGAAGCTCAGGCCTGCCTCCCAAGAGAGAGTGGACCCCCGAGAAGGGCTGTCTCACTGAAAGGGGCACCCTGCACGGACCGCATGGGGCCAAGAGTGGGCATGATCTGGGAGTCCGTGACACCTTCCTCCCTGGACATGGGAGTTTAAGACAGAACCATGAAGAGCTACGACATATGCAAGTGGAATTTCACATTGAACTCGGGCCTATGACCCTGGTTTTAACACTAGGAGGGTTCCAGTCCCCAGGCAGATGTCTTGTCCCCCCAGCTGGGAACGCTGCAGAGACCCTAGTGGCGGAGGCAGAAGTGGTGCTGGTGAACACTCTTGGGAGGGCACACATGTGTGTGTGTGTACGTGCGATGTACAGGCCTTCCTCTTCCTTCACGCAAAACACAGGGGAAAGACATGGAGCCAAACTGATCTGCAGAAAGAACGGTTTCCTTAAAATAAAAAATAGCAAGAGAGGAATCTGAGAAGGCCCCCTGCTGGGGAACTGTCCTCACGCCTCCCGCCACGGTGGAAGTATTTGATTAATTAGTAGCACCTGTCAATGAATCACCCTAGAAGGTCAACCCAGGCTGCTATGAAGGGACAGCAAGGTCCTTTGAACAGAAAAGTCTAGATCAGCTTGGACCCACAGGCGGAGAATAGCACCCGCAAAGTAAAACACTACACCTGCCATCTCCGTGGGGCGGCCAAGCTGTCCATCAGCTCCGAGATAATCTCTCAGGTTCCTTTTTTCTGCTAAGAACTGTTGCATTGCTGGATTTTGTTATGTGTTTGAAGCTACACCAAAGAAGAGCCTTAAGCGTGTCCCTGCTGTAGTCCTGTCACATCAGAGGGCAGCTGCGTCGTGGCACATCACATGGGGCACCCGGGCTGAGGACGGCTGACACTTTCCCTGCAGGACTAGTGTGCCACGCTTGTAACTGCTGTGGGGTGAGCTGTGATGCTGGGGAGATCCGTCCAATCCACAGGCTTTGGGGGGTGAGTCCGCAGGGGGTGCAGATGGAAGTGCACTTGCCCGATGGTCTTATGCAGAGGAACTTTGCCCACCTCTCAAGGTGCTGCCGCCGATGCTTTGGAGGACAGGACGGCGAGCACTCTTCTCCAGGGTGACAGGAAGCCGGGTACCAGCCTAGAGGGACCGAGAGCAGGAGGTGGAATATTGGCCCAGAGCACCTTAGTGTAGTAGGAAAAGGAACGCTGGTCTAGATGACCCCTCCGTTCTGTTCTGCTTCCCTGAAGGCAGCAGAATATTATCACCAATCCCAGGCCCCAAAGCCTGCTAGCGTCCCTACGCACACGGCCAGTCAGGAGGCAGGGTCCCTCCCTGCCCAGCACACAAAAAACCAGGACTAAGGTTATAGATTCCTGGATTTTTGTGACTCCCGTTCTTGGTGTCTCCCCAGCTGCAAGCCGTCCAGGGCCGGGATCTGTCTGTGCAGCACCAAGTGGGCTGAGAAGACCCCCGTGGCAGGCGCGGGCGGCAGGCTAGCCAGCTGGAGAGCGGGGCAGCTGCAGGAGAACATGCTTTCCAGCAGGCTGCCATTTGGGCAGGCAAAACAGAATTGTGGGTGCAATTTGGCAGGGGAGATTTATGTCACGCCCAGGGCTGCGCCCGATTGAAGTGACAAACCTGGTAATCAGGCAGGTCAGTGACCTACATGTACTTTCAGCCTGCAATGCCAGAGGCCAGTGCCTGAGACACCGGCCCATCATGTTGTAATGTAATTCTCCCTCTTCCTATAATCACCCCTCAGTGCTGTGTGAGCGTTCAGCCAACACCCCTGCAGAGTAAGGAGGTCTCATTAGCCCCATTACACAGCTGGAGAAACTGAGGCAAGGGGAGGGCTGAATGACATGCCCAAGGACACACATGCAGTGAACCAACGTGGGCGCACTGAGAGGATAACAACTTGCTACTACCAGCAGCTAAAGAGAACTCTCTCTACCATGTGAGCGGAAGGGCGACGGGCTGAGAGTTCCAGGTTCAAACATCACAGCCACCCTGTTTAAAACACAACAGTGCTTTCAAGGCTCCCAGCCTCACCTGGACAAAGCCAGGTCCATTCTCTTCGGATGGCACAAGCATGGTCAATGCACGTTTGAACCGGTCACTTTTTCCGAGGTCGAGACCAGGGAAGCGACGCAGCCCTTTACGTGCTAGAAACAGACGAGATGAGCGGGCTGAGCGAGCGGTGGCCAGATGAGCTGCATGCTTCATGGTATGCGCCTCTCATATCCCCCACGCAGGAATCCTGCCGGAGCTGCTGCATGGGGGAGATAGGCTGGTCCTAGGTATATCCCAAAGGGATCTGGCCCAGAGAAACGAGGGTGACCAGACGTCCCGATTTTATAGGGACAGTCCCGATATTTGGGGCGTTGTCTTATACAGGCGCCTATTCCCCCTCCCCCCCGTCCCGATTTTTCACGCTTGCTGTCTGGTCACCCTAGGAGACGCACTCCCCTGACAGGAAGGCTCCGGCCACGCCTCTCTCTGATCCCATTTCCTCTCCTTCAAAGGGTTGTTTTAGCCTCCTTTTCGCTCTGTGCGGCCTGGGGGCTGGCAGAGCCGGTTGGGTGACGACACTAGAGCGGAAGGGGAAGCGTGGCGAGGCGCAGCAATGTCTGAAGGTGCAGAGCCCCAGGCAAAACTGGGTTTGTAACAACACACTCCCATGGCAGGACAAAACCTGAGGGGGTCCCAAGATAGCCTGGCCTCTGCAAAACCATGTGTAAGCTCTACCATGAGCTTTGAACCAACTCCACTAAAGATCTGGAGAGGCAGTCTGGCCCCGGGGGAGGGGGGAGATCTGGGTTCTGTCCCCAGCTCTGCTACTGAGCTGCTGGGAGACCTTGGGCAAATCACTTCCCCTCTCCCTGCCTCAGTTTCCCCATCCACCCTTTGTCTTGTCTGGTTCGACTGTAAGGTGTTCAGGCCAGGACTGTCCCTCACCGGCTGTGTGCTCGGTGCCCAGCACCAGGGCTTGGGCCGAACAGCGCCGCGACAGGGCGCACTTAATATGTTCTACGACTCTGCTGAGCTCGCATTGCTGATTCGGTCCCAGCTACACGACTGCGTCCTGAGGAGCAGATTAACGGCTCTGGGGTCCCGCGGCCTTTAGCCCAGCTGGCAAGGAGCTGTGCCGTGAGAGGCAGAGCATCAGTTTTCAGCTCACTGGCACTGTGCAATATAATGCCCATCTCAGAGTCCTAAACATGTCACACGGTGCAGTCCCCGGGCACATCCGTGTGCATTGATCAGCTCCCAGCTCCACTGACGCAGCGCCATGGGTGTGCGCGGCCTGCTACCCACAACTAAGAGGCGATGTTCCTGCCCTGTTGTGCTTAAAATATTCGTCAAACACAACAAACCAGGAGAGACGGCGTCAGACACAGAAGGCCTGGGAGCAGGGAGGGCGGGATAATGTAGCCAGGTGATGTGAATGGGTAACACAGCTATGCTGAAGTCTCTTCTTGCTCGAGGGACAACGCCAGGCGAGGGTATTCGCACTCCCAACGCACTCAGGGGTTGGAATTCTTTTGGCAACTGGAGCCGAGGTTCCGGAGCTGGAAAGCAATTGGGACGTGGCTTTTCGCTGAGGTTTGGAAGGACGAGTCAGACTAGAAGGCCTCAGGGAATCATCCCGCACTAGGACTCTTCCACCGCCTCACACAGCTGCATTTCACACTCCCGGCTGTAAACGACACCACAACTTGCAGGCAGGGGACAGCAGGATCCTGGGTCTAGGCCCGATCCTGCAAACACTGCCATGCACATGGGCCAGTCCCCCTCTTGGCCAACCTCAGGGAGCGACCCAGGGACCACCGCACAAGCGACTAGAGAGTAAGCTAAAGAATCAAGCGCTGTAGCTGAGGCCGTACCAACTCCTACGGTCCGCAGCTGGGCCTGGGCAGGGACGAGTAACACACTCCCCAGTCGATTACACATGCTTAACATCGAGCACCAGTCGTCCTGTTGAAATCACAGGTGCTTAACGTTACGATGCATTTTTGTAGGATGGAGGCCCGAGGGAGAAGCTCAGAGCTGCGCAGAGCAGCGAGTCACATCTGCACAGCTGGGTGGGGCCAGATGTGCAGCAAATGCAGATCACCGTCACGCCGTCAAAGGCAACGGAGCTCACCGCACACTAATGTTAACAGAGTCACACCGATTTACAACAACCGAGGAGCTGGGCTCTCGAACTTGGTTTTCCTCCAGTGGCTGGGTGGGGAAGGATCCAGGCTTGTGGCTGGTTTCAGAAATTAGATTTCCCCCCTTATACAAATGATAAATAAGACAGCATTATGGTAACTCATCCCTTCAGGGCAGCCCAGCGTACTTGCAAAACCCTGGCTAAGTTATTAGGCCGCAGGAGGAAAATAAAAAATTAGTAGCACACCGGAGAGCGGAAATATTGGGCCAGATCCCCACCTGGGGTCAATGGGCTTGGACTTCAGCGGAGCTCCGGCCATCTACACCAGCAGAGGAGCTGACTTGTTACCCAAACACGCCCCTTGCATGCAAGTCTAAAATCACAGGCCAGATCCTGAGCTGTCTAAACCGCGAGAGCGCCATTGACACCAGCGGAGGATCTGGCCCATTATCCAAACACGTCGACTGCGTGTGGCTCCTAAGGAGAAACCAAGAGACGTTTCCGTGGGGAAGGATGGACTTACTGTTTTCAAGCCCAGTTTGCAGCGAGTTAATTTGATGGATGTGTCTCTCCAGGATGGGAGGGGCTGGCTGGGGCACCCAGCATAGGGGCAATCCGTGCTGGACTCCGCTCTGGTGCGTCATCGGGAAGAGGGGGGGGGGTGAAGCACAGCATCCTTGAAGTGCAGCAAGTAACAACACGTCTTGTTGACAGCTGCACATTAAGTGTGACGGGTTTTTGACAGATCCAATTATAAAGCCAGGTCTCTGCAGAATCCCAGGCCCTGATATTTAGTGCATGAAATTTTGTTTCTGATTTTTTTTTTTAAAGTTGCACTACTTGGGGGGAGGCAGAAATAAAGGTAACCCCCACCCCCATCTATTTAACAGCCAGAGGGCCCCAGGCTGCTCTCTGTTAGCCTCGGGGGGCGGGGGGGATTGACACCCCTTCTTGCAGAGCCTAGTATCACTTGGTGATATCACGTAGTGCCTCGGGCTATTTCACCCTAGCCCCATTCATTGCCATGGGGTTGCTGCAGAAGCCAGGCCCTGTCCATACGGCAGTGGATTTGTGGGCTTTTCTGAGCGCTAAGTGACCCTGGTGGAAGCCCCATTTTGCACGGACGCAGCCTGCCTGCGCTGGGGCCTATGTCGGTGCAATCACGGCACATTTCCCTCGTCTAGACACACCCTGAGGGCAGAGAATCAGGCCCACAGTTTATGGCTGAGCAGGAGCGTGTCCCCTGCCCCCCAACTCCCCCCAGCCCCTCTCCTCCGCCCGCAGACTCTTGGCATTTGCCCAGCCCCCCGGCCCTGCTCCTCCCTACACACAGCAGAGGAACTCGAGGGGCTGGGGGTTCTACTTTTAATCCCAGCGAGACTGTCGGGTGTGGAATCAAAGCACCCCAGCCCCTCCCCATGCAGCTGGCCTTACAGACTGGGGGGGGGGGACAAGAGATACCCATCCTCTCTTCAGTAAATATGTATCGCGTGTGCGGCAGCCCTGCTCTCCTGAGCAGCAGGGACACGGTGCTATGGCAGGAGGCAGTAGATGGCCTGTTACCTACATCCAGGGGGTTTCTCAGCGAACAGCATACAGACTTTGAAAACACAGTGCATCCTTGTTACTTGTGCAGTGCATCTCTTCTGCGGGGAGCTGTAGCAAGCAGAAGGAGGGCTGGCTCTCTCGAACTGGAGTCAGAGCAGCTTCCCTGGACCTGGACACTGCTGGGCTCAGATTTCAAAAGAAGAGAGGCACTTGCCTGCATGCTGTTTGTGACCCGCTCTGTTCAAGGACTGCCACAATAACCCCAGCCCTGCCACGCAAGAATAATCCTACAATCCAGCTGATCAATCCTACAATAACAAACTGGGATGCACGCAGAACGGAGTGGGGTGAAAAGCTGAAAATCAGCAGCTATCACTCCCCGAATGCTTTACGAAGGAGGTCAGTATTGTTATCCCCATTTTGCAGATGGGGAAACTGAGGCACAAAGAGGGGAAGTGATTTGCGCAAAGTCATCCAGCAGGTCAGCGACACAGAACCCAGGGCTCCCGCGTCCCAGTTCTGTGCGCTGTCCAAATCTGAGCCTCACGCTGCCAGGAAGTTCTGAGACGCAGCCTCCCTGTATAACTTCACCTCTCTGTGTCTCAGTCCCCCAGCTGGGAGACGGGAACGATAGCCCTGCCGCTCTTTGTCTTGTCGGCTTGTTGGGGGGAGGGACGGTCTCTTCCTAGGTGCAGTGGGGTCCTGATCTTGATGGGGACCTGGGAGCCTCTGCTGTGATTGTCCCTCACAGTCACTTCCAGGAACTGAGGGTGTGGCCTGTTCTGTTCCTGCGTTCGGCTAGCACGGCATTTCCATTGTACAGAACTCCCCAAGGAAGAGACGCAGACACACTCGTCATCTGAGCAGGGGAGACAAATGTACGTTTTTCCCTCTTGGAGTCAAACTTCACCCTGGGCCCTGGTTTCTGGCTGTTCTAATAACATCAGTTCTGCAAACAGCGTAGAGCCGGCCCTGGCAGCCGGGGCAGGAGACAGGCGAGACAAAGATACCTCACGTTAGCCCGTCGAAAGCAAAGGATTGGGGTGAGCGAGGCCTAAAACCTCCCATGAGGTCCCTGGATTCGGCAGCAAGCTAGAGATTCTGGGGCAACTCCATTTAGACTGAAAAACGTTGATTTTTCTCTTCTTTGTTTTTTGTACTTAATGGGGTGAGAAAAGTGAGGTGACACAGATGCCGTGTTACTGCTTCTCTTAGGAGTGTCCCCGCTGGGAGGCCTCGCAAAGGTTTTCTACGAACAGTGTCCAGTGGTCATCACATCCCACGAAGGGAAGGGGCAGTTCGTACCGCTCTGCAGGGAAGTCGGTCGGTCTGTCTGGGGGTTTTATACCCCCACTGCCTCTGTAACATCAGGACTCCTCCCAATAGCGACAGGGCCCTCCCTCGCGGAGACGTCTCTGCAGTTTGTGCTGGTTTATGCTTCGCTCCTGGGAAGCTAGGCTGCTGTGATTCCCACTCAGCTCTGAGCACCAGGGTGGATTTCTGTGCACCGGCCCCGACCAGGCGAATCTCCACCCTTGCCAATGCTGCTCCATCTCCACTGACGCTCGCAGCACGGGCAGCCCCCGTGGAAATCAGCCACGGATCCAGCGTTTGGCCTTGCGTCACCCTGGCCAGTGGGCACAAGACGGTCGGCTGTGGTGCTGCAAAGAGCAGCGGCAGTCCGCCTCGGCTAGGGCTCCCGCCATCGCTCGTGTGGACGGAGCTGAACCAGGATTAACCGGGGGAGTGAGGGGTGGGGAATTCAAAACCAACCCGCGTGCAGCAGATGTGGACAGTGCACTGAGTGGGGATTTGGGAGACCGGCGTTCTGTTGAAGGTTCTGCCGCTGACCTGCTGTGTGACCTTGGGCATGTCCGTTCCTGTGTATGTGCCTCAATTTCCCCTCCACCCCCTTGTCTACTTAGATGGTCAGGTCTCCAGGGGTGTCTGTGCAGCACCCAGCACAGTGGGGCCCCAGTCCCTGCTGGCACTGTAATAGCAACAGTAACCCGTGTCTGGTTTCAGCCCAGCACTGGGGCAGCCAGGCAGAGCCTGGGCGTAAGGCCATGGAAATTAACCGGGCTGTACGCCCAGCAGCAGCGCCACCCTCACCCTTCCCCCTGGAGCCGCAGGGCAGCGCCAGCCAGGCTTCTTTGTGCTGCACTGAGCTGAGCCGCCCAGGGCATAGCGGGAGAGCGCGTCTGTCCTGGACACGCAGGGGAAGTGATGGCGTTAGAGGAGCACCAGTGCGGGACGGGCTGAGAGCACCACACCTGGGTTTGTGTGCGGGGACGGGCGGGAGGTGGAGGCAACACCCGAGTAAGAGCTGGAATTAGCTGCAGACAGACCTTTGGGGCTGGTCCTTGTGCTCCCCCTCCCCAGCCACTTGGCACCATAGCAACCCACACGGAGCACATCACGGCGCACAGCTCAAGCAAGCTAAGTAGGTCACGAAATATTGACAGCGGCGAGACACGGAGCAGAGACTCACGCTTGGGCAGCAATCGCACCAGCAGCCTTCTCGGCGCGTTTCTTCTCCCCTCTGAGCGGGGCGGGCGATTAGCGACAGGAACCCGCTGCCGCCCGCTCCGTGCAATCAGAGAGTGTGTGTGTGTGTGTCTCTCTAGAATACCCAGCGAGCGCCATTGACTGTGTTAAATACCCCCGGCTAGTTAAACCCAGCCCTGTCATTCTGCCACAAGGGAGCGGAGGTTGCAGGACTTGGCTAAAGGAGGAAAGGGGGAAGGTTCCTAGGCCAGACGGGCCCAAGCGGCGTGCTAAGACTCGTTAATCTCGGAGGATCCGGGCCCCGCTCGCTCCCTTAGGTAGCGGTCAGCGACTGCCCCCAAAAACACAGGAAAATCTGCAGAGGGCTCAACCCCCGGCTCCTGCAGCGGGGGGGTGCCGGCTTACGCAAGCCCCCGACCTCTCAGCCTTTCCAGCGTGGCAGGGCCCGGCTCATGGCGAAGCGCTGCTGGGGGGGTCGAGCTCAGTAGACAGGCCCGAACTCCCTGCAAGCTCTGAACGCTGCTAGTCCGACCTCTCTGCCAGCACAGAGCACGTACCACGCCGGCTGAGAGCCAACCCCAGACCAGCCTCTGCCAGAAAACTGCCCAACAGGGGCCCGGCCAACTCTGGGCTACTTCTGTGACTCTCAGCAGCCAGATCCCAGCGTTTTAGGCCAGGGCCTGCAATGAGACCCAAATATTGAGATTCCGGCTGCTGGGGAAGGAGACCCCCGCTCCATTCGGACACCAAGCTGCATGCTGGGCAGGCTGGTTCCAACTGCAGGCAGCCCTGGTCACACCCGGGATCAGCCCCCCTCAGCCCCTCGCTCACAGAGTCAGGCACCAAAGTCAGACAGGTCAGCCGGCAACGAAAGCAGCTGTTTGGCCCGCACGTAGGAACATGTACATAGCTGGATCAGACCAAAGGTCCATCTAGCCCAGTGTCCTGTCATCCGACCGTGGCCAATGCCAGGTGCCCCAGAGGGGATGAACAGAACAGGGAATCATCAAGTGATCCATCCCCTGTCGCCCATTCCCAGCTTCTGGCAAACAGAGGATAGGGACACCATCCCTGCCCAGCCTGGCTAATAGCCATTGATGGACCTATCCTCCATGAACTTATCTAGTTCTTTATTGAACCCTGTTATAGTCTTGGTCTTCACAACATCCTCTGGCAAGGAGTTCCACAGATTGACAGTGTGTTGTGTGAAGAGTCACCCCTCCCCAAACCACCGCCTGGAAGGCACCGGAGCAGGGGCAGTCACTCTGTTCGTGGCTGAGAGTCGAGGGAGGCTGGGGGAAGGCTAGCGGGGAACCCCACCGAGATTTCTTCCTTCCCCCAGAGGGAGGAAGGGAAGAACTTGGCCCTTCTTGCCGGGCTCTGTCTACCATGCTTCTCCGCCCAAAGGTGCAAGACAGCGTAGGTGAGGCCGGAGCCGACAGCCGCTAACATTAGGCCTCTTTCATTGCCATGGGCAGGCCACCAGCAGCGACGTGGCTTTTGAAGACCAGTGGAGTATGTAAGCGTGTGATTCCCAAGGGCCAAGACAGTTGTTACCCCAATGCACGGAGCGGGGAGCGAGCCCTCAGCACCAGCACCCTCGGAGCTGGCATTTCCGAATTCCAGCCACTGCTGCCTCTCTAGAAGAACTGCTCTCGTTCAAGCCGGGGCTCCTGGGCTCAGTGCCGAAATCTCTGGCCTGGCCCCACCCCCCAAGCATTCAGAAACCAGGAGCCTGGCCCCCCGGAAATCAGGAGATCGGCTTAACAATAAGAAGAGTTTGGAGTTCCCGTCTTCGCTTTCTGAGCCATCCGGCTGTGTTCATTTCACGTGGCTTCTGTAATCATCAGTATTAGAAACGCTTTTTGAACGAAAGCCGAGATTTCATCCTGCCTTGACCAGCTACCGTGAGACAGGAGATAAAAGCAGGAGAGTTGACACTGATGCCCGAGGGAGGTCAGACTAAATCCACAAATCCTGGGTCCTTCTGGCTTGGAAGCCTCGGCGCCCCTGGGAATACAGATTCCTTTCCACGCCTGTAAACAGTCTACACTCGCTGCTGCCTCTGCTGCAAACAGCCAAGCCCCTGCTAGCGAAAACTAACAGGCGCTTCCCTTTCATCACCTAACAAGGCCCAGCCACCACCACATCTGCTCCGTGAGCGCTTGACAAAGGGCGGCTGCCCCAGCTGGGCCAGGGGAAATAGAAGTGGCAGGCGTTCAATCACTCAGAGAGGCTGGAAGACAGTTTGTTTGGGAAGGCTGGTGCGTTACAAGGGCGATTCTTTCCCTACAACGACCTGCCCAGTTGTGCTTTCAGGCCTGAAAGCTACTCCAGCACTTCCTGCCTTTGCAGCGGAGCTCGCCAGGGAACGGGCTTGCACCCCGGCAGCTAAACACGTGGAACGTGCCGGCGACGACGCCCCGAACCTCCCCGACGAGATGGCTGGGTCCTTTGCGAGTGCATTAAAGAGTGACCGCGGCGCCTCCTGCAGGGCGGACGGGGCCAGGCACGTGCCCCATGGAGCACAGACAGCGCTGGGCTCCCATGCAGGACTCTGCGCGCTGCGAGACCGCTGCCTGTGCACACGGTGTCCATGTCTACATCCATGGGAAAAACTGGTTAGCGAGATCTCGGGAAGGGTTAATGGCTTCCGCACAGATTAAGGACCTAAGCAGCTTTGGGATTTAGGAAGATCATGCTAGTAACTTGAGGTAGGACGTCACCGCCAGCCAGGGGGGAAGTGAAGGGATCCGGAGCCTGCTTAGACGCAGGAGCTGGCATCAGCCAATTTGCTGCCCACCTGGCTCTGCTACCTACATGAGAGACACTCCAATGGGGCCAGGAGAAAGCTCCAGGCTAGTTCACCTGCTGGAGGGAGGACTGAGGTGCAGGACTCCGAGCTGGAGGTGGGTCTGTCTCGGGAGAGACCAGAGCCAGGTGTGAAAGCCAGGTTTGCATTCTGGAGAAAGGCAAAGGAACTTTCAGGTCCTTCCAGCAAGCGCCGGGGAGGGGCAGCATGGCCTAGTGGGAAGGACACCGGCATGGGGCTGGGAGACCCGGGTGTTCCCAGCTCTGCCTCGGTCCTGCAGAGTGACCTTGGACAAGGCCCCTGCCCCTCCGGGCCTCTGTCTCCCCTTTTGTCCACCTGAGCCTGTGGCGTGGGGCCCATCTCTCGCCCTGCGCTGTGCAGCTCCCAGGACCCATGGCCCTGATCTCAGCTGGGGGCTCCAGGTGCCGCCGTAACGCAAACAAGATAACCCATTTCCAACGAGTGAGAGAAACGCCAGGACCCGCAAGCATAAAGGTGAATCACGCTGCCCGAAGGCCATGAAAACGGAGCCCGCCATGACGTGAGTTACGCTGCTGGAGTGACAGCTGAGACTGTGATGCCCTTCTAACGGAGAGAAGCTTGTGAAATGGCAGCTATGCCCGGGTGTCTGATTCTTCTCTACACGCAGCTGTGATTCCCTGCGAGAATAGCCCGCTGGGGCCCGGGCCTGGGGCAGAAGAGCCCTCACAGATCAGGAGAGCGAGTCAGGCACGTCCTGCCCGTGCGGAGAGATCGTGCTGGCGAGAAGGGGACTAGCGGCCCTGTTCTCTACCGGCTTGCACAGGATCTTCTCAGACTCTGGGGGAACGTAGCCATCAGATTTCGTCGAGAGTCAGGGTTTAAGACGTGCCCGATACCCTGCCTCAGGAAACACCTTCACGTCGATCCCAAACAGCCCCAGTGTCAGGGAGCAGCTGGCCGGAAAATGAGGCTTCATTCCATTTCGTGACAAAGCTTAAGGTTGTGGCCTTTGTTTTCATTCCGCATGGGAGCAAAGCCGAGAGCTGAGTTCTTACAAGGCGAGATCGGTCCCAGGAACACCAGCGGCCCAGGGCAGAGGGCACTCACCCGGGTGCCAGGGACCCAGGTTCAAGATCCACGCAGTTTGATTCAGCACCAAGCCCTGAACCCGGGTCTCCCATTTCACACTCTCTGGTTTTGACCAGAAATTCCATCCTGGGCCTGAGAACCCTTCCCACCCACACTGCAGTCAAAACCGACACATTCTGTTCTGACAAATCACCATTTTCCAACCAAAACGTTTCTTTGAAAAATCCCCCCCAGCTCCAGGAAAGTCCTCGGCTCTACTGCTGCTGGGCAAGACCGTCCTCAGAGCTGATGGGACGCTGGCTTGGAGGCCCCATCACTTTTATATGCAAGGCACAGGACGCCCCCCCCACCTCACATTCAGGCAAGGGAAGAGGCACATGTGAGAATAATTAACCTGGGGACATGGTGGGCTCTCCAGCACTTGCATTCTTTACATCGAGACTGGACAGCTCTTTCTAGGAGCATGCCCTGGCTCAGACAGAAGCTACGGCTTGAAGGAACCGCGTTGAGTGACGTTCTCTGGTCTGGATTATGTAGGAGGTCAGACTGATCATAATGGTTCCTTCTGGCCTTGCTCTATGAATCTACACCTCTGAATGAACCCCCCCAAATCTAACAGCGTTTGGGAAACAGAAATGGAAACATTTCGGCCAGCTGGGCAAAAGTTCTTGGTTTCACCCAAAAATTTCCCCCAATTGGCTGAAAATTTTCAAGTTTTTGCCCGTTGAAAAAACTTCAGTTTTTCTATTGAAAAAAAACCAAACACAATTTAATAGAAAAAAAATCACTTTTGCTGACATTTTTCACAGGAAAGATTCTTTCCTGACCAACTCTGAATTGGGCACAGGCCAAACATACTCCTGCTCGGAAGTGCTTTCAGATCAGCCGCAGGAAGGCACTAGAGAAAAGGCCAAACGTTAATAGTCACCCATCAGTAACAGAAGGCTTCGCTTCCCAGCGTTCGCTGTTATAAAGATACAATAGATCAGTCCATCCAGCTGGCACCTCCACCTAAATTCACTTAATATTCTGGAGAGAAAACAGCTCAGCCGACGCTGTGAACCATGCACCTTTCTGAAGGGCCGGTGAGAGGGGCAGGCCGCAGCCTTCAGGGATTATTAGCAGTGGTTGCAAATGCAGGGAAAGTTAGCGTATCCATTTGCACCGTGGATTGTGACGGTGCAGAGAAAGGATAGCACCGAGGGAGGCGGATTTGGCTTTGGAAAGGGGAGGGGAAGGAACAGAGGCTCCCAAGCAGATGATGCCAGGGTTATCATTCTCCCGCTGGCCGGATTTAGCTCCCAAACGAAGTTGCTGAAGATGGATTAAAGCTGCATATTGATTTTCTCTTCGTCCACACTATCAAAGCTGCTGATACCGGTAGCAGCAGATGAGCGGAGAAAGATGCAGCACCCCAGAGCCATGGAGCAGGGGGTTCTCCCCACACGGCTGAACTATTAACCGAGTGAGACGTGGGCAGGAGAGCCTGGTGAACAGGGCTCCCCCTCAGCCCAGGGAAGCACCAAGGGCTTGAATGGAGAGTGGGGTCCCCCCTACCCGGGAGGTTGGCTCCACATCCGCACTTACTGCCCAGAAGGTCTGAGGCATCGCGTGGCCTGCAGGCTAGGGGGACATCTCAGCTCGTTCGTCTCGGGGGGTCTAGAATATGGTTTGGGAGTTCGGGGGGGGGACCTAATCAAGTCCTGGTTCTGCTCTGTGGCGAGTCAGCGCCAGAACTGAAGCTCCCCTCAAATTGGGAAACTTTAGCTCTGAGCCCAGACACAGCGCCTGGGAATGAACTCCCTTCTGTGCCCCCAGCTCTCCCCCCCCCAGCCTGCGCCCTGATGCCTCCTGCCCTCCCCTAGGCTGCCCTCGCATGGGCCCAGCTGTCCCACCTTGGCCCCCTGGTCCCATCAGTGGCTCAGTTTTTCTAGCTGACAAACTTCTGCTCCGCACCCCTTCCCCCCACCCGCCCGCCGCCCAACCTCACCAGCACCCTGGCTCCGAGAGCTGCTTGTACTCCCACTCTCACCACCCCCGGGACAGCCGCTCTCAGCCTGGGGGCGCGGGCGCAGTGTTCTACGCAATCAGAGTAAGACCCTTGATTCTAGCCCTTCCGAAGAGGAAGGGAGCGTGCAGAGCGCGGCCAGCGCCCTAACGAGGCGCACCCAAGGTGCCATTAGCTCATCTAGCCGGGCCTCCCGCGTGACACAAGCCAGCCAGAGATTTTCACCCGCTTCCCCCTGTCCTGAGCTCAGGAACTCGCGTTGGGCTAACGTGTCATCGAGAAAGGCAGCCAGCCTGGCTCTGAAGACACCAAGGAATGGAGAATCCCCCACCGCCCTGGGGAGCTGGGAAAAAACGGCCTAATTTCTAACGGGAATTTGTCTGGCTTCAGCGTCCAGCCTTAGTGCCTGTCCTGCCTTTCTCTGCGGGGGCCCTGGGGCAATGAGCTCAATGGGGCGCCCCACCTGCCTCCTGGGACTTTGCATCAGACCCTTCCTGCTGGAGAAACTGCAGACAAGCAGTCTGAACCACAAGGACGGGAGCAGGGTCTGCACTGTGCAGTCATTATGAATCTCTCAGCCCCCGCCCATTCCCCACTGCGCCGACCGTCTCCTCCCGCCCATTCCCCACTGCGCCGACCGTCTCCTCCCGCCCATTCCCCACTGCGCCGACCGTCTCCTCCCGCCCATTCCCCACTGCGCCGACCGTCTCCTCCCGCCCATTCCCCACTGCGCCGACCGTCTCCTCCCGCCATTCCCCACTGCGCCGACCGTCTCCTCCCGCCCATTCCCCACTGCACAGACCGTCTCCTCCCGCCCATTCCCCACTGCGCCGACCGTCTCCTCCCGCCCATTCCCCACTGCGCCGACCGTCTCCTCCCGCCCATTCCCCACTGCGCCGACCGTCTCCTCCCGCCCATTCCCCACTGCGCCGACCGTCTCCTCCCGCCATTCCCCACTGCGCCGACCGTCTCCTCCCGCCCATTCCCCACTGCACAGACCGTCTCCTCCCGCCCATTCCCCACTGCGCCGACCGTCTCCTCCCGCCATTCCCCACTGCGCCGACCGTCTCCTCCCGCCCATTCCCCACTGCACAGACCGTCTCCTCCCGCCCATTCCCCACTGCGCCGACCGTCTCCTCCCGCCCATTCCCCACTGCGCAGACCGTCTCCTCCCGCCCATTCCCCACTGCGCCGACCGTCTCCTCCCGCCCATTCCCCACTGCACAGACCGTCTCCTCCCGCCCATTCCCCACTGCGCTGTCTCCTCCCGCCCATTCCCCACTGCACAGACCGTCTCCTCCCACCCATTCCCCACTGCACAGACCGTCTCCTCCCACCCATTCCCCACTGCACAGACCGTCTCCTCCCACCCATTCCCCGCTGCGCAGACCATTTCCTCCCGCCCATGGCCACGTGTCAGCAGCACTGGAGTTGGCCTGGCAGTTTCCATGGGGAAGCACCAGGAGCAGAGCACTGGTGTATTTTCATTGTCTTTATGGTAGAAAAAGCCACAGACCGGGGACCCTCTGAACTAAGGGGCCAGGGCCAGAACCAGCTCAGGTGTCCGTGGGGAGGGATTGTCATTGCGCTATGTGCCCACAGCACCGAGCACGGCACACAGACTATTCCTCCACCAGGCTGGGACGGCGAACGCTCCGCGGTAAGTTTTAGGCTGTTAGCCAGCATTTCACACACGCTCCCCGTTAGCCAGACACTGTGTTACTTGGTTGTTCAATGCCTTTGCGTCAGTGCCTCTCGCTGCCCCACACAAGCAGCTGGGTTAAAGACTTGAGCAGCAGTCCCCGCTGCTTCTCGGTCGCGCAGCTCTTTGAAGGGCTGCGGTCGAGCCGCCATTCGAGATCATCTTATCAACGGTGCCACAGAGGGGATCGATACAGGAATGAGCTGAATAGATGATGAGAGCGGTTGCTCCGCGGGAGACGGGAATCGCTGCTCTGTACCACGGTCACCTGTCCTTGGCCTCTCTGGCTTTCACTGAACAGCCCACCTGTGTGCGATGCTGTGAGTCCATCGCCCCGTCCCTGCTCCCACTCCTACCTCTGTCTGCGTCAGCTCCCCTACCCCCCATCTCCTCTCACTCGCCCCTTTGGGCCGTCATTCCCACTTCACCGGCACCCAGCACCCTCCCCTCGCCGCCTCCTTCACCCACCGGCGTCGGACGCCCCACCTTACTTGTCTCCACTGTGTTAGACTCCTTGGGGCAGGGACCTTGGGCGTTTGAAATGCAACGTACACTCGTGATGCTCCGCAAACCAATAGCGCTCAGCAAGGCTAACCCAGCTCGTTCCATTTGCACGGGCCAGTTCGTGCATCGTCCCAAACATTCACTGTTCCCCTCCCGAAATGGACAAAGCAGAAAACCTGCCACGATTCCCCAGTCAGGGCATCTGATCTAGATCAGGTGCCACCCTCTGACCAGCCCACAAGCCAGCTCTTTCCAAAGGCACAACATGCCTCCCAAGCAGGGCATCTGCCCGTCACCTGAGCCGCCTTCCTCCCAGAGAGCAGGAGAAAGCTCCGTGTGCTGTGCTAAGAACGAAGCTCTGCGTAGGGCCCAGCGGTCTCTCGCAGCAAGCGCCCGGGAGAGCTGCTTTACGGCCCTGGTGCTTAGACGCTGCACAGAAGCTGCTTGCCCCAGCCAGCTCTTCCCAACCGGCAACAATCACAGCTGTATCCCTCCAATCCCCGCTCCCTTCCTACTGGGCTAATTAGCCAGGTCCCGCCCGGCCTGGCCCAGCGATGGAGGGGGCATGAGCCTCCTGTCCAGGCCCAGGCCAAGCCAGCTCGGGAAGACGTTTGATGGGCTTGGATCAGATTCCGAGGATGAGCCCGGGGAAGGCGGCACTGAGGAACGTGACAGATGTCACCTGCCTGCCTCCTAATGGGTTGAAGGGTTTGAACTTGGCTTAGCAGCCACTTCAAATAGCAGAAGGCACTCGGGAGCGTTGGCAGCGAGAGGTGAGGTCGAAGGAGAGGACACGACGTACCCGAGAGCCAGGGATATTTGTACTCACTGCTCAGCACCTGCCTGCTGCCGCAGGAGCCCCTCCCACCCTCCCCTTCCCCAGCATCTCACCTGGGCTGCACATTACCAAAGCCGGGTGAGGGCGCTAAGGCATAGGGTGAGTCTGACACAGGCATTAGGTGCCATGACCCACGCCGGCCCCAGCAGCGAGCCAGATGTCACGCTCCGTGGCCAGTGCGGGGAAGAGTTGCACAGTTACAGATTGAAGGTTGGCATCCAACTCCCAACCAAGACCCTGTGGGCGGGTACCTGGTGCGTGTGCATCATGAAATCCTTCCGCCCCGCCCCGCGTGGCCCCTGACTGCAAAGCTCCGCGCCGGGAGGGGCCTGTGCCACGGGAAGGCCCTTGGAAACCGACCTGATCCTAGCAAAAAGTCATCTCATATTCTGCGCCCAAATACCAGATTCTCAGAGATCCCCAAAGCCGGCGGCTCGCCTGGGCTGTTTGCTCGGCAGTGCGAAGTCACAGCTCAGGCACTGAACTCGCCACTGCAGGGCAGGGCTCTCTGCCGGGCCAGCCAACCGAGGCCGCATTCATTGGGTTCCCAGGCTCCTCCTTAACCCACGTCCTCCTACCGCTCTACCACCCGGTCACCAACCGTGCCACTCAGCCTGGCGGGGGGCGCTCGGGGTCAAGGCCAAGAGCAATTCTCTATCCACGGACCCGATCATATGCGCGCTGTACCAGAGGTTCTCACCTGCCCCTACTGTCAGCTCTGCTCCCATAGGATCTGTCCCATCCTCGTCCCAGGTCCCTGCGGACAGGACCTGCCACCAGCCAGATGCTGCAGGGGAACAAAGACAAGGGTATCAGCGGAGAGGTGGCCAAGGCGCTCTTGCTCCATCTGCCAGGAGCTGTTGCAATAAGGAGGTTTCTCCCTCCAGCTGGGGCGTAACTGGCTCGCTTGTCTGCTCGGCCCCGGACCGCACTGGATACGGACCCTGCACTGCCAGCCAGGGCAGTGGCTTTAGTGACCATCGTAACACTTCGCTCCCGCTTTAGCTTTCAGTCTCTGCAAGCGTTACAGAGAGATGGGCAGGGCAGGGCTGGGCTGCCCATTTTACAGATGGGCAAATTCCTTCCCAGGCCACGTTCCCTACAGTCACACAGGGAGTCGGCAGCAGAACCGGGCCTGGAACCCAGGGGTCCTGACTCCCAGGCCCACTCCCTGTTCACCAGGCCTCCCTGCAGCCTAGCTGTAACCCAGCAGCAAGCCGCGCTTTGCCCCAGAGGCCAGTGGGTTTTACAACAGGGCGTCCAAGCTGTGCCCTGGCGTTGTATGTTCCTGGCACGTCACTAGCCGTTGGTGGCCACGAGCTCATGACACTGCTAGCCAAGAGGCCCCCGCGCCCCAGTATTTGGGGTCCTGGGAGCCCGACAGGCTCTGCAAGGCTGTCATGGCACAAGGCAGGGGAGGGGCTGTGTCTGAGAGAGCAAGAGACCTGCAGGCCCATGCAGCAGGATGGTAGCTGGGGAGGGGGAAGATCTCCTTCTCCTCACCCTCCGGGTTGTGCTTTGGCTGCCTAGAAAACAACCAGCACAAATGTCTGCTCCACGGTGCCAGGAACAAAGAGCCCCCAGCCAGCACTTCTCCGCCCCAGAACTCAGAGCGCTTGGAGGTCAGCAGGCCGGGGCAGAGCCAGGGATTAGAGCCCAGGCCTCCTGAGAGCCATTAGGCCACGCTGCCGCCGTCCATTAATGGGCCTTGCTCTATACCAGGGCCAGGAGAACGGCCACGGAGGCCACGTTCCTGAGCTGCACAGCGGCCACGGCCACAGAGCTCGAGACGCCACCGGCAGCGCTCGGGAGGTGGCAGAAGCCCCCGAATGGGGAGACCCCAGGGGTGCAGAGGGTGAGGCGAGGAGGGAACCCCACCCTGCAGCGCGTGGGGCGGGAACTAGAGCATAAATGACTCACCAGTGGGAACAGGCTCCGGCCGAGCGACTCCCTGCAGCCTCTGTGGCTCCCCTAGCGCTCGGGGCTGGGCTCAAAGGGCCCCATGCTGCTCACCAGCCCTGGGAGCAAGGCAGACGCTAGAAATGTGCAGCCCCCCCCGCCCCCAACTAACCCCCCGGGCCCCAGGGGCTGTAACAGGGCTGGCGGGCCACAGAGGAAATCACAAGGACTCTGGGAGCTGAGCCCCCAACACTCCCCACAAGTCAGCGTTTGCAAGGGGCCCAGGCGCGCTTGCTAGGCCTGGGGGGAGCCGAAAGCCCGCCCCAAAAGCAGCTCTCACGGCTGTGTGACCCGGCGGGCGTTCCCGACCCCCCGCCGATACGGGGCCAAGGTGTTTACCTGGAGGTCCCCACTTGGTCCGGGCTCCCGGCACAGCGGCCAAGAGGGCCACTGCGTTGCCATCGGGATCCACGCACTGGGATGTCCACGACGAACACCAAACCCTCCTGCCAGCCGGAGCGGGGTGCAGGCCCCAGGGCCCATCTGAGGGAGCCCGGGAGGGCAGCCGGGGCCGCCCCCGCCAGGGGCTGCGAGGAGGCTGGGCGGTGTGGCCCAGGGCTGAGGGAAGCTGGAACGGCCCCAGGAGAACGTTTACACCGACACTGGATTAAGTGGGGCCTTGTCTGCTCCACCCCTGGCCAAGCTGGGACCAGAGCCCCACACGGCCGCCTCTGATCATTCAATTTGCCGCTTGCCTCGGAGAGCCCATCTCAGGCTCGCAGCCGGTCTGAGGGCCCAGCGGTAACCGGCCTTTCCCTTCACAGGCCCCCCCAGGGACAAAGCCCCCCTACAGCCCCAGGCAGCCCAGCGCCCCCAGGCCGGCTCAGAGCCCCGAGCGAGGGGCTGCGCTCAGTGGCCAGGCCTGGGCTTCCCTCTAGTGACGCTGGGAGGAAATGCAGGTCCCGGCTGCCAGGGCCTGGCTATCCAAGGGGTTTGTGCACCAGGCCAGCCTCCTGTGTAGACAGGCCAGACTGGCACGATTTACTGGCTGTAAGGGCACGGCAGCTGTGGGGGGTTTCCAGCGAATGTGCCGCGGGCTGCGAGGGGCAGTGGCTGAACAGGGGCAGCTGGGCTTTTTGTGGGACCTGCCGGAATCCAAGTTGTTTAGCGGGAAGTGGCCGTGCCTGGGCCTCCTGGCTTGCTTCGGGCTGATCTCGGAGCAGGCTCTGCCTCTCCCGTCAGGTCTGTCATGCGCTGTGCGAGGGAAGGTGCTGGCCTGATGCAGTGATCGCTGGAGGGCTGGTGCCTCAGGCTGGCTCTGGCGGGATCTTTGCATGGGTGCACTGCAGTCCCCTGCTGTGGGTGCACTAAGGGGAGTAAAACAGGCTTTAGGTTGGCCTGAAAACTAAGGGCTTGGCTACAAAGGGAGTTATTCCAGTTTAAAAAACAAGGAGTCTGGTGGCACCTTAAAGACGAACAGATTTATTTGGGCATAGTCTTTAAGGTGCCACCAGATTCCTTGTTGTTTTTGTAGATACAGACTAACACGGCTACCCCCTGATACTTGATTCCAGTTCAACTGTTCCTAAGTCACTCCCTGTGTGAATGCTCTTACGCTGCAATAGAAGTGTCATTCCAAAAATGAATCCACTTCAGAAGTGGATTAAGCTAATTTGAAATAACTGTTTGTCTGCATAGGGAAATTAATTTGGAATACGCTAGGGTGTGAATGTAAAGTGGCTTAATTACCCTGATTAACTCCCCATGTTATTCTGGAATAAGAGTGCCTTGTTCTGAATGAATGGCTTAAATTAATAGTGGATTAAGTTAATCTGGAATAAAGCACTCTTATTCCAGAACAAAAATGTCCACATGTGGCATTAACCAGGAACAGTTAATCCACTTTACGTCCTCACTCTACTTTATTCTGAATTAAGGTTCATGTGTAGACAAGCCCTGCTACGTTTCTCTAGCCAGACTCGCTCACTAACGACCGTCTCTAGTACGAGCCCTGCTCATTTCGGAAGCTACCACACACACAGCCCCTGCTGTGGGTGCCAGTCTAGGGCGGGGCATACCTGGAGGTAGCAGGGGCGGAGTCAGACATCCCTCCACCCAGGACACACCTGAGCCTGCCTCGCCCTGGAGAAGTTCTAAAGAACCAGCCAGCCACCGTGTCTCTGCTATTGCTGAGTGTGGGTCTGTGTCCCCTAACCTGAGCCTGCAGCGGTTACAAAACACGCTTACTTTACATAGAGACAGTGCAGTTGGCTGAGTGATGCCAACGTAGCGTCGCAGGAGCGGAAGGGACCTTGGGGGGTCATCTAGCCCAGTCCCCTTTAGCTGAAACACACGTAGGAGAATGTACATTAAGCTCGGCTTGGCAATCAGTTTAAGCCTGGGAGTTAAAAGTTTGCCGGCATAAGTCAGGAGGAGTAAGTGACCTGGGGTGACGAGGTGGAGCGCTAAGAGCTGGGGCATGAACAAGTTACCACAAATCGTGAAATCTGAATAGCATTTTGGGGAGGTGGGGGGTTAAGTAAGGTACCTTACTCTAAGTGCATTGACAATGCTAACGAACGTGTTGACACACATAGCTCTATCGCTAATCAGAACACCAATGATGGTTACCTAGAAGGCTCCATATGGACAACAGGTGGAGATTTAATTACATATGGCCAGGGAGGTTAATATGTAAACAAGGGGGTACGAAAACTGATGTAGGGATATTTACCAGTGGGGCATCAGAATGACATAGGCGATTTATGGTGCCCTCCACTGCCTGTCTCTGTTTTCATTGCTCCATGAAGTTGTGAGGGTGTCAACTTTGTGTCCATTTATTGGCCAGTGTTTATCGTTTGCTTTGGCTTTTGATTAGAAGTTTTGGGTCTCCGTGTGTCGCTAACCCATCTCAAACTCAGCCTGAATACGTTTGTCTCAGGTAGCCATTCGAGTCCCGAACCTGTTTGGGATCAGTTTGATTTTGCAAGTTCAATCCATTCAGGGTTACACTGAGGGTGGGGCTGGCCCGCCCGGGAGAGGCTGATGCACTGAGGAGGAGAGGGCTTGCACAGCTGTCGTCTTGTAATGTTTAAAATAAATAGCTGGGGCATGTGCAATGAGTTTGGTGGGGTCTCAGCTGAGGTCCCAGTGAAGAAACAAACCAATCCCATTAACTCAGACAACTCTTCCCCGGTGCTGATGGCTGCCGCAGCGTCTCTGCTGGCTGGCTGGGCCACGGAGCGGGGGCACGCGCCTTCCTCTAGCCCTCAGCCCCTTGGTGCAGTTACGCTCCCAGCAGCGCAGGGATCAGCTGTTCCAGCCAGATCGGATTCACTGGCCGCTTTGCTCAAGTGTTAAAAATGCAACCTGGCGAATTAACTAAAAAGCAAAACAGGAGATGCAGAAAAGCCCTAGCGCTGCTGCCGGGGACTGTCCCGACGTGCCAGGAGCAAGTCTGCCTTTGCCCTAGCGACCCCAGATACCCTTGCTGAATATTTGCAGGCTGCCACTTCGGCTGGTTCTCAGACCTGCCTTGCTGCAGCTCCCACCTTGATCCTTTAATCTCCTGCCAGAGGGATCTGAGCATCAGCTCTGAAATACCCCCCGGGGCAGGTTCAGCGCCCGGCCCGACTGCTTCCTCCCTGTCCGGTGGAGGAGCTGAGCTCAGGTGGGTTCTTCAGACCAGGTCCTGATCAGGCTGTTTGCCCTGCTCAGGGTTCGTGGGCAGAGACTCATGGGCCGTGGCTCTGCCTTTCCTCGGGCCTCCAGCCTGCGCTCTTCTGCGCTAAGAGAAACTCGGCAAATACAGACACAGTCTGAGACCACATGGCTCTGCCAAGCTGTCCTGCAGTGGCTCGAGGGCGTGAGTGGCTGCCTGTTAGGAAGCAGCGCACCAACCCCTACCTGGCTGTGAGTGCCACGCTGAGATCTCACCCGTCAATTATCGCGTGTGAACTCCTCAGGCACCATAACAACCTAGCCACGGACTCACAGACAGTCCCCGGGGCACTCTGATCTGTCTGGCCACCCGGGTGGGCCTGCCTTTGTGAGAGATGGTCCCTTACACCAAGAATCACAGCAATATTCAGGTTACTCCCACTCCCAAAGGACCGTCCCTTACCCCAGGTTAAGTGCACCTCAGATCGCACACCAAAGATGACATGCGTAACCAACCCTATACTAACCTAGCGAAAGATTTATTCTATAGAAAAGGAAATCCGAGTTATTCATACAGTTAAAGCAGGTAGACATAGGCACACAAATAAGTTCCAATCTTCAGTTTCAAAAAGTAACAGGAGCTTCTATGCCATGCAAGCTCGGTATGTCCCGCGGGGCTAAGCCAAGCTGAGCAGCTGGGGAACTTTGGCTTATGCCTAGCGATCCTTGTCCCATGCAAAGCAGCATAACGCTCCAGTTCCTCCTTGTTAGGGGTTTTTATTCCCTGCCCCTCTTCTGCTTGGAGTTGAAACTCAGCTGATGGGAGGAATTCAGGGGTGAGACTCATCTTAATAGGGTGGGGGAGCGTAAACAACCAACTCTTTTGTCCACTTGAATGTTCCGCTCTAGTCTGTCTGGTGTGGACGGGCCTTCCTTGGGGGCTGGCAGTAACACCTGCTGGTGGGGACCGGCCCTTCGCACTAATCACGCTCTGCGGGCCGGTCTTTACACAGTCACAGAGGCTGACAGTGCAAATGCTCAGCGATTACCTTACAGTGTGGGACACAGAGCGTGACTGCGATTAACGCACGTGGCAACTCACAGCAATCCCATCAAGACTAAGCACATGCGGACAATTCTACTACCTATTTTAACACCACTAACCCTCGGGGAGCCAGCCTGGTGCCCGCCGTGTATTTATCAGTGTTCAGTGGAGGTCTGGGGACCTTGGCATGAGCTGGCACCTGGCCTGCCAGCGTCACAGCCTCAAACCCCCAAGTGGCAGCAAGCTGCTTGGAGATCACGTGCAAAGCAACTCGCTGGCCACTCCCGACCGCATGGTGTGGGGTCTAGGGACTCCGTGGGGCTTGTATTTCCTACCTAGCCAGAGCTAGCGCTAGGCATCACCAGACTGAGCCATGGCGCAGGGCCCTGAGAGGATCAAGGAGGTCCCCTAGTGGCTCTATTATTATTATGTTCATAAGAACTTGCCTGTTTTCGTATTGGCTCCTCCCCTCTGGCTAAGCCCAAGGCTGGCGGTTCGGACAGCAGAGGGGCTGGCGGCAGTTCTGCAAACTGATCACTCGACACGCACTCGGCTTCGTGCAGCCGAGCAGGAAAAAACGTGGCTTCTGCGCACCGCGCAGGATCATTGCAAGCTGTGACCGAGATCGGGGGGGGGGCTCCCGGACAGGGGCAGGTGGGAGAGATGTGTCCTGTCCTTCCCAGAACCACAAAGAAATGTACCTGCAACTCCCCCGAGAAGGGGCGCGGCATTATCCTTGTCTGACGGCTAGGGAAACTGAGGCACAGAGGCGGGACGAGACTTGTGTGAGCTCAGCCAGTGTGTCCTGTCCTTCCCAGAACCACAAAGAAATGTACCTGCAACTCCCCCGAGAAGGGGCGCGGCATTATCCTTGTCTGACGGGTAGGGAAACTGAGGCACAGAGGCGGGACGAGACTTGTGTGAGATCAGCCAGTGAGTTAGCGGCAGAGCTGGGAACAGGACCCTGGTCTGTGATTGGGTCACAACACTCGGCTCCTTACCAGTGAGTGTTGAGGGGCAGGGCAGGGAGGATGGGGGAGTGTGTTAGACACCTGGGGAGGGCAGGAGGGGTTTTATGGTCAATCCTGGGCTGAACAGTACAGCTGTTGGCTGGGGGTCAGACAACATGACCCCCACGGTCCCTTCTAACCCTGTGGGTCTATGGTTCCTTGCCCTGTTTGGCCGGGACACGTCAGTCCCATCACCAGACCACCTCCCAGTCCAGAGCCTGGTCTCTGGGGGTGGCAGCCCCCCTAGGTCCCAATCCTGCTCCTGACGCTGTGTGGGCCCAGCGGGGCCCAGCAGAGCGGAGTGGGGCAGGAGCGCAGGGGGGCCCATCTCCAGGGGGTCCTTACTCCTCCATTGGTCTATCTCTGCCCAGTGCCCGGGCACTGCAGAGTGTATGGAGGAAAGACAGAGCCACGCCTGGGCAAAGCAGGGTTAAAATGCTTCCACTGTGCCCAGTGCTGATCTCTGGGAGGGGCGCTCCCGCCTACCATGCCAAGGGCTGGGCTAAGGCGCCCTATCGCCACGGGAGGGTGCTTGGGGCTCGGCCAGGCGCTACATGCTCAAGTTCCTGCTGCAGTACTCCACGTAGTCAAACTCCTCGATGGTGAAAGTCACCCGGCTCCATTGCTTGAGATGTTTGTTCCCGTCCGGCGTCGCCACCACGAAGTTTTTGATGGAGAGGATGGGCAGCGTCACGCTGCGGTAGATCATCTCCATGCCCCAGGCCTGCACGGACGGACGAGGGACACATCACCCGGACGGACAGGCAGGACCCACCGCAAATCGCTGGGACTAAACAGTCGCACATCTGGGTGACGGGGCTTAGAATCTGATCCCAGAGCTGAACTGTACAAACATCTCCTACTTATATACAGGGGAGTGTATAGACCTTAACCACACACACCCAGTCACACACAGACCGACACGTGCACGCACACACGTGCTCACACACACTCACTCCCACATACACCCAAGCTCCAATGGCTGGAAGTTTAATGCAGAAAAACTCGCACTGGAAATATGTCGCCCATTCTGAAATGTGGATAATTTGCCATCGGAGCAGACCCCACTATTGCCAATTCCCGGGATTTAATATTTGATGCTTTCCTTAAAGCCCCAACTCTTGGAGTCATGTGATATGGGGGGGGGGAAATCTCAGCTTTCCCTTAAAATAAAAAGGAAGTTTCCAGCCCTCATAGCTGTGCAGAAAAGCTGGGGGAGGGGAGCTGTGACCCCTAAAGGCTCAGAAACCCCCTTTTTTTAAACCTCATGGGTTTTGAACGTTTGGGGTTGGCAGCCTGGGATCTCCAAGGGAGGTGTGGATTCTCCGTCTCTCGGGCTCTGTACATGCAGACTGGGTGTATTTCCAGTTCAACCCCAGCGCCTGCTTACCCAGTAGGGGAGAGTCACCTGTGGGTGTCTCAGCCACATACTCACCTGGCCGCAGTTCGCACAGCTGATGCTGCCCCCTGGCTTCCAGTCCTTGAAGTTACGGGGAATCCCCACGTTGTTGGACGTGGCATTGTAGTAAATCCTGCGGGAAATGCACCAAGAGCCGTTGCCAAAAGGAGCGAAGCAGAGGGGGCTTGTGAGCCAAGAATGCCGGGCTCACAAGCAGAGCCAGCACGCAGCCACCTGGGGAGGGGAGCTCCCCGCCCACCGCCCCGGAAGAGGGACAATCCCAGCCCCAAGCTGCTCCCTGGATCTGTCCCTGGAGCGGACGGGAAGGACCCCGGCCTGATGGGGCCGACAGATGTGTCTCTCCAGGCTCTTGCTAGGAGCGGCTGCAAAGCTGGTCCCGCAGGGAGTCCCAGCGCTGAGCGAGGGGCCAGCAGGGCTGCCAGGCCGGGGGCCCCAGCGCAGAAGGAGAGCGAGGTCTGAGGGCAGGGGGCTGGGGAACATCTACTACGGCATTAAACATGCCTGCGCTAGCGACTGTCCCCAGTGGGTGCTGATGCTGCTGCCCACCTCCCCTCCCAGCTCCGGCAGCCCACGTGACACAGAGCGCACGGCCGGGGGCCCCCGGGGGACATGGGCAGGGCTCCGCTCGCTCGGGTCCCCGTCCCCCAGTCCCGCCCTCACTTGAAGTCTGGGTTGACGTTGACATGGTGCATCTTCTCCACGGTGCGCAGGTCGCTGCCGTGGCACACGGCCACGTTGCAGTTTATGCAGTGGAGGCGGACGGCGTCCGGGTCGTGCAGCTGCCGCTTCTGGTTGCCTTCAGCCTTCTTCACCTTCCGGCTAATGATGGCGCTTCGCTGCAGGGCTGTGATCTGGGGGAGGGGAGGGGCAGCTCAACGCAGGTGCGACAGGAACACAACCACAAGGAGACACCCACAGACACGCAGCAAGAGGCACCACCAGCCCCCTCAGCTCCACTCCGTCCCCTCCCCAGCGGCTGCCATCCACCACCCCGTGGGGCAGGCACCTGGGGGCCTTCGCACAAAACACAGGCTGTCTGAGCAGCGTGGCCGGGGTGGAGAACGGGGCCTGAGGCCCTAGCCGGCCCAGTGCACCGGGAACCCCGCTCTGTGCCATGGAGCATGGACACGGGCCAGGAGCTGCTGGCCCCCCGGGCTGTGCCCGAGCGCCGGCCCCTCACCGTGTCCCGGTACTTCTTCTCCGGCATGGCCTGCACCTCTTCGATGACTCTTTGCGTGAGCTCCTCCAAGGTCTCGTTCAGCCGCTCCCGCGACACCTCCTTGCTGTTGGCCTTGGCGAGGACGGAGTACAGACTGTTCTCGGCGCGGGCGCGGCCCCTGGCCTGTGCAAACGGGGACGCGCAGTCGGGTCATGCCTGGGGTCAGCTCAGGAAGGAGCCCAGGGAAAGCGCCGGCAGAGCCCCTCCCCCCACCGCACTCAGGAGTGGGGGCATGGGAGGTCTGCAACGCCCCCCAGCAAGGGGGTTGGGTGAACGCTGAGCCCACGAGGTGCAGGCGGATTCGCCATCCCCTGGTGCTGCTGGCAGATGGCACTCGGGATGGAAGGCCTCCTGGGCGCAGCCTCCCCAAGCGTGCCTTGACCCTGGCCTGCAGGGAGCCCCCAGAGAGGAGTGGGGAGTCTGGTCTCCATGCCTCATGTGTTCCTGGCCTCGCCGCACAGCTCCCGCTCCTGAGCTCTGTATCAGCTCCATCGAGAGGGACCTGGCTGCGAGCGGCGCTCGGCAGGACTCCGGGAGCCGGGGGCTGGGTGTGTATCAGAGAGACCCAGCTGGGTGGGCCTGGGACAGCCGGCTTCCCCCTGCACTGAGGAAGGCAGCGGCTCCCCCCACCCCATCCAGCCCAGCCTAGTGCTCGGTCCCTCGGAGCCAGGAGGGAGGGATCCGGGGAACAAGGGCAGAGCCTGGCCAGGCCTGGGGAGCGGCCGGCTACCTGCACCATGGCGATCTCGTTGGTCATCAGCCCGTAGCGAACCACGATGTTGCATTCTGGGATGTCCAGGCCCTCCTCGGCCACGCTGGTGGAGAAGAGCAGGTTGAGGTCTCCCTTGCGGAACAACTTGATCACGTCTTGCTGCTCGTTCTGGGAAGAGAGAAGGGACGGAGCTGTCGTTCCCGCCCACCGTGGGCCTGGCCCGGCGCCGCAGGGATCCCAGGCCCGCAGGCCCCTCTGCAATCACCCAGCCGCAGGGCGAAAGGACAACAGGGAACCTGGGACACAGAGCCCAAAGCTGCAGCTCTGCACGGGGACTCCCCAGGACACAGCTCCAGGGCCCCCGGCCACGACAGGGCGAGAATCACACGGATTAAAGCTACTGACTCGTCCCTTCCCTCCCAAGTGTGAGGGGACAGGTCCCCCACGCTTCCTTCTGCTCACCCAGTGGGGTGGGGTGGGGCAGGAGAGGCTCCAGGGGGAGGGCCTAGTGGTTAGAACAGAGGAGGGGGCGGGAGTCAGGACTCCTGGGTTCTTTTCCCCATTCTTGGAGGGGAGGGGACTCCAGGGTTCTCTTCTCCCAGCTGTGAGAGGAGATTGGGTTCTAGTGGGGTAGAGCTTGGGGGTCAGGACGCCTGGGTTCTCTTCCCAGCTCTGTCACCAGCCTGGGGAGCACGGCACTTCCTTCTTTGGGCCTCAGTTTCTCGCTCTTTCCCCTGGCCTCTCTCAAGAGGGGGGTGTGTGCAAAGCACCTGGCGCTCCTGGGCTGAGAAGAGCCGTGCAGGGCACAGCTGCCTTCAGCACCGTCTGCCCCCTCCCTTCCTTCCTCCCTCGCACACCCACCGGGGTCATGTGCTTGGTCTGGTTGCTGTAGCCGGCTCCGGTCAGGACAGCTGCCTTAATGTCCAGCCTTGCCAGCTTCGCGCTCTCCTGGATCCACTTGTGCAGGGCGTGGGCGCTCTGGCGCGTCTTGGTGAAGATGATGCCGCGGGAGCGGTCCAGGGTCCGGAACTGCTCCTGGAGGATCTCCTCCAGCTTGCTCAGCTTGGGGTTCTCGTAGCGCGGGTCGCTGGTCAGAGCCAGCAGGGCTGCCTTGATCTCTGCAACGGAGCGTGCAGGCAGGTGAGAGCGGCAGCTCTGAGCCAGCGAGCCCCAGGGCGACTTTACAGCACACGCACCCTGGCCCAGGATTCAAACCCAGGGCCTGCAGTGCTAAGAACACAGACTTCTACTGCTGAAGTGAAAGGAGTGACTGCAGCTGTAGGCTCTTATCCACTCCTGGGGACCAGCCCCCTCCCCATGGGTTACATTCATCCTAACGTTTCTCAAGGGGCTCGTCACACGTCATGCACATCTGGCAGCGAGTCCTCCCGGAGAGAGGTCCCATAAGCCCAGCACTGCGAGGGGCAGCGTGGCCTAGTGGTTAGGACACTGGCCTGGGAGTCAGGACACATGGGGTCTGCCACTGGCCTGCCTGGGCAGGTACCTGGGCAGGGTTCTCTGGCCTGCCCATATGCATCTATCTCAGCCTAGATGAGCACATTGGGCCTTGCTGACCCCTCCCCTTGCTTTGTTATGGGCGCCCCCTCCCCCGTATCCTGCTTCCAGCCCTTACCCTCGAAGGTGCTGACGAGGAAGCGCTCCGTGGGGTCCTGCAGAACCTTGGTGGCCTTTTCCAGCTGGTAGAACTCGTCCAGGGCGTTGAAGGCATCGATCATGCGCACCGTGTCATTGATCAGCAGCGCGTCGTTGTACTTCCGCAGGTGCAGGGCACACGTGCGCTTCTTACGGCAGAACGACTGGGCTCCTGGAACAAAACCACTGTAGCAACCGCTGAGAGCCAATCCCCCAGCACGGCGCCTTGGGCGGTCACTGAGAGCGGGGCCAGTGTGGGGACCGGGCTCCGGACTCCTGGGTTCTATTTCCGGCTCCGGAAGGGGGGTATCTAGTGTTAGAGCAGGGGAGGCTGGGAGCCCGGAGTCCTGGGTTCTATTCTGGCTCCGGGAGGGGGGTATCTAGTGTTAGAGCAGGGGAGGCTGGGAGCCCGGAGTCCTGGGTTCTATTTCCGGCTCCGGGAGGGGGGTATCTAGTGTTAGAGCAGGGGAGGCTGGGAGCCCGGAGTCCTGGGTTCTATTCTGGCTCCGGGAGGGGGGTATCTAGTGTTAGAGCAGGGGAGGCTGGGAGCCCGGAGTCCTGGGTTCTATTTCCGGCTCTGGAAGGGGGGTATCTAGTGTTAGAGCAGGTGAGGCTGGCAGCCAGGACGCCTGGGTTCTATTCTGGCTCCGGGAGGTGGGTATCTAGTGTTAGAGCAGGGGAGGCTGGGAGCCCGGACGCCTGGGTTCTATTCTGGCTCCGGGAGGGGGGTATCTAATGTTAGAGCAGGGGAGGCTGGGAGCCAGGACGCCTGGGTTCTATTCTGGCTCCGGGAGGGGGGTATCTAGTGTTAGAGCAGGGGAGGCTGGGAGCCCGGACGCCTGGGTTCTATTTCCGGCTCTGGAAGGGGGGTATCTAGTGTTAGAGCAGGGGAGGCTGGGAGCCCGGACGCCTGGGTTCTATTCTGGCTCCGAGAGGGGGGTATCTAATGTTAGAGCAGGGGAGGCTGGGAGCCCGGACGCCTGGGTTCTATTCCGGCTCCGGGAGGGGGGTATCTAGTGTTAGAGCAGGGGAGGCTGGGAGCCCGGACGCCTGGGTTCTATTCTGGCTCCGAGAGGGGGGTATCTAATGTTAGAGCAGGGGAGGCTGGGAGCCAGGACGCCTGGGTTCTATTCCAGCTCCAGGAACAAAGCATGTGTCAAAGGCCCATTACGCAGCGAGGAGGAAAAGGCAGTAACAGAAAATGCCACAATGGGGACTGTTGTTACGGCGCTGTATAACCTGGCTCAGTCCCGCACAGCAGCCAGGCGCGGGATCAGAGGCCCCAGGCTATCCCGCGGGAGGGGCGGGGTAATTCCTTCCCCGGATCGCTTTGCGCCTCGGCGCATGAGGCTGCACAATCCTTGGGATCAGATTCATGGCTTGAGTCACTGCAGGCACCATTCCGCACAAAACCCCTACAGGGCTATTAGCTTCCCTCCCACCCTGCAGCAGGAAGTCCCACAGCTAAGGGACAGGCTGCAGGCAGCATTCTGCCCTCTCGCAGGCACTGTCATTGGGTGCCCGTTCTGGAGCCCAGGTGGTTTATCTAGGCCATTTGTGTGTAGATTCAGTAACGCCTGGAGGGATCCCATTGTGCTGGGCACCCCGTGGACATGTAATAAGGGACCAGCCCTGCCCCCAAGAGCGCTCAGTTGAAAGAGGCAACACAAAGGGAGGATCGTTATCACCATTTTACAGGTGGGGAAACTGAGGCACGGAGCAATGAACTGACTTGCCCAAGGCCAGGCAGAGCTGGGAATTGAATCGAATCCAATGCCTGAACCACAAGCTCAACCTTCCTCCCCCGATTAGCTCTAGATTTCTCCCAACCCCCGTTAACCCCTCCCCTGCGCTGGCACACAGCCCCTCACCTTCCCTCCCCAGCTCGACAACGCGCTGCTCGTAGCTCTGGGTGCCGAAGTCCTGCGGCAGGCTGCCAACGTCCAGGTACTGGTGGATGTGGGCCATGGTCTCCTTCAGCTTCCGGCCCAAGGGATCCTGGGGAGCAGAGCGAGGCAGGGAGGGCTCAGAGTCTCGAGGGGAAGGCTGCTGCCCGTGGTGTGCCCCGAGGGCACGGTGCAAGCCCGGGTCGGGTCGCAGGCTGGGAGCACAGGGGACCCAGCCACCCCCCACCTCCCAGACCCTGAGCTAAGCAGAGCTGACTGAGGGGTTTAAACCCTCAAGGGCTGTCGCTGGTCTCCCCTGCAGTAGGGTCTCTCTCTTCTCCCCTGGGGTCTGTGCCCATGTGCAGCCCCTGGCGGCTCTGAGCGCCCTTTACCTGCGGCCTCTCGTGGGACACGTCGTACTGCTTCCTGGGCTGAGGGACTTGAGCCTGCAGGTGGACACGGTGCTTCTGAGACGACATGATTTTGGCGGTGTCCAGGTTGGCACAGATCTAAAAGGGTTAAACACACACACACACCCCGAGAGCCACATGTCATGGACGCACTGAGCCGGGAAGGGGGGTATCCCAGATGTACCCAGGCAGGGGTACCATCAGCATGGGCACATCTGGCTCCAGCAGCCACTCCCCCCCCACGCCCTAGGACGTCCCGACAGACGCTAGGGGGAACAACGCTGCAGCTCCGTGACCCATGTGGCTGCCGTGGCTAGAATCTCAGGTGTGTCAGGCGACCAGAAGCCGAGGAGATGGGGTCCCTTGGCAGTTTGCGCGGCCCCAATTCCTGCTCCAAGGGCCTTTGCCAGCAGCCAAAAGACAAGCCTGGTGCAATCTCAGGGAGGTTCAGCAGTTCCTGGGCCACTGGGATTGCAGCCAGCCACGTCCCCCGCTTCGCTGGGATGGGGGGGCGTGAGGAATGCTCCGCTCACCTGCAGGATGTGCTGCTTGGCCCCCTGGATGCTGGTGGCCCCCCCGGTGCCGGGCGAGGCGGTGAGGCCCAGGATCTGCGGCAGCTTCCGCTGGCCTGTCAGCTTGCGCTCCAGGTAATCCTCCATGATCTGGTTGTAGACGCCGTCCTTGTGGGTGTGGTGGCATTCGTCAATCACCAGCAGGGAGAAATCTGCCCAGGGAGATGGGGCTGAGCCAAGCTGAGGGCCCCGGAGCGAGGCTGACAGGGCGGGGGGGGGGGGAGCTCCGGAAGGGGGGAAGTGACTAGGGAGCTAGCTGGGGACCCGGGGTCAGTTCCCAGCTTTGCCACAGACTCCCTGGGGTGCCTTGGGAGGATTTCGAGGGGACCAGGTGGGCAGGTGGACAGAGCGGGGGTCTGCTCTGCGACTTGACCAGCAACTGCCGGGGGAATGACACTGTCTTTTCTGCCTCCCACGGACTCCAGATCAAATGTGTGCAGTTTACAAAACGCCGGCACTAGCCCTTCTGCCTCTCGATCTCCAAGGCAAGGCAGCCTCCCTGTCCCCACTGTATCAACAGGGAATGAATCGGCCACCCAGGGCTCTGTCCAGGGACCAGCCTTTTCCCTCACTCCCACCATTTCCATCCCCCAGGAGCTGAGAGTCAAGCTGGGTTTTCTCGCTGGCTTGTAACCAAAGGCCAGATCCTCAGCTGGTGTCAATCGGAATTGACACGGGCACAGCCGATTGAGACGAGCTGGGGATCTGGCCCTGAGATCCAAGCCCCACATGGGTCGGCTCCCATCTGGCCGGGCTCCTACCGGTCAGCTCCACGTGCATGTCCTCATCCTGGCTGGTCAGGGCGTTCTGCAGGATCTTGGCCGTGCAGATCACCACGTCGCTCAGCTTCACCTCCTTGGCGAAGAAGAATTTCTGGTCGCTGTCGCTGCTGATGGGCGTGACCCGGAAGCGATCCTGCAGGGCCTGGAATTCCTGCGTGTAGTGCTGGTCCACCAGGTGCACCTGGCCACCCAACACACAAGAGACGCCCTGTGAGGCGGAGAACAGGGCCTGGGGAGAGCCCCGGCTGCTGAGCTGAGCAACCTCCCATGGACAACAGAGGCAAAGCTGCGCAGCGCCCTGCCCAGCCCGACCCAGCCGCACCCTGCCTGTCTAGGGGGCTCCAGCGTAGAGCAGGCGTTTGGGGACCCTCCCTCCTTAGCATGGGTCATCGGCAGGTTTTGAACCCAGCACCTTCAGCACAACTAACGGGTAATGCCATTAGCTAGCAGCAGTAGTAGGCTGTTATCCTCCCACATGGACCAGCTGTGCAGAGAGCACAGCACACAGTGCTGGGGTGCCATGGGGGAGGATGGGCGGCCACGAGGCCTGGCGCTGGCCACGCTGGGACTGAGCCAGCTCTCGGCTGCCTGGGCAGAGGGCGAGGTGGGCATGTTTTGCCCACTTGCTTTCCCACCCCCTGCGTGAACACAGCTCCCCCACCTGGCGTCAAGTCCGCCCCCTTGAGACCGTGAGGCCAGCCTGATGCGGGTGACTAGCCCGACTGCCCGCTGCCCCCGCAGCCACGCCTGGCACATGGCGACCACCCAACGAACGTGGGAACTCGGCCACAGTTCCTCCATAGCACGGCTGTGTGCAAAGACCTGAAGGCCTGGGGTGGGGGCGGTTCCTCACTCTAGCTGGTCCCTCTCTGGCTGCAGCCCCAGCACGTCCAGCGTCCCCATCATGTCTGGCCGGGGACAGGCCGAGGGGAGCGCCAGGCAGGTCAGGCTGGGAGAATCAGCCCCACCCCGGCATGAGCCATTTCCCCCCCACCTGTGCAACTCCGGTCTCACCCTGTTCACCAGCACGGCCACCTTGGCCCGCTCCCGGGTCTCCAGGTGCCTCTTACACACGTAGGCCGCTGCCCGGGTCTTCCCTGCCCCCGTGGGCAGCCAGATGATGATGTTCTCGCCCTCCAGGGCGGGCACGATCACCTCCCACTGGTAGTCACGCAGCTCCATGCGGGCGGGCACTGGGCACCTGCAGGAAGCACAGGGCCTATGTGAAGGGGGCAAAGATGGTATCAGCATGGACCAAGCAAGAGGGGCTATCCCCCTGCCCTGCCCTCCAACCCCTCCCCCTCTACACCCCTTACCTAGCCCCCAATCTGACCCCCTTCCCCATTTCCCAACCCCTTCCTGGGCTTCCAGCCTACCTCTCTCCACCCCCTGCCCTGCCCTCCAACCCCTCCCCCTCTCCAGCCCCTGCCCTACCCTCCAACCCCTCTCCCTCTCCACCCCCTGCCCAGACCCCAATCTGACCCCTTTCCCCATTTCCCAACCCCTTCCTGGGCTTCCAACCTACACCTCTCTCCACCCCCTGCCCTGCCCTCCAATCCATTATCCCCCCTCTCCCCCCATCTTCCATCCCCTCTCCTGGCCTCATCCAATCTCCCCCCTCCCAGCTAGAGACCGGTCAGGTCAGACAGAGCCTGGGCCACTGAGTCACCCACCGCCCAGCGCTGCCCCCAGCCCCGCACCGTAGAACCTGGACCCGCAGGGTTAGCTCGTCTGACCCCCAGCACCCGTGAGCCTGGGCAGGCTGCCTGTGCCAACCAGCGACCCCCGGGGCACCCCCAGGCGGAGGGCAAGGGCAGGGGTGGGTGGCAGGAGCAGGCGGGCACTTCTCACCCAGCAGCGCCCCTCTCCGCCCAGAATCACCCCGCTGGCAAACGGACCCGGGTGAGTCGCCTGCTCCCCCGTGGTCTGGCAGCTGCTGCCTGCTGCCCACCCCACCCGAGACCCCCAGAGCCTGAGAGCAAAACCCTTCAGGGGGGTCCCAGCAGCTCCGCTCCCCGGAGCCTGGCCGCCCGCTTCCTGTCAGCTGCAGCTCCGGGCTGGGGTGCTGGAACTGGGGGGGCTGGAAGGGGCTGCAGCACCCCTCCCCCCCCGGCTTGAAGTGGTTTCCATTATATCCAGGGTTTAGTTTGGCTCAATGGCTCTTAGCGCACCCCCCCCACACACACACACACATTATTCCAGCCCCCCTGCGCCGGGCACGTTTAACTCCAATTACACTGACCTGGATCCGCGGACCAAGACACGAGCCCAGCGCAGGGCTCGGCTACACCACAGTGAATCCGCGGTCGGTCGCTGCACCGGCTGGAGTCCCCCTCGGGGATCCCTCAGCCAAGCTGTCATAGACAGAAATCGAAACTGAATCCAGTGCTAGACACAGACACCAGGGCAGCCCCACCCCGAGCTCAGCCCCCAGGCAGGGCCTGCCCCCGCTAGCCCCAGGAGCAGACGGGCCAGCACTTTCCTGGGGGGCTGGCATTAAAAAAGCAAAGTGAATGGTGGGACTCGTTAGGAAAGGGATCGATAATGAGCCAGAAAATATACTGCCTCTGTATAAATCCAGGGTACGCCCCCCCCTTCAACAGTGCTGCAGACGTGGTCGCCCCAGCTCCAAAAACAGAGCTATTGGGATTGGAAAAGGTTCAAAGAAGGGCAACAAAAATAATGAAGGGTCTGGAACGGCTGCCGTCTGAGGGGAGATTAATAAGACTGGGACTGTTCAGCTTGGAAAAGAGACGGCTAAGGGGGGAGATGATAGAGGTCTATAAATCCTGACTGGTGTGGAGACGGTAAATAAGGAAGTGTTATTGACTCCTTCTCATAACACAAGAACTAGGAGTCACCCAATGAAATTAACAAGCAGCAGGTTTAAAACAAACAAAAGGAAGTATTTCCTCATGTAACACAGAGTCAACCTGTGGAACTCTTTGCCAGAAGATGTTGGGAATGTCAAGACTATAACAGGGTTCAAAAAGGAACTAGAGAAGTTCATGGAGGACAGGTCCATCAATGGCTATTAGCCAGGAGGTGCAGGGATGGTGTCCCTAGCCTCTGTTTGCCAGAAGCTGGGAATGGGCGACAAGGGATGGATCACTTGATGATTCCCTGTTCTGTTCATTCCCTCTGGGGCGCCTGGCATTGGTCGCTGTCGGCAGACAGGACGCTGGGCTGGATGGACCTTTGTCTGACCCAGTCTGGCCCTGAATCGCAAGGAAACAAATAGCGGCAGTTTGGCTCCTGCCTCACCATTTCCCAGCCAGCCCCGTGCACCAGGTCCCTGTCTTAGCTCCCACTCAGGGCCACGCTCTCCACTGCTTCTCCCACCGTTCTCCCGGCATTCTGCTCTCTCTCGCACACAGCTGCAACCAACCAGCCCTGGCTCCCTGCCTCTGCAAACAGGCCTGGGGGAACCTCTCAGACCCCACCACTTAGCTCCAGCCTGTGGCCCAGTGACATGGGTGGTGGCCTCCTATTGTTTCCAGCTATCACTACATGTTGGGGTATTTAATTGCTCCTCCGATGTAGCCTGAATGAAGGCTGCCTTGGCCCAGCCATATTGGCCCGGCTGCTGTTTAGCGGCACCCGCCAGCAGAGATCTCTGTGCACAGTCACCGGCCGTCACCTTCGTCCTTAGGCTGCTGCACTTAGCCGCTCACCACGCGCAGCGGCTGCGGGATGCAGTGGGCGGAGTTCAATTCCTAGCTCTGCTTTGGCCCTCACGTGTGACCTTGGGCAAGTCCCGTCCCCCCCGGCTCGGCTTGAGACTGGGAGCTCTGGGGCAGCACCTGGCACACCAGGGCCCTGAGCTCAGCTGGGGCCGGCCGCATGGTACAAGACGGGCCCAAGACTCTAGCTCCAGCTCCCAGCTGTGCCAGGGGGAAGAGGGCATGGCATTGCTGTACCCTCATCCCTCTTGGGGAACAGCCAGCCGGGACTCGGGCTTCCACATGGCAGGCACTAACCCCACCCAGAGCGCAGCCCTGGCTGGCCTCAGCCGGTGGTACCGTTACCCCCACGCCCAGGCCTGCGTCCTAGCCCCGAGCAGCGCCACGCTGAACTCTGAGCTGCCCAGGGGCAGCAGGCACTGTAGAGCACGTGGGGAGAGGGTTTGCTCCATGCCCTGGGCTCCCTGCTGAGTCAGGGCCGAGGGGGAGTTGCCCCCCGGCTGCGGGTGTGAGAAGGGATCGCCTGGGAGGCTGCTTGCCCATCTCCAGGGCTGGCGCTCACTGCTTCCTGCTGCAGCTGGCCAGAGGTGGTGGCACTGCTGTTAGAGGAAGGGGTGACAGTCTGGCACACAGCAGCACCATGCTCATACCTGGTGGGGGGGGGGCTACCCATCCACAATGCCTTGCTGCTGTGGGGCCCAGGACACCAGGAGACAGACAGGTGCTTCACTGGGGCCATGTACATTTATTTAAAAAAAATAAAAATAAAGGAAAATAAAAATGAAAGGGGGAGATGGGAAGGGCCCACGGCAGCGCACAAGGGACAGTGCATGGGGGGAATAAGGCAACAGTGACCAGTCTGGGGGCAGAGTGGGGGAACATGACAGCAAAATGCTGCCGCGGCCTGCCTGTTCTTCTATCCGTTCCACGGCGGGGAGAAATCTTCACTGCCTGCGTCTCGCGCCATCAGCCAGGAGCCAGAGAACGCCACGGGCCAGGAGCTGCAGAGGCTTGTACCACAGGGAGGTGCCGATGAGCCAGAGGGGGCCTGTCGCTCTGCCAGGACTCAGGGGCCCCCTGCCACGGAGGGGAGGCAGAAGGCTGTTCCCCAGGGGTTGTAGGACAGGTCAGTAACCCAGCTGTGCGGCAGGGAGAAGCAGCCCCCTAATCCCCTTGCCCAGGAGACTCCAGTCAGGCCCCCGAGGAAGGAGTAGGGAGGGGGCCTGGTTTAGCCGCTCGCCACACTAACCGCTCTGTTCACCACGGCGCAACACGGGGCTCCAGCCTGGGACCCATTTCCCCTGAGCTGTCACCCCCCCCCCCCCCGCACTCCCTTTTGAAATGCCCCACCCAGGAGAACCCTGCCCTGCCCCAGGCCCTGCAGCCCAAGCCCCACTGAGATGTAGGCACCGCCCCATGGCGTGAAGAGGGGCACAGCAGTCCCCCCCCCCCCCCAGCTCAGCATGGCAGCGCTGTGAGCTGGAGCTAGGAGGACCCCTGGGGCACAGAGCAGGGGGCAGACCCTGGTGCAGCACAGACGGCCCCCAACAGGAGTGACCGTGCAGGGGCTCACGCTAGCCAAATAGCTCGTCCCAGGGAGGCAGGGCTGGGGCAGGACTGACAGCCAGAGGGGACCATGCAGCGCCGGGGGCAGGAGAGGACAGAGGATCGGCCCCAGGCCGAGCTGTGGTGGGGGGAGGAATGGCTGAGAGCTGATCCAGACCCCTCCGATCATCTCCACCTAGCACAGCCTGCAGCCAAGAGCCTGACCCCAGGCATGGCCAGAGGGGGGCAGCTCCCGTCCCCGCAGTCCCCGGCCGGCAGAGGAGGAGAACGCCGGCCCCCGTTTTACATTCATGCGGTGAGTGGCAGGGAGGGATGCGCCCTGTGGGCAGGAAGAGGAGTGAAGGGAACACGGGCAGTTGCGGCAGGAACCGTGGTCGTAGGGGAGATGCAGAGGGGCTGGAGCCGGCAGCTGGGCTCTGGGGAGGGAGCAGGGACTGGGCCGCGGCCCATAAAGCAGAGACAGACGTGTGCGGAGCCCAGGGGCGTGGGGTAGCCTTGGCCAACGCCCACATACAGCCCCGGGCCAGAGAGACACGGTGCAGCTCGCCCGGGGTGGAGCTGTGCTGCCCAACTGGAATTTCAAGCCCAGCAGGTCCATGCCCGGGTTGAACGCACTGCAGAGCCAAGGGCAACCTGTGCTGCCCGGGCTCCCACCTACAGGGCGAGGCTCCCAGTTTGGGCGGAGACACCCCAGGCTGAGTGCCACCTGGACTGGGGCAGGGGGCCCCGGTGGCTAACGCAGCCCTGGCACCAAGGGGAGAGGCCAGGGGTGAGCCAGCGTGTCCCAGGGGCCTCCCCTAGCAGCGGGAGGGGAGCTGGCCCCACACGCTGGCCATTCAGCAGCTACCCGTGCCCCTTGCCCTGCCCCACCTGTCAGCAGCTGAGCCGGGCTCAGAGAAGCCCAAGAGCCCCTCCTGGGAGAGTGAGGCAGGAAGCGATGCCTCGGCCGGGGGCTCCGGATACAAGGGGAGAGTGAGGCCAGGAGACGAGGCTGGAGCGCCAGGGCCCCCCCGAGCCCCTACTTGTCTATGAGCCCGGCCTCCTTGAGCTTGAAGTAGAAGAACTTCTCGAGGGTGTTGGCGCACTTGCAGTAGTCGCTGTCGGGTGGGTTGTACTCCCGGCAGTTGGTGATGATGCGCTGCAGGTCGGCAATGAAGAGCTTCTTGGTGACGTAGTAGCGATTCTTCAGGCGCTCGGTCATGGTCTTCAGGTCTGCGGGGGGCAGTGATCAGCGCGCGGCTGGCTAGGTCCCCCCCCCACACCTCGGTTCCCAGCGCCCTCAGCGGGGAAATGGGGGTGCAGCAAGTCAGTGACGGAGCCAGGAACAGAACCCAGGAGTCCGGGCTCCCCACCTCTGCACTGGCCACTAGAATCCCCTGTACCCCTGTGTGACGAACTGGGACTGTTCTTACTGTGGTCTGTGAATGCTGACAGGGGAGTGTGGCTAGGATAGTCTGCACTGGGGGATGGGAGATTGCCCGAAGGAGAATACCTGAGCATGTAACATGAGAACCCAGGAAGGGGTTAGAAGCCAGGTGACACCTTTGCCCGGAAAACTGAACAAAGGAGAGGCCAGAACCCAGCCCCCCCTCCAGCCACTAGATTTCACTTCCCTCCCAGAGGCGAAATAGGACCCAGGAGTCCGGTCCCCCACTGCCAATGTATACGCCACACAGCCCATGCTCACCCCACCCCCCAGGGCGTGCGGCCCTCCCGGTGCCCCGTGGGCCTCGGGCAGATCGGCCACCTACCAATGGGGAAGCGAATGATCTCATAGTAATCAGGGGCCTCCGACTTCTTCACAGGCTCCATGAAGGGCCAGGCGCTGGGGTGCGTCTGTGGGGGGCAAGGGGCAGTCAGAGACTCACACATCGGGGACAGCTTGGACTCCCCTCCCGCTGCACAGCCAGTCCCCCTTCCAGAACCAGGCCCGGGCGGTGCGTGGCTCCTGGCCCCCACCCTGAGCACGGGGAGCTCAGACAGAGCGAGATGCCCTGGGCTTAGGGGCCACGGATCGGAACCAGCTGCTGGCCCCAGACACCCCATGGAGCTGGGAGAACCTGCCCAGAGCCCCCAGTTGGCGACTGGCTTGTGCCCAGACGTGGAGGCTCTAATGGACCCACTGCAGCTCTCGCTACCCAGCGAGGTCTTGGCCTCCAGCAGCTCTCGGTGCCCAGAGGGAGCTGCCCCCCATGCCCCGTCACCTTGATTTGGGCCAGGAGGTTTTTCAAGGTGTTGTACAGCTGGTCTGGGTCCTTGAGCTCCTTCCTGCAGGAGAAAGGGTCAGATGAGGTCAGCACCCACCGCGTTTGTCCCCTCCCAGCACCTGTAGGTGAGCGGGCACCAAGCTCTCGTGGCTGGGCGAGCCCCTGGCCCTCCCTCCTGGGCAGCCTGCTCTAGGGCACTCAGGACACGCTGCCTCCGTGCTGGGGGCAGCACCCTGCCAGGGACAGAGCCACACGAGGGATCCCCGGGGCAGCGTGACCAGCCCCAGACCACGTGCATCATGGCTGCTCCCACACAACTATGGCCCAGACGCCCCAAGGATGCTGCTGCCTCGAGATCTGGCAGCCTGGGGGACCCAGCTGGGATGCTGAGAATGGATTACAGCCACGTGCCATCCCTGCACTGTTGGCCAGGCCAGGGAGCCAGCACCAGGGCTCAGGCAATCGCCCCTTTTGGCCTGGGCTGCTGACAGGGGTGGGATATCACACCTGTGCCGCTCCTCCCCCCGCACTCAGTACCCCGGTGAGCTCCCCGGGCCAGCGGCGACAGACGCAGGCCTGGAAACAGCACTTACCCTTTCTCCTTCCCCAGCGGCCGCCATCCCGTGTCTCCTGGAAGGCAGGAAGAGGCGTTGGCTCACATGCCATCCACCGAGTCCCAATCCCCTCCCCAAGCGCAGTCCCTGGGCAGCACTCTGCCTCTGCGACCCCCAAGCTGCTCGACCCAGCCCTCCAGAACCTGGCTGTCAGGGCCACGACCACCCCTCCGCTGCCCCCGGAACGCACTGCTCCACGGAGACGTGCCCGGAGCTGTACTACTCCGGCACAGAGCCGAGGCTGGGATGCACAGATCAGAGCCACTGCCAGGCGGCGGGCTGCAGAGCCATTCGACCCCTCTGCTCTGTCCTGATGCACCTGCTTTTGTTACTGCATTAAGGGCGGAGCCAGCCGCTGCCCAGCCTCACCCCCCAGGACAAGGGCACCGCTCCCTGGACGTCTCAGCCCGGACCCGGACCCTTCGGATGCTGCACGCCGCAGAGGCTAGTGCAGTGGCACAGCCTGGCCACGAGGTGGCAGCAGCACTGCCCGCAGCGAAGGTGACACCGGCTGCCTACAGGTGTGGCGGTGGTGCAGCGCACAGGCGCTAGGGGCGTAGCTACCGCCGCAGGGACAGGCTCCGGGGGGCAGGGGTAGCGGTCAGAGCCCTGCCCTGCTGCCGGGGCGGCAGAGGTTTGTGGCCCAAACTTACTGATCCCAGGGATGCTCTCGACGGGGATCTGCCGCACGCCCTCCTTGAAGCAGGTCAGGCCCGGGTAGACCTTGCGGATCTGCGCCTGCTTCCTCTCGATCAGCTTCTTGATGATCTGCAGTGGGAACGGCAGAGGCTAGAAGCGAGCGGGGGAAGGCCCGGCGAGGGCAGAGTCTGGCTGGCCCAGGCCTGCTCCCCTCACCCTCAGGCCTTCGCGGGGGAGCCGGGCGCAGGGCCATGCCTGCGGGCCCTGAAGGCTGCCTTGTGCCCAGGGGCAGGGAAGCAGTGCTTGCCCTGGGCAAGCCGGAGCCAGGCAGCAGCTCCGGGTGGCTGGTTCGGGTCCGAACGGAGGCGGGTGCTGTGTCGCGGCCGGACGCTGGCCTGGAGGAACTGGACCAGGACTAGCACGCACATGGCAAAGCCGTGCTGGGAGCTGCGTGGGCCATGGAGACAGGGCCCAAGAGGGGCGCTCCCACGCCAGCAGCCTCCTGGGACAGCAGCGTTGCCCCTTTCCCTGCACTAGCGTCAAGGTGATACGGCAGCGCGGGCGGGGCTGGCGCAAGGAGCCAGGCTGAGCGGAGCCCACCCCCCCCAGGAGATACCTCCTTCTGCTTCTTGATGATGTGCGAGAGCTCGGTGTAGGGGATGCGGGGGTTGAGCTCACACTCCATCAGCGTCGCCCCTTCGTAGTCCTTGATGTAGCCCAGGTAGCGGCCCTTGGGCACTTTGATGTCCTTGGAGAAGCCCTGGAAAGGAAGGGGGGTTGTGAGAGCGAGCGACACCACGTGGGGGAGGGGGGGGGCAGGCATTAGGACTCTCCCCCAGGTGGGCGGGGGCCGGCGGCGCCGGGAGCCGGACCTGCTTCTTGAAGTAGCCGATGGCGTACTCGTCGGCGTAGGTCAGGAAGTAGAGGATGTTGTGCTTGATGTGATACTCCTTCAGGTGGTTCATCAGGTGCGTCCCGTACCCCTGGGAGGCAGACAGACAGACAGTCGCCCGTCAGGCAGACGCCCCGGGGCAGGCAGGGCTCAGTCTCCCAGGGAGGGGTTGTGGGGAGATGCCCCGGGACATGTTTGGGGAACAGACCCCAGCAGAGCGATTGCTCGGCCGCAGGAACCGCCAGCGTTAAACATGGTCCCCGGCCCGGCCCTGGGGTAAAGCATCAACTCCTGCCTCCCTCACAGCTAGCGCAGCCTCAGAGCCATGGCCTGTAACCTCCCCCTGCTATCTAGGCCTGGGCTCCCCCCCCCCAAACCTCTCTGCCAGCACCCCACAATCCCAACTCGCAGCCCCTGCTATCCCAGCCCTGAGCTCCCCCAGCTCTGCCAGGGCCCCTCACTCCCAACCCACAGCCCCCTGCTAGCCCAGCCCTGAGCTCCCCCAGCTCTGCCAGGGCCCCTCACTCCCAACCCACAGCCTCTGCTATCCCAGCCCTGGGCTCCCCCAGCTCTGCCAGGGCCCCTCACTCCCGACCCGCAGCCTCTACTATCCCAGCCCTGGGCTCCCCCAGCTCTGCCAGGGCCCCTCACTCCCGACCCACAGCCCCCTGCTGTCCCAGCCTGGGCTCCCCCTGCTCTGCCAGGGCCCCTCACTCCCGACCCACAGCCCCCTGCTGTCCCAGCCTGGGCTCCCCCTGCTCTGCCAGGGCCCCTCACTCCCGACCCACAGCCCCCTGCTGTCCCAGCCTGTGCTCCCCCCAGCTCTGCCAGGGCCCCTCACTCCCGACCCGCAGCCCCCTGCTGTCCCAGCCTGTGCTCCCCCCTGCTCTGCCGGTGCCCCTCACTCCCGACCCGCAGCCCCTGCTATCCCAGCCCTGTGTTCCCCCTGCTCTGCTGGTGCCCCTCACTCCTGACCCACAGCCCCCTGCTATCCCAGCCCTGGGCACCCCCTGCTCTGCCGGTGCCCTTCACTCCTGACTCACAGCCCCCTGCTGTCCCAGCCCTGGGCACCCCCTCCTCTGCCGGTGCCCCTCACTCCCGACCCACAGCCCCCTGCTATCCCAGCCCTGTGCTCCCCCCTGCTCTGCCAGGGCCCCTCACTCTGGACTCTCAGCCCCCTGCTATCCCATCCCTAGGCTCCCCAATCCCAACCTGCAGCTCCCCGCTGTTCTCACTCATTGCTCCCCCCCCCCACCCAAGCGAGCTGCAGTTTTGCCTTCACCTTCACTTGCTCGTTGGAGGTGACGGCGCAGAAGACGATCTCCGTGAAGCCCTGGGTGGGGAACATCCGGAAGCAGATGCCCCCGATCACCCGGCCGTCCTTGATCAGAGCCAGGGTCTTGTGTTTGCTGCCAGGAAAGGCACAGCCAGAGTCACACAGGGGGCTGGGGGGGCCCCCACTCAATGCACTAGCCTGCCCCCCACCCCCAATGCGTCGCTGCAGCAGTAGTGGGGGAGGGGGCGGAGTTTGCAGCTCAGGCAGGAACGGACCCGTCTGAGTTAATGTTATGGGGCTGGGGAGGGATCTGGGGGCCGGTGTCAGCCTGGCTCAGGGGTCCAGACCATTCCGCCCCCCCACAGCTGCTGGGGTCGCTCTGGGCCTGGGGGTCTGGAGCAGCCAGGACGCAGGGACCGAACTGGGGCCGTCTATTTCCTGCGTGAGCCGGGACCGCGACGGAGCCTGAACCCGCCCCCCACCCAAGCCCGGCTCCCCAGAGCAGCCCCCCCGGCCAGAGCCTGAGCCCAGCTCCACGGAGCAGCCCCTCCGCCCCTCCCCCCGCCCGAGCCTGGCTCCCCGGAGCAGCCCCCGCCCCACGTACGGGTCGAAGACGAGGCGGGTGATGTACTCCTTGGGCATGCGGGGCAGCTGGTGGGAGAAGACGTTCTGCAGCCCCACCAGCCACATCAGGATCCGCTTGTTGGATTTCTGCGAGAGCGCGTTGCCGATGACGTGGAACTCGATGATGCCGCGTCTCTCCTCCAGCCGCGCCGTCTCGTCCCGCGCCGCGTTGGCCGACAGCAGGCTGGTCTGGGGGCGGAGTGGGGCGTGTAAGGGACAAAGCCCTGCCCACTTACCCCCCCCAAGCCCACTGACGCCCAGCCAGGAGCCAGCCTAGGGGAATATTTAGAGGCCAAGCTGCCCAGGGCAAGCCCGGACCCTCCCGCCCAGCATGGCACTGGATTGCTCCTTGGCGGCTGCCAGTCCCGCCCCCTCCTCCACAACAGTCATGCCAGGCCCCAGCACGGGGTCAGAGCAGGCGCCAGCCGAGGTCTGGCACAGCCGCTTCTACGGCCCCCAGCAACCCTGGCCCAGCTCTGCAGGGCCCATGCCCATCCCCGCCGCTCCCTGCCCCGTACCTCCGGGCCCAGCATGGCGGCCGGGTCCGTGATGGTCAGCATCACCTCGTTGACCAGTTCCATGGGGATGTCGCCCATGACCCGGATCCGCTTGGCATCCTCCAGCGTCAGGCTCTCGGGCAGCTTCCGCTTCTCGCCTGCTCGGGCAGCAGAGGATGGTCACGCTGGCAGGGCCACAGGCCACTCGCTTCCCTGCATCTCCCGCCCCATGGAGCTCAGGACGCCGCCTCCCGCCGAGCCACAGGGCAAGGAGTCGGCAGCCGCCGCACCCGAACCCTGCAGCAGCAGTCAGTGCGCGGCAGGGCTGTGGCCCACGGGAACCGGTGCTGCTGGGGCGTGAGCACGGCTGGGAGGCCTTGCTGTCACCCCGCAGGGGCCAGGCCGACTGGGTGCTCCATGGCTTCCTGCGTGGCGCTGCCGGCCAGGGAAGCGGGCACGGCATCCCTGTCCCGTCCCAGGCAGTCTAGGCTCGGGGGGCGGGTGACAGACGAGGATCTAAAGGTTGTTCTTTCATTTCCCTTGTGACTGACAGGTGCCAGGGTTACAGGGAACAGCGGGCGCAGGCTGATCCCGAGCTGGCTCACGACGATCCACTCAGGCATCCACATGTATCACGAGGGCAGAACCTGTCTGCTCCCGGCAGCGCCCCCCTCCCGCCCCCCGAGCTCCCTCCCCCAGCCCACACTTGAGACCCGAGCAACCCCATGGACTCTCAAGGGTTAACCGTGGATCACCCTGGGCTGGCAGTGCTTTGCCCCTTTGGCTCCAGGGGAGGTGGTGCTGGCCGGAGGCTGACCCCTCGGGCACTAGCCCCCGGCCAGTCCCAGAGGCGTTGGGGCCATAAAGGTTTGTGCCGCCCAGCAGGGCCCCAGGGCCATCTCAGCCCCTCCGCGCACCCACAGCTGGGGCTGGCATTACCTGGCACGGGCTCAGCCGTGCTGGCGTCCAGGCTCATGGAGGACAAAGAGCTGCTGCCGAGTTTCTTGCTGAACATCGGGGTGCTGGGCACGGCCACGGTGCTGACGGCTGCTGGGAACGAGAACGGAACCTTTCACTAGCCGAACCCGCTCGCCCACAGCCTCCCGCCCCGGGGTCGGTGCCCACGTGGCCCTGGACAGGACGCGTTTGCACTGGCCCTCTGCAGCCCAGACCACCGGGCCGTGCCAAGCCAAGCCCCCGCTTGCAACGGAGCTCAATTGCTCCCGGGGCGCTCGAGCATTTTCCCAGCCAAGTACCTGGGCGTGGGACCAGCTGGGCGCCTTCCGTGGCCGGCATGGTGAAATCAGATTCCCAGATGGGCGAGTTCTCCCCGTAGATCTCCTCTTCCAGCATCGACAGAAACCTGGGCAGGACGGGCGACAGGGCAGGTTAGCCAGCAGCAGGCAGGCTAGTGTCACGGCCGCATTAGAGCTGCCAACCATGAGCAGCATGGGGGGGAGGGGCCCCCACACGTGGCAACCCAGATTAACGGGCAGGTACCCCATGGGGAGGAGTCTCACCCAGTGAGCAGGGCCCGGGTACCTGGCACGCAGAGACCAGACATGACCCACCCATCACAGCCACCTCTGGGTTCGCCAGGGCCAGCGAGAACGCAGCTAACCCCTGCCAGCCCCACGCCCCGGGGAGCCAGCCCCACGCCCCAGGGAGCCAGCCCCACGCCCCGGGGAGCCAGCCCCACGCCCCGGGGAGCCAGCCCCACGCCCCGGGGAGCCAGCCCCACCTACTTGGGGAAATGAGTGAGGATGAGTGTCCGCTTCTCCGGCACCAGCTTGTCCTTCTCCACCCGGAACTTCTCCAGCAGCTGCCGGCGGGTGACGGTGAAAATGGACTTGAGCAGGCTGCGCCCGAAGACGTGAGTGGTCTCGTAGCGGGGGAGGCTGTCGCAGCTCTGGGGCACGTGGCAGTAACACAGCCAGCTGGGGGAGAAAGGGGGCACACTCCCAGGGACTGGACGCCGGTACCAGGGCCCCCAAGGGGCTGGCATTATGACTGGGGTCGCAGCCACGGGCTGGGGTGCAAAGCGCAGCAGCTGCATCTTGTCGGGAATGGAGCGGCAATGGGGGCAGAGAGGCAGCGGCTGGGGTAGTCGAGATAGGGGACCTTTCCCAGCGGAGTGCGGAGCACAGAGACGCCGTCTCTCCAAGCCGGCCGGGGCAAGGCACGCTGGCTTCATGGCACTGAACCATCACGAGTACCCACAAGCCCACTCGCCGGCCCGGCCCAGGGGCAAGCCGTGTGCCATACTGAGCCGCCGGGGAGCAGAGCCAGCTGTTGGTAGCACTCCGGGGACACGGCAGGTGCTGTGCTTACGAGCGGCCGGCTCAGGATCTCCAGGGCTCCTCGCCGGGAACACAGCAGGGAGTGCGGTGAGGGAGATCAGGACCAGCACGTGGCAGCTCAGGAGAGGAGGGCGAGACCAGACCCCCCCCACTGGGGATGTGAAGTGAGGGGAGCCGTGGTCAGAGCTCCCCCAGACTTGGGGGCAGGGCACAAGCTAAAGCCCCGTTAGCAAAGCATGCAACGAACGGTCGACGGGGTCTGCCCCGGCCCCTCTCCCCAGCGCTCACCGGGTGTAGTTGACTTTGTAGGTGGCCACGTCGTCGTTCTGCGAGCGCTGCCGGAACTGGGAGGGCGTCTCCAGCTTCCAGTAGTTGAGACAGAGCAGGAACATCTTGGAGAGCTCGTACATGGTCTGCCGCTCCTTGGGGGGCAGGTGGCTGAACTTGTACTGGACGAAGTTGAAGACTCCCTGTGGGGGGCAGGGTGCCAGCGGAGCGTCAGGGGCTTTGTCACACAGCAGCTGACGCAGGGCTGGCTCTGCGCATGAACACGGGGCGGGGGGAGCTGCACGAGGCGAGGTTAACGCAGCTGAGGAGTTGCAGGAGGTGTGGGATGGAGCAGCCGAGACCCGCGTTCAGTTATGGATCGGGCGTAGCGGGACGAGTATTCCCAGGTGATTTATCAACACTACGAGATCATCACTGACCGGTTTGGTCAACCGGCGAGACCCAGGGCTGGGACCAAGGGGCGGCGGCAGAGCCCAGACCGGAATACTGGGAGCGCAGGAGGCTCTCCAAGGGCTGCAGCTCGGAGATGCACTGGCCCAAGCCTGGAGACGCGACACTGGACAAGACAGAGCCTGGTCTGACCCCGCCTGGCAACTCCTGACCTGTCCCTCAAACTTCACCAGAGCCCTCCCCGCCCCTGCCCTCTGACTTACGAAGATCTCCCACTTCCAGGGTGAGGGCAGGAGACCAGTCACCTCCACGAGAAACAAACGCGCCCAGCACTGGCCCCCGGGGATGGATTTCCTCGGACCAGCGCTAACACGCGGCTTGGTTTGCTACCGAGGCACCCAGATGTACAGTGACGCGTCCGTGTCAGACCCTGGGTGGATAACAAGTCAGCCAGTTGCAGGGAACGTCTCCGAGTTATACAAGGATTATTCGGGCAGGGGGAAGAGACACCAGGAAGCTAAAAGCCACACGGTCAGGCTTGAAAGAGGGTCATTGGAAGACACCAGCACCTCTCCCCCCGCTGGGGGCGTCCAGGCAGACCCGTTAGCTCGGGGCCAGCTGTGTGTTACAGCAGAGGGCGTACCAGTCTTTGGGTCACCGTGACAATGGACGGCTGCTACAGAGCGCTGGCGTTACCTGCTCGATGTTCGGCTTCTCGAAGGGGGGGCTGCCAAGGGACCCCTCTACAACAGGACGGTTCATCTGCAGGATGCATTTCCTCAGCAGCTGGGGAGACAAGGGGGATGTGTCACTCCAGAGACTGGGGCGAGGCGAGGCTTACAGCAGCCACTGAAGCTGGGCCAGGAGCAGCCGGCCAGATCCCCGGCTGGCTTAAACGATGCCACGCTGGTGCCTTTAATGGGCTGTGTTGATTTGCACCACCTGGGAATCCGCTCACTCCTTCCCTGGAAGTGTATCTCCCAGGGGATTCAGCTCGGGACGGGGGTGGCAGGGGCAACATCTGGTTTCCAGCAAAGCTTCTGCTTTTAAGCCAGTCTTGCAGTTGGGCTGCCTGAGGCGGGTTGCCAGACATTCAATAAATCACCAGCGCGCAGCCTTTCCAGACAATGGAACCCCTTTCAGGAGGGGTGTGTGCCCCAAGTTACAGCTCACTGAATCATAGAAGATCAGGGTGGGAAGGGACCTCAGGAGGTATCTAGTCCAACCCCCTGCTCAAAGCAGGACCAATCCCAACTAAATCATCCCAGCCAGGGCTTTGTCAAGCTGGGCCTTAAAAACCTCTAAGGAAGGAGATTCCACCACCTCCCTAGGTAACGCATTCCAGTGCTTCACTACCCTCCTAGGGAAATAGTGTTTCCTAATATCCAACCTAAACCTCCCCCACTGCAACTTGAGACCTCACTTAAAAACTACTCGCTTACAAAAATCAGACATAAAAACACAAAAGCGTCACAGTACACTACTACAGCCCAATGGCTGATGTTCTCATTTTGCCATACAATTATAAAATAAAGCAATTGGAATGTAAATATTGCGCTTACGTTTTAGTATATAATATCTAGAGCTGTATAAAGAGTCACTGTATGACGTGTTACTTTGTACCGATTTCGCTAGTGGTTTTTTGCGTAGTGTTTTCGCTAGTGTTTTTTTGTAAAACACGGCAAATATCTAGGTAAGTTGATGGACCCCCCAGGAAGATCTCTGCGTACCCCTGGGGTACATACCCCTGGCTGAGAACCACTGTAATAAGTCAGGTTTCAGAGTAGCAGCCGTGTTAGTCTGTATCCGCAAAAAGAAGAACAGGAGTACTTGTGGCACCTTAGAGACTAACAAATTTATTAGAGCATAAGTCCACGAAAGCTTATGCTCTAATCAATTTGTTAGTCTCTAAGGTGCCACAAGTCCTCCTGTTCTTCTTTTTGTAATAAGTCAGCAGCTCACTGGGCTTAGAGCCCTACGTGAGCACGTTATTCCCAGGCCTAACGGAGACCACACACAGACTCTCCCCCGCGTCTCATGTAATCCATCCGCTGCTCCTTCCCACGTCCCGCCAGCCGCACCTTGGGCCTGGTGAACAGTTCACAGCACCAATAAAGGAGCAGAGATCAGCTGTGACTCCAGGAATTTTAGGCAAGACGCAGGTTAGGAGAGGAGTGGCTCTTTCAATCTCGTATGACGAGGAACTAGCATTCCTCGCTCAAGAAGAGGGATACCGGGGCTTCTGAGCCCACCAGAACACATAGCCATGAAGATGTCAGGAATTCAGAGTTCCATCCCTTGCCAGGCAGGATACAAAGCAACGGGATAGTTACTCTAGGCCCTACACAAATCAGATGCATTCTTAGTGGATAACACGTGCTGTTGTACATGTGCAGACTGTTTCCCCAGGAAGGGAACAAACTCTCCATTTATCGAAGGTAGAATAACGAGCACTCCCTCCAGAAAGGCGCAGCTCTGAGGCCGAGGGGACGCCTGCCTTGAGGACAGCCTGGTAACATATCACGGAGAAGGACTGTGAACGCTTCTGGGCAAGGGGCAGAAACAAAGAGGGACGCCCATGGAACAAAGCGGAATCCCCGCCCCACAGCTGACTTCAACCAAATGTGCCCTGGAAAGAACTGCCCGGACCAGCAACCGGACCAGAGGCAGGCAGAGCTGTGCCAGATTTTAGGCTGGGAACTGGACGCCTTCGCTGCGTATCGTAACGCCCTAACGGCTACACGGAGGAGCCTTGCGGCTCGAAGGCAGAGCAAAGCCGCTGCTCCCCCACCGTACCTTGAACAGGTAGAAGTACACTTGCTTGGTGTCCGTGGTCCTCCTCTTTGTGGACCGACATAAAGAGATTTTCCACGTCCACCACCATTCCCAGCAGCCGGTTGATCTCCTCTTCCGAGACGTTCTCCAGGTGGGACACGTGGTCAGCTGGACGGGGGAGCAGCGAAGAAGACAGACAGGCTTAGGTGGTGACACCCTGGCATCGCCCAGCGGGTGCATTGCCCGGGAGCCACGGAGGCATACACAGCACTAAACGCAGCCCCGGCCCGTTCTGCCAGCCCCACCAGAGCAGAGCCAGACGCTCTCCCAGCCCGTGCCCACCCTGGGTCCCCGCACCGGGGGGGGGGGGGGGGGGGGGGGGGGGGGGGGGTGGGGGTGCTGCCAGGCCTTACCCAGAGCATGTCCGCAGCTCCGGCACAGCTCACTCAGGTTGGTCACGGGCTGCTGCAGGTCCATGCGGGGGGCCGTGGGCGGGTTGGGGTTCTTCCAGCCGTTGCACTTGCAGGCATCGTTGGCCTAAGCCAGGGACAGGCCAGGCGATTGGTGCGGGGTCCTGGGGCAGCGCGGCCCGTTCCCTTCCCAATTCCCTGCGACCCCGGAGGGGTGGAACAGCCAGGGAACCCCACCCCTTGCAGGGCGAGAACCGCCCCCCCCCCCCCCCCGACCTTGCAGGCCGAGAAACCTCCCCAGACACACACACCCCGCCCCTCGCAGGCCAAGAACACCCCCCGGGCCCCCCCCGCACCTTGCAGGCCGAGCCCCCCCCCCGCACCTTGCAGGCCGAGACCACCCCCCCCGGGGCCCCCCCGCACCTTGCAGGCCGAGACCACCCCCCCGGGCCCCCCCGCACCTTGCAGGCCGAGACCACCCCCCCCGGGCCCCCCCGCACCTTGCAGGCCGAGACCACCCCCCCCGGGCCCCCCCGCACCTTGCAGGCCGAGGCCCCCCCCCCGGCCCCCCCCCGCACCTTGCAGGCCGAGACCCCCCCCCGCACCTTGCAGGCCGAGACCCCCCCCCCCGGGGCCCCCCCGCACCTTGCAGGCCGAGACCCCCCCCCCGGCCCCCCCCGCACCTTGCAGGCCGAGAACACCCCCCCCGCACCTTGCAGGCCGAGACCCCCCCCCGCACCTTGCAGGCCGAGACCCCCCCCCCCGGGCCCCCCCGCACCTTGCAGGCCGAGACCCCCCCCCGGCCCCCCCCGCACCTTGCAGGCCGAGAACACCCCCCCCCGCACCTTGCAGGCCGAGACCCCCCCCCCGCACCTTGCAGGCCGAGACCCCCCCCCCGGGGCCCCCCCGCACCTTGCAGGCCGAGACCCCCCCCCCCGGCCCCCCCCGCACCTTGCAGGCCGAGAACACCCCCCCGCACCTTGCAGGCCGAGAACACCCCCCCCCCGGGCCCCCCCCGCACCTTGCAGGCCGAGACCCCCCCCCGCACCTTGCAGGCCGAGAACACCCCCAGCTTCTCCAGCTTCTTGGCCCGCGGGAAGCCCCGCACCTGGGCCTTGCGCTGACTCGCGCGCTGCTGCTGGCTCAGCCCGGGCCGGGCCGGGTCGCTGGAGCCGGCGGCGCCCCCCGCGGGGCCCGGCCCAGACCCGGGAGCGGCCGGCGGGGGCGGCGGGGTCCGGCCGGGCTGCGAGGCCTCCGGCTCCGCATGCCGGGACCGCGGCGTGCGCGCCAGGCCGCCACTGCGCCTGCGCGGGCCCCAGGGGCTGCTGGGAGATGTAGTCCCCGAGCCGGGGGGAGGGCTTAGCCTGCCCGGGCGGGAGCCAGCCAGAGCCCCCTTAATGCGGGTCAGCCCTGGGGAGAGGAGGGGGGAATACCTCCCTACAGCACTCCAGTGTGTGTGTGGGGTAAATACCCCCCTCATTTTCACCTAATCCCCCCACAGTGGGCTTGCCCCCTCTCCCCCATGCATGGGGGAAAATGGGATTCTCACCATGTGGGGTGCAGACTTCTCAACAGGTCTAGGGAGCCCTAACTCCCAGCCCTGCCCCACAGCAGGACTCGGCCCAGAGCAGCACAGCGTGGCCAGAACCCCAGCCCCACATCCAGGGTGTAGCACCCCCCACCCAAAGGTGCACACACCAGCAGGCAGGACCCCAAAGGGGCTGGGGAGGGAGTGCAGGTCTTCTCACGGGCCTCCGGCCTGGGCAGCTTTAGGGTGCAGGGTCCAGCTTTTCTTGCTAACCATAAGGCTAGAAAGAGAACGCAGAATAACCGCTGAGATTCCCAGGGGCTCGGTCACGCGGGCGCTGGACCTTTCAGAAAACACCCGGCGAGAGCTGACAGCTTGGGCCAGCCCCGAGGCCCTGGGAAAGGGTCTGTCTGTCTATCTGTCAAGGGATCATTGTTGGGATGGGTGCTGGAGCTCACCCCGTACGAAACCTCTCTCTGCCCAGCCCCCCCAGTTATGTTAAAAATCCATTTACCTGCAGAGAAGTTTTCTAGCCTTGTGTCCATCCCCATCCCCAGACAGACTCAGAACTGGTAGGCTAGAAAGAGTCATCTGGCAAGCCGCCAACACCGAGCAGGACCAAATAAACATCTCTGAGAGGAGAGGGGTTTTAAGGACAGATTAGACAATGACAGGGATTCCACAACCTCCTCTGGTCATAGATTAGATATCAGGAAAATCTTCCTAACCCCTCTTTTGAGTCCCCTCTTCACAAATTGGATTTGTTACACTTTTACCTCATGCGCAAATATTTCCCAGCCTGAACCTGTACAGGGCCCTGAATTCTATTTCATTCCCAATCCCCTATTACCCAGGACCTCACAATCCCGGCACTTGTCCAGTTTCCTCTGAACTAGCCCCTGCAATTGTGGGTCCCTAGCACAGAGCAATAGCACGTCTCTCCCTTTGGAGTCTGTTTGGAAATCGGAGTAAAAAACATTTCTACAAAGTCCACTGACAACGGGAACGTGGGGAAAGCAGGTTTATTCCAGCGGTGACACAAACTAGAGACACCCGGAGAGAATTGTCACCTGGCAACACACCAGGGGGAACAGGGAGCTGGTGACATTTGCGCATTCGTTACAGGTCCCAGAATCCTGTCTGGAGCCTCCGGCGGATCTAACCTGACCCAGAGACAGGGCGGTTCCCCGGGCTCTGCTCTGGAAGAGGTGTGTGGGGCACAGTACCCCGCGAGTGCACAGCTTCTGGCCGCCAGGAGCGGGGCCTGGCACTGCTGGGTGATCCCAGGCCTTTGTGTCTGCAGGGAGGGGCCAGGCCCAGGGCCGGACGCTGCTCCCCCGGGGCAGCTGTTGTTGTTGGGTGAATTGGTCACAGATCGGACACATGCACCGAGGCATGCGGTCACACACACACACACGGCCCACACGTGAGCCCTACGCAAATAAGGGACTTCACCCTTTCCCAACCCCACACCGTGCCCGTGCCCCGGGAGCTATCGCGCACTCCCTGCCCCAAAGTCTCTGGGAATTTCTAGAGCCCCCCTGAAGTGGGCCCCTGTTTTCTGTAGCCAGGCCCCTCCCGCCAGCCTCTGATACAGACAACAGGGGCCCACTTCAGGGGGGCTCTAGAAATTCCCAGAGACTTTGGGGCAGGGAGAGATGCCAGGCCCTGCTCCTGGCTGCCAGAAACTGCTGGCTGGGCTCTGCCGCCCCATTAGGTAACTCACAGGGCCAGAGGAGGCCGGCTCAGCCCTTGCACGGGCGGAGGAGGAAAGGCCTGGAAGGCCGGGTGGCTATATAAGGCGGCCCTGCGGCTGCTGGCAGAGCAAGAGCCCCCAGCGCGCCAGGCAGGTGAAGGCAGCCGGAGTCTGGGCAGCAGTACCATGCCGAGCTGCTTCCGGTACCTGGTGCGGCTGCTCCCGCTCAGACGGTGGCCGTCGCGGGGCTTCGGCCCCACGTGGGTCTGCAGCAGCGAGCCGGGGAGCCCCCTCCTGGGGCCGGCCCCCCAGAGCTGCTTCGAGCAGGTGGCGGGCGATGTGCGCAGACACCTGGAGGAGATGGCCAGGATACGCCGCGCTGTCTGCCAGGCCCAGCCGCCCCTCCGCTGGGAGCCTGCGGGCCAGAGGCAGCTGGGGGAGGCTGGCGATGCCAAGGCGGAGCTGGGCTCCCCGGGGCCACGGGAGGAGAAGTTCCAGCTCTCTGTGGACGTGGCCGGCTTCTCCCCGGAGGAGCTGACGGTGAGGCTGGAGGGGAGGAGCGTGATGGAGGCTGGGAAGCGTGAAAAGCAAAGCACGTGAGAAGAGGGGGGCCGCAGACGGGAATACAGGGAGCTGCACACACAGACTGTGCTGCCAGAGGACGTGGATCTCCAGGCCGTGACCTGTTCCCTGTTCCGGGACGGACAGCTCTGCATCCAGGCTCCGCGCCTGGCCCCGGCGCCCATGGAGGGGAGAGCCTAGGGTGACCAGACAGCAAATGTGAAAAATCGGGACAGGGGGTGGAGGGTAAGAGGAGCCTATATAAGGAAAAGACCCAAAAATCGGGACTGTCCCTATAAAATCGGGACATCTGGTCACCCTAGGAGAGCCCTTCCCATCCGCATGCAGCACGTGGAGGAAGCCGGGGAGGGGAAGGAGCCGCACAGCAGCGAGGGGCTGGGCAGGGGACCTGCGGGAGGGAGCGGGGGAATGAGGGGGTCCTGCAGGAGGGGCTAGGCAGTGGACCTGCGGGAGGGAGCGAGGGAACGAGGGGGTCCTGACCCACCAGAGGTGCCAGCGCCCCTCGCCCCAGAGCCCGCAGCCATGGCCGGGCTGCCAGCCCTGCCTGCTCCGGCCCTGCGCGCTCGCGGGGTACTGTGCCCCCCACGCCTCTTCCGGAGCAGAGCCTGGGGAACTGCCCTGTCTCTGGGGCGGGTTAAATCCGCGGGAGGCTCCCGGCAGGATTCTGGGACCTGTAACGAATGCGCAAGTGTCACCATCTCCCTGTTCCCCCCTGGCTATGTTGCCAGGTGATGATTCTCTCCGGGTGTCTCTAGTTTGTGTCACCGCTGGAATAAATCTGTTTTCCCCACGTTCCCGTTGTCAGTGGACTTTGTAGAAATGGTTTTTGCTCCAATTTCCCACTGACTGGGGCAGGCTGGAGCCCGAGCCCCGTCCCCCACATGTGGCCGCCCCATGCACTGGCTGAGCCGTCGGGGCCCCGCTTCCTGCTAGAGGTTTATACACCGTCATAGCTAATGTCATTGGCGTGAGCCTGGCAGAGGGTCAGGCCCAGTCCTGCGGGTCCAACTGGCAGCAGCGAGCCCATTGGCTGAGTGACTGCCGCTCTGCACGGGGGTTTGGGGGATGGGGCCCTAATGAGGGACTGATGGAGAGGGGTTCCGGGTGAGGAGCGCACTGGCCCTGGGACAAACAGCTGCTGGCTGGCACATGCCCGCCCCCTGCCTGGGCTCCCATGCACACAGGCTGCTTGGCACAGCAGGGCCCTGGAGCCGAGACTGTTTGTACTGCAAACTTCCCGCCCCTGCGTGAGACTCTGGGTCCCTGGGCAGGGCCAGGCGCTCCCCGGAGTTACTGCCTGCATGTGGCTGGAGCTGATGGGGGCCTAGCGCCGACCTCGGTCACTGCCACTCACCCAGAGCCGTGGGCCAGCTGGACGGATCCCGGCTTGGCATATGCTGGTGCGCTGAGAGAGCCGAGGGGAGCCCGTTCTCTGGCCATGCAGGCGCTACGGGAATGACTGGGCTTGGCGCTGGACCGGCTCCCTGGGCCGGTAGGAAGCAGGGACCGAAGGGGCTGGCACCAGCGGTAAAGCCCCAGGGCTCCGTGCAGGTGAGAGGCGGCTGCATGGAGGAGCCGCGCTCATCCTCCCCGGTGCTCTGTGGATGTGGCAGGTCTCTGCACCGGGGTCCCCACCTCCCCTGTCCCCCTGGTGGCTTGGGATGGCCCAGCAAGCACCCTTCCTCAGTTTCCCTCCCAGGTTCCTGGAAATAATCTTTTAAATAATGCCCCTCCCACTTCCCTCGGGGGGAGGGGTCTGATTTATGTACCCCAGGCGAGCCCTGCACGCCAGCCCCTTTCACCCAGCACTAGGCTCTGGGTTTGCATGGTCCTGCCCCTCTGGGCTTTGTGCCAGCTGAGCTCCGCCGGCTCAGCCTGTGCCTCACCCCCAGCCTCCAGTGGAGCCCAGGAGCCTGCCTGGCACCTCCTCCCCCCGATGTTCCCCCCAAGGCAGGCAAGCTGGGCGTGTCCCAGGGGGGAACCCACCTCCCCAGAAGGGGCCAGCTGCGCGGGGCCAGCCTGCGCCATGATAACGTAGACGTGGCCCGAGGAGGCGCCCGCAGCGAGTGCTGGCACCGGCCGGTCTTGGCGAAGGCAGCACCAGCCCAGGGGAAAATCCGGAACGTTTATTTCATATAAAATACATTACACTCCGTGAATCTGGCTTGCAGCCAGCCAGGTACCCAGGGCCCAGCTAGGGTGACCACATTACATGAACAAAATAGCGGGACGCATGGGGCCGGGGGGCAGGTCCGGAGCGCCGCCGAAGCGAAAAAAAAGTCAAGTCTCAGCCCTGGCGCCTGGATTCTGCTCCCCCTTCTCCGCCCAGCTCCCCTGGGGCCGCTGCCATCAGCTCAGGCGGTTACCCCCGGGCTCTGCCGTCGGCCCCGGCCTCTGAGCCCGGCTCAGCCGGTGCTGCCGAGCTGCCCGCAGGGCCGAGCTGGATGGGCACGTCCCTCGCAGGGAGGGCTGGGGGGGCCAGGCACGGGGCTTCGATGCACAGCTGCCCCTCCCTGGAGATGGAGCAGGTCAGGCGGTCGGTGTCCACGGCCTCGGGCACGTCCCACTCCCTCCTGAACACCTCGTACTTGTAGGAGAAGGAGCCTTTGCCGTCCTCGCTCTGCGTCTCCTTCCTGCCCGTCAGCAGCACCTTCCTGCCCACCAGCTTCACCGCCAGCTGCTCGGGCGCAAAGCCCCGGACGTCCTGCCGCACGGCGAAGGGCTCGGCCGTCCCCTGGGCCAGGGCCACACTGGAGCTCTGGCCTGGCTCCCCGCCGGGGCTGCCGCTCCCTCCGCCAGCCAGGAGCCGCCCCAGGCTGCTGGCAAAGTCCCTGGCCTGCTCCAGCTCCCGCAGCAGCTCAGCGAAGAGGGCCCCCGGGGCCGGCCACAGAGTGCGCACGGGGCCCAGCCGGGCAGCCGGGGGGTCGTGGGGGGGCCGCAGGAGGTGCAGGTGCCACAACATCGCTGCTGCTTGGGCTGCTGCTGGCTCGGGGCTGAGTCCTCTCCGGCGGGGCTGGGGGCCGGTCTGGTCGGGGCCGGGGGCCGGCAGCTTTTATCCCCTCCCCTGGGGGCCTGGCCCCTTCCAGAGCCCTCTGGCCCTGACGCCCCCGCCAGGCACCAGGGCCTATTTTTACGAGGCTGATGCCTCGGGATTACTCACGGGGCAAAATAACAGTGACTGCATCCCTGGCCTGGCTTCCCCCACTCCAAATAGAGCAGCGGGACACGCAGCCACCGCTCGGGTTACAGCAAGTGCTTCTCCCCCCCCACCAGCCGGGGGAGGGGGGACACCTTGGCGCCGGCTTTTACCTGCTGTGGGGATTAGCCTGGAGCGGGGGCTCCGGTGTGATCACAAGGGTCCCATCCGGCCTGGGGAGCAGCGGGCAGGAAACCCCTGGGGCTGAGAGGGGCTCACGGCCGAGCAGCACAAGGCCAGGGGCGTCTTTCAGCCCCTGTGCGCTTCCCCTGCCCCCCGGCACCGAGGGTCTCGCTCGGGGGCAAAGGAGCAGTTCTTTAGCGCCTGGCGATTCCAGAGGCCAGCCAGCTGTTCAGCGCACTCCCCAGCGAGGCAGGCTGAGGGGCACACGGCCCAGGTCTGTCACCTCTAGCCCCCCGTAAACGGACCCCCAGCACTATGGCTCTGCCAGGCCAGGCCGTGGGACGGGCCCTTCAGTGCCCTGGCTGGGAAATCAACAACCGCCCTTGGGTGGGGCTTGAGTCCCCTCGTTAGCCCATCGCGTGATGAGTTATCACTTGTATGACAGTAGCAACCTGAGCTGGGACACCTGGGACCCGTGAGCTGGGCCTGGTTCACACAGTGAGGAATTCCCGGCCGCAAGCATTTACAAGCTAGTCAAGGTGTAGGGAGGAGAAACTGAGGCACAGAACAGGGGAGGTGACATGCCCAAGGTCACCGGCAGAGCTGGGAATAGATGCTGGGTCCCCCAAGTCCCAGCCCGTGGGCCGACCCACTCCACCCCACTGCCTCTCTGCTGGCTGCATTGAATTGGGGACGTGCCTAAGTTCTGTGGGGCAGGGTCTTCTGAGCCGGGCAGGTGCACCCTGGGCATTCAGCTAAGGGCAGTCATTCCCGCTGCCTGGTGTGCGCAGCCTGGCGGGGCGGGACGGAGCTGGCACCCGAGGGGAGAGACCAGCCCTGGAGGCCTGGGGCAGGGCTGGGCCCGTGCCGGGGCTCCGCTCCGCCTGGCGAAGGAAGGACGGTCACAGGCCGTTGGCAGGGGGGTCGTAGAGCTGCCAGGAGTTTTTATTTAGAGGCTGAGACGAGGTTGCTAATTATAAGCTGGCAGGAGGGCAGAGCCGTGAGCCAGGCATGCGGCTGGGAGCTGCCTGTTCTGGGCACTGAGTAATGGGAATGGGCTATCCCATTCAGCCAGAGGGCTCTGGAAGGGGCCAGGCCCCCACGGGAGGGGATAAAAGCTGCCGGCCCCCGGCACCCACCAGACCGGCCCCCAGCCCCGCCGGAGAGGACTCAGCCCCGAGCCAGCAGCAGCCCAAGCAGCAGCGATGTTGTAGCGCCTGCACCTCCTGCGGCCCCCCCACGACCCCCCGGCTGCCGGGCTGGGCCCCGTGCGCACTCTGTGGCCGGCCCCAGGGGCCCTCTTCGCTGAGCTGCTGCGGGAGCTGGAGCAGGCCAGGGACTTTGCCAGCAGCATGGGGTGGCCCCTGGCTGGCGGAGGGAGCGGCAGCCCCGGCGGGGAGCCAGGCCAGAGCTCCAGCGTGGCCCTGGCCCAGGGGACGGCCGAGCCCTTCGCCGTGCGGCAGGACATCCGGGGCTTTGCGCCCGAGCAGCTGGCGGTGACGCTGGTGGGAAGGAAGGTGCTGCTGACGGGCAGGAAGGAGACGCAGAGCGAGGACGGCAAAGGCTCCTTCTCCTACAAGTACGAGGTGTTCAGGAGGGAGTGGGACGTGCCCGAGGCCGTGGACACCGACCGCCTGACCTGCTCCATCTCCAGGGAGGGGCAGCTGTGCATCGAAGCCCCGTGCCTGGCCCCCCCAGCCCTCCCCGCGAGGGACGTGCCCATCCAGCTCGGCCCTGCGGGCGGCTCAGCAGCACCGGGCTCAGAGGCCGGGGCTGACGGCAGAGCCCGGGGGTAACCGCCTGAGCTGCTGGCAGCGGCCCCGGCGGAGCGGCCAAGAACAGATTTTTGGAGCCTAAAACAAGTGGCTTCAAAACTAGCATCAGTTTTTGTCACTATGGTCAGAGCAAAAGTGATTCCAAATAGTTTTTGTACCAAATCAATTTCTCTCCCTAGAAGTCAGCCCCTGCTGGTTGGTGTGGGTCCGGCTTGGCTGCTGATGTACAAGGATTAGGCCCCATGGGGCAGGACAGAGCAGCAGGAGCAGCGCCGGGTCCGTCTACACCACACGCAACCCTGGCTCTGCAGCCGTGGAGCTTCCAAGCCCACCCTCGAGCAGCTCCCTGAACTCAGCAGAACCTACAGGACAGAGGGGGTCTTGGCCCACCCCGCTCCAAGGGAACAGGCCTGGGGGGTCCCTCCCGGAGGGAGGGAAGGGGCAAGCAGGGCTCCCTCCCAGAGCAGGGCCCCTTTTAGCACTGCCAGGGCCTTTGTATCATCCTGTGCAGGTACCGGCGCCACGCCCAGCTGCCAGAAAAGGTGGGGGAGGTTACAGGACATTCAGCTCAAGGCCCCAGAAAGGGGGGGGGGGAATCTAATGGAGTTCTAGGGGTTCTAGCCCCAGGCCCATCCCCTTTACTGTTAATTAGTCACAGCTCCTTGTAGGGACAAGCAGCTTGATACCACGGCATCCCTCCCACACAGGTGGTGGGCAAGTCACGCCCTGGCTCCGGGCTCTCCATCAGGACAAGGGTGGGAAGAGGCTGGCTCCTAAACCCTTTGTGATCAGGTAGAAGCTTCTCATGAGACTGACCCAGGCAATCCAGGGACGGGGGGTGCTTCGAGCTGCAGCAGAACGCCTGGAGCACGGCCTTAGCCACCCTGCCCTGCAGCACGTAACTCGCTGCCCTAGTTCATTGCTAGGGAGGTGCTGAGCTCGGACCACAGCTGGGGAACTTGGGGCAGGAGGCTGTAAGTGAAAGGAGACAGGAGCATCTGCAATTCGCCAGACTCAGGAGGTGCTGGCTAAGCAGAACAGGCACTAGCTGGCAGCGTTTTATCCCTTTAGTTAAGTGAAAGCCAGACATTCCCGCTGGCCTCAGCTGGTCTCGGCCAAAGCACCGGGAAGGTTAGATGCCCCCAGCCCTCGAGCAAGTCAGCTCTTCACCTTGCAGTGGCGGTAGAAACAGCTCCCCGTCACCGCTTTGAACAGTTTCTAGCGAGACGCTGGAGGGGGGCTGGGGGAGACTGCTGGCTGCTTCCTACATCTCCCATTACTCTCGAGAGCAGCTACCACCACGATTCCAGTTGGAAAACGGGAGAGGCCAGGTGTGCCCAACAAAGGAACAAGCCAGCAGGAGCAATTGTGTGAGGAAAATACAGTACAGAGCCCGCCCCCTTAACACTGCCCTGTGCTGTGGCTGCCCTCCGCTAACGGCAGCGGTCTGAGGCTAGTGAGAGCGGCTTTCCCATGGCACTGGAAAGGAGCGTGCAGAGAATTATCAAGTGGGCTGATCTTCACATGGTACCTGCCTGTTCAACACCTTTACGATCTAGGGCTGGGATCCTCCCTCCTCCCAGCTTGGTTCTACCATACGCAGCGCAAGGAGCATCAGGTCTCACTTCGCTTTTAATCACAGGACTGCCAGGGACCTCGAGAGGTTGTCTAGTCTAGTCCCCAGCACGCACGGGAGGACTGAGTATTATCTACTGACAGGGGTTTGTCCAACCCACTCTTAAAAATCCCTAATGACCGAGATCCCACACCCTCCCTGGGCAATTTAGTCCAGTGCTTAACCACCCTGACAGTGAGGAAGTTTTTCCTAGTGCTGCAATTTAAGCCCCTTGCTTCTTGTCCTGTCCTCAGAGATTAAGAGCAACAATTTTTCTCCCTCCTCCTTGTAACAACCTTTTATGTACTTGAAAACTGTTCTCATGTCTTCTCCAGACTAACCAAATCCACTTTTTTCAACCTTCCCTCATAGGTCATGTTTTCTAGACCTTTAATCATTTTTGTTGCTCGTCTCTGGACTCTCTTGTTTGCCCACATCCTTCCTGAAATGCTCCCCTTGTACACGCAGGATCAGCGAGGGAAGAGGCTGATGTTCGCTTTCCTGGGCTAAGGGACCCTGCTAGTGGCAGGAATGAGGTGCCTCTGATGGCAGCACTGCCCTGCCAACTAGCAGTTACTGTAGCAGGAAGTTAAGGTACAGACGGCAGGCGTGATGGTCCCTTGCAGCAAAGCGCTCCCCATGCTGAGGGACACCTCACAACACCCACTCCAGCCATTAGCTAATGCAACCTGCTACTAGGCAGAGCACTTCCTCTGGCTGTATGAACATGGGGGCAGAGATGTGGTTACTGATTAAGACAGCTGGGCTGGTTGTTGCTTCTACCTTTGCCCTGTTCAGATTTGGAAAAAGGAAGTTCAGGTAACAGCGCTGTCATTTTCCACATGGACAACGACAACCTGTCTCGTCCGTGGATTTCTGAAATTCAGGATTGCTCTCCAGCTTCCTCGGTGCATTGCTAGTGCTCAATGTTGCTGCAGTTGCGGGAACAGTTACTAAATCCTTCAAGCCATCAGACAGGTGATGGGCATGGTGGGCTTTGGGATCTAGACCTTTTCCTCCAGGCTGCCATCTGTAGCCAGATACAGCCACTTTCATTTTATGGGAGGCTGGTTTTTCCTGTGCATTTTGCCACCCTCTAGGCCTGGTTCAAGCTGGCACTGGTTCTGCACCTTGTAGAGTCCCTGTGTTCTCAAGGGAATCCATTTAGTTTTCTCCACCATGCCTGCCCTTTACCATCAGCATTTCCACGCACGTTAGGCAGCTGTACCTAGCGCAATGGGGAATCCAGACACCGCCACTGTAATTGACAAGGAGGAGTGAGAAGAAGTGTGATGGATTCAGGAGACCTGGGTTCTAGTTCTGATTGGCCACTGGAGGATCTGGGTAAGGCCCTTGTGCCTCCATTTCCCTACGTGGAGAGTGGCGGTAACAATACTGACCTCTTTGGTCGAGTGCTTTGAGATCTTTCGTGTTGTGCACATGAACAAATTCATAATGAAACTACACTGGCCAGTTTCACTTTCAGGTACTAGCGTGATGTGTGGGGAACACCCAAACCCACATTTCATTTACATGGCTTTAATAAAACTCAAACGTTTCTGGGCACATTGGATTTATAAAAATTTTTTTTAATCACACAACATAAGTTTGTGATGAAGACTAAGTTGACAGTTCCTCTTTAAATACCAATCTGTATAACATTGCATCAGGCACTAGGCAGCAGCCAACGTGAGTTAGACTCCAGCAACAGAAGCAATTTTAATACCTCCCTCCAGGTTTTATTTTGTGGAATTACAGGTTTAATACAGATGGTTTCCACAGACAAATTCCTCCCAGTCTCCCCCACCCCCATCTCTGTACATCAGTAAACCAGAGCGGTTTGCACTAGAGCAAGGTTATTAACATTAGTGGCATCACATCACTGTCAAAAAGGACAATTTTCTTTTGTTTTTTTTATACAAGATTTTTTTTTTTTTGCAAAAAATTGCAAGAGGATTATTAGTGCATTACACCAGAACTGAAGAGCTAGAAAAGAGTTGGCATGCTAAAGTCCAACACCAAGAGAAGGACGACAGAAGGCTAGTTGGTATGTACTATATTGACAAGATACTGATTGGTTACATGTTGAAGAAACGTACAATACAAAATACAGAAGAAACCAGTTTTGCTCCCCTCTGCCCCCCCTCACCCTCACCCCAAAATACTCATCATTGTGATTTGGTCAAGCCAGAGCTCGGACGCCGGAGCTGAATGGCATTCTAATGCTGTGGTTGTGTTTAGTGGTTGTTCTAGGCATGTGGCACTGAATGAGCCGTGGCTTGTTCGTGTGGATCGCTCCGAAACAAGAGCCCAGCTACGGGACGAAGGACCCTTGTTTCCAATAGTGAACGAGAAGCTTGTGGGAGGCGTTCGGCTCTAGCCCTCGCCTAGCAAAGGCGGGAAGAGCCCAGCCCACGGATCCACCGCCAGGAAGAGGGAAGAGCAGTTCATATATTAAAAAAGTGACTTAAGACTTAAAATGGAATTAGTATTTGTACAGAAAGGTGCAGGTGGACTAGCTCCCTCCAGCCTAGGATCAGAAGGAGATGGAGAAATCACGGCAGCCGTAATGGCCAGCTGCTCTACCGTAAGTGCGATTGGGTCGAGTGGATTTCAGCCAGGTCATTGGAAGGGCTTCGGTCAGGTGGGAACGGCCGCTCAGTTGCTGCAGCACTGGCTTCTGCTGGGCTGGCTGGTCTCTTGCAGGTCCACGCCCCGATTCCTGCCCTGAGCGCCGGCCGCGTTTTGGGGTTCGTTTTTCGGCAGCTTCTTGGCTGGAGGGAGAGGAATGGGTCAATGCAGCTCACGTGCAGAGAAGCTGGTGACGCCTGACGTCAGCTCCCTGAGCTCTGCTCCGACACGGAGCTCTCGTGTTCCCCCAGGGAGGTGGCCTTCGTGCCGCGTCAGCCAGGACTTGGAACTGGAAAGGGAAGTGCCAATCCCAGGTGTGCCCAGCACATGGGCTGCCCAGGACTCTGGCAGCACTAAACTGGAGTGGGCAGGCTCCGATTCTCTCTCTGGCTGCTCCTACTGTGCAGGGGTGGTGGTGGGGAGGGGGCCTTTAACCAGCAGGGGTGGCTGTGTCCAGCCGGGCAACTGGACTGCTCCCCGGGCAGTGACTTGGTCCTGCTCCCCCTCGCTGCCCTGGGGCGTAGAGTCAGGGGATTGCTGGGCAGGCAGGCGGCACACAGCACAACGCTGGTTTGCGAAGGTGCATACAGACATCGCTAATGGCACTGCAGCTACCCCACTTACCTATTGCCATAAAGATTTCGTTCACATTCATCGCCGTCTTTGCCGAGGTCTCCATGAACAGCAAGCTGTTGTCGTCCGCATACGTCTGGGCTTCCTGGAGGCAATCACAGGAGGGTAAGGCTGGCCTTACGCTCACACAAGGGGGGGGGGGGGGGGGCTGGAAGGCAGGCAAAGGATAGACCAGCAGCCTGGGCACCTCTGCAGCCCCATCACACTAGGTTCTGCTGCTTTGCCTTCTTCCGACAAGTCCCCTCGCGCCCTGGAGGACTCGTGCGGCTGCACTTGACGGCGGGGCTCGGGCTGGCATCCCACCTCCCCACCCACACATCTGACAGCACCACCGAGATCTCCCGCCAGCTGCCCCGCTGCAGGAGCGCTAGGCAGGCCTGTCTGGGACGCTGCTCGCAAGGGTTCTGTGCGACGCCCGCTAGCTGGGAAGCACATGGGCCAGGCTGCTACGGTAGCGACCCAACCTGCATCTCAGTGCCACGCACAGAACTGCGGCGTGACGGGAAGCTGCTGCCCAAGCGACATGGAAAAGCCTCAGGACACGAGCTCAGCATTAACCAAGCTCCCTCGGGGAGGTGGGAGCTGGCAGGGAAGCCGTTTAAAGACCCGCCTTGGAAAGGCTCCTCAGACGTCTGGCTGCTGGCGGGACGTGGCTCATCTGCCTTGGGGAAGGAGGCAGCTGGCCGAAGGGTGGCAGCATAGCGAGCGTGGGCAGAGCACACCAGCGGAGACGCTTTAGGGGGTCAGCCTGTTCCAATCCCCACCCGAGACGGGCCTGCCCCACGGAGGAGACATGGGCTCTGAAAGGAGCGGATGGACACAAGTGGGCTCCACTTCCCTTCCAGCAGGGCTGGGGGGTTACCATGTTGCAGCCACCTGGAACAATGCAGCCGCTTGGATAGGCTCCAGCCGGACACTGGAGATCAAGGAAGGAAAAATTCTGAACGAGGGCAGCGTCTGCGCCGATTCTTGTTACCTGGAAATCCACGGCTCTCTTGCTCGCAAGGTCGGCCTTGTTGCCTGCTAATGCAATTACGATGTTGGGGCTGGCCTGCCTCTGCAGCTCCTTCACCCAGTTCTTGGCCCGTACAAACGTGTCCTAGAAGGAGGCAGGAGGCAGGGTGAGGGAGGGCAGCCCCTCCCCCTTCCTGCCCAGAACAGAGGCAGGAGAGAAGCTGGATATCAGTCAACAGTGTGCCCTTGTTGCCAAGAAGGCTAATGGCATTTTGGGCTGTGTAAGTAGGGGCATTGCCAGCAGATCGAGGGACACGATCGTTCCCCTCTATTTGGCATTGGTGAGTCCTCATCTGGAATACTGTGTCCAGTTTCGGGCCCCACACTACAAGAAGGATGTGGAAAAATTGGAGAGTCCAGCGGAGGGCAACAAAAACGATTAGGGGGCTGGAGCATATGACTTATGAGGAGAGGCTGAGGGAACTGGGATTATTTAGTCTGCAGAAGAGAAGAATGAGGGGGGATTTGATAGCTGCTTTCAACTACCTGAAAGGGGGTTCCAAAGAGGATGGATCTAGTCTGCTTTCAGTGGTGGCAGATAACAGAACAAGCAGCAATGGTCTCACGTTGCAGTGGGGGAGGTTTAGGTTGGATATTGTGAAAAAGATTTTCCTTAGGAGGGTGGTGAAGCACTGGACTGGGTTCCCTAGGGTGGTGGTGGAATCTCCATCCTTAGAGGTTTTTAAGGTCAGGCTTGACAAAGCCCTGGCTGGGATGATTTAGTTGGGAATTGGTCCTGCTTTGAGCAGGGGGTTGGACTAGACACCTCCTGAGGTCCCTTCCAACCCAGATATTCTAGGATTCTAGTCAGCAAGGAGAATGGTTTACCTCCAAGCACTGTGGGCCAAGGCTCAGTGGCTAGGTCACTACAGAGCCCAGTACAGAGCCAAGGGGAAGTGACACATGGGGCATGTCAGAGGTGGGGTTAACCCCCCCCCCCCCAAACTGCTGGCCCCCAGTCCTGAGCTGACACCATCCCTGCAGCGTCCCAAGGAGCAGGGTACCCAGACACTGCCCCTTCTCCCCTCCAGCAAGCCAGTCTGTGGCCAGCAGCTCAATACTCACCGTGTTGGTGATGTCGTAGACGACAATGGCTGCCTGGGCACCCCTGTAATACATCGGGGCCAAGCTGTGGTATCTTTCTTGTCCCGCTGTATCCCAGATCTCAAACTTCACCGTCGTGTCATCCAGACAGACGGTCTGCGTTAGGAAGGCAGCTGTGGGAGAAGTGACTGGTCAGTTCTAAAGGAGCCGGACAGCCCTGGGTTAAGCCAGCTGGCCTTTGAGAACCTGGTTCTCTTTGCGCTCGTGTGACACCCACCCCACGTTCACTGCCTTTATATGGTTTGATTTGTACCAAGGCTGCCTTGGGAGGTACCCTTTGAAAACTCCTAATCTGCTGCATATGATCCCATTGAAATGGGTGTAACATCACTGCATGTCAATTGAGGAGATGTGGCTCTACAGTGGTCACTGCAAGACGTAGTTCTGGGCAATGCTCAGAGACAGACACCCTAGCACGCCAGCCAAGAGCCCTTACCTGCTGAACGGGGCATTCGCCAGCAGAGGGGAGCTGTGAGCAGGACATGGACAGTTCATCTGAAGGACAGTTTGGCGCTCCCATACACAAGGGAGCTGCCTGCCCTCGTGACCCAGCCAGGGTTTTTCCAGTAGAAAGGATGAAGTGTGGGGGGGGAGAGAAGAGAGAGAGGAAGTGTCCCTAACAACCTCTTCCCAAGGGTGCCAGAACAGGGGGACCAGAGGGCTACAGCCCCATCACTTTTTACCTGCCTTAAGGGCGCGTGACTGGGGTGTGGAAGTATTCTCTGACAGAGGGAAGGAGCGGAGAGGAGCGAGCAGGGGGCAAGGCCTGAGGGGAGGGGCGGAGCAGGTATGGGGCCATGGCTCAGATGCTAGTACCCCACCTCTTCCCCCTCCCCACTTCTAGGGAGCTTCCAGCACTCTTGCCTACAGTACTTGAAAGCCAGAAAGAAACATTGAACTGGGGGCGTGATCCTGGCCAGGAGGTTTTCCAGCCACTCCAGACTGCCAGAAGCTATTGGTGAGAAATCTTTTCTGCTTTTAAACCTATTAGTCTTGGTAAAGTTTTGGAATTAGCTTACGGTTTTCTCCTTTTATTTCTTTAGTAACCACTTCTGACTTTTGCCTTACCACTTGAACTCTCTCGTTAATAAACGTGTTTTAGCTAAACCCGTGTGTTTGAGAACCTCTCCTGGGGATAAAGGCTGGTGCAGGATCACGCCCAGTGTGGGAACGATGGACCATCTCCGAGCTCATCCTGTCCAGGAGGGTGCTGAAGAGAACATGACATTTCTGGGCATCAAGGCTGGGGCTACGCGGGTGCTGCCCTGCAGGTAATCCCCTCATGGAGGGCTGGAGAGCATATGTGTTCTCAGCTGGGTGGGATTTTGCAGGCCGAAGGCCGAGGGCAGGCCAGGAGTGGCTGTTCAGACAGCCCAGCAGTGTAAAAGGCACTCCGGGGACACAACAGCCCAGGTTGCACCCTGGGGAATGTCACAGCTAGGAATTGGGGGAAGCCCCAGTGAGGGCTACGTTACCCAGCAGTCAGGTATGCCGCCAGTGGCTACAGCTAGGATATCTTAACACTACAACAATCGTGAGCTAGAGACAGGAACCAAACCAGTTACTGCAGCCAGAGACACAGCCGAACTGGTCTGCCCCACGGTGCATCCGAGCACAGCACGCTACTGGGCGCCTAGCCCCTGCAGCACACCGGGAGAGGACTTGCTCTTCACACAGAAGACAGCTAGGCTAGCTTAGAGGCTCTCTTCACATGGTTGTGAAGGCCTAGAGCGGGATCTCAGCGTGTCTCTTCCAGTGCTCACGTCGACAGCCCTGGGACGCGAGGACGATGTGCCCCTAGCACCTCTGGAGATCTCGGAGCGTTTACCAGTGAGGCGTGGAGTGGGTTCCTGAGCTAGGAGATCCGTGCAGCAGAGCCAGGAATGGAGCCCAGCCGTCCTGGCTCCTTGTCTCCTGCCCTGTTGTCAGTGGGCAGGTTCCAGCCACTTGTTCTTATGCCTCCTTCCTGTGAATCCCGTTTCTGACCATGGTGCTGCACTGAGGGAGCCAGCTACATCCGGTACAACCGGAAAGGGCTACAAATAGAGCCGAGGCCACTAGTCACATGTAAAGCTGCCCAGGGTCCCTCTACGGGACGGTGTCATTCAGCCCCCGACAGCAGTCAGGAAAGCAGGTCACTATAGGCCAGGTAGCTCTGGGGCAGGGTCACTTTAATACGGTTTGCCTGCTCTGCAGTGCGCTTTTCAGTTCAAGTTACCACAGGCCAAGGGAGTGACGGCTCAGGGGACTGGAATGGACTCAGCCTCTCCTGTGTGTCATTACGGTCACGGATGCCCCCACAGGACAGGACGGGGAAATCTGCTTGGTGTAATGAGTGGGCAGCGACGACCGTTGTTAATGACTTCACCGACCCAGCCATAGGCCCACCACGTTCTGAGTGCCCAGGCGTCATCCCTGAAGTGGTTTCAAGGGCAGGGCAATTGTGTGGCCACTCTTCAAATGGGGTCCCTCCAACCCCGCACAACGTAGCTGAGGCCAGCTGCAGATCCTCGAGGGGCGCCTGCTGACTGACTGCAACGGCGGGCTAGCAGCTCTTCACCTGGCTGACCATGCTGTTAAAGGGCCGGGCACATTGTGCATATGCTGAGAGGGGTCTGTCACAGGGTGAAATCCGGCCCGAGTCATTGGACAGCAGTGATTGCCACCTGAAAGCCGTCTAGCCACACTGACAAATTCCTTCCTAGTTCTCCGCAGCCCAGCTAGCCCCTTGCCAGGCTCGGAGAGGTCACGGCTGGGTGGACAATGGAGCCTCCCTCTCCTCAGCAGGTGGGGGCCAGGCCAGAGCTGGCGGAGGCATGCTGGCAGGGCGATGGAGAAGAATTAAGTGCTACGCAGGCAGTCGCAGGGTGTTCTGGGCCAAGAGGACATCAATGCCCAGGCTGCTGATCCGGTAGGACACGCTGGGGCCCTGCTCCACTCCAGAGACGCGTGGGTCAGAGACTGAGATGGGCGTGTCTGGAAGCGGCTTTCCAGGCAGAACAGCTGATCCAAACACACCCATGTGGCTTCAATGAAGCAGTAAAGATCCCGAATAGATTCACTACCACGTCATTCGGCTGGCGTGACTAGCGCAGGCGAGTGTCTAGTCCTGCACGTCTCACCCAAGTCACTGACCGTACATCAAGGCACCAGGCTGTTCTCTTCCTGTTTTTATGCTCTTGGAAAGGTCCCCTCCATGAAATGAAAGTGAAAGGTAACTCTGCCCTTCCAGCCAGAGGGTCATGCTCTGTGTGTTCCCTTTCTGCCGTTCTCGATGGAGGGCCCAGACCTGCCGTGCACACCGCCTGCATTGGGGGGGGGGGGGGGTTCCCATGGCCCCTGCACCCAGGGGGCTGTCAGGCTCAGTGCCCTAACCAGCTCCCAGGGGCAGAGGTGGAAAGGGAGAGCTGCTATCAGGCACACTAGCGCATGCTGGTGGAGAGCTGGGTTTAGACCTTGCTGAGGTTCAGACACGCCAGGAGTTCTCCATCAGGCAGCGTTGAGTGGGGCGCAGACATTCGACAGCTTCCTCTTTGCTGCTGTGGCACTAGTTATACTCTACCAGGAGGAAGGCTGAAGCCTTCCATTTCACCTCCACCATGCATGTAAAGTTACTGCCCAGCAGCGTGGGGAAAACAAGCCAGTTTGCCGACACTTACAAGTGAAGCTCAAAGCCAAGGGGAGGCTGCTTTTTACATGAAGCCTGCGAAGGGGTTTGTATGCATGCGCCCCCCCCCCCCCTTTTTTTTTTTTTAAAGATTACTCTGCACAGAAAAGTGCCTTTTGTCTTAACCCTTTCGAGGGGGCCCTGGAAGCGTCCCAACAGCAGGAGCACTTTAATATGCACGCTCCCAATGGCCAGCCAGGTAACTGCAGCAAAAACAATGCTCTTTGCCAGTGGCCCATTTACTCTGCCACAGACTGCATCGGACAGCAGAGTCATTTCTAGAGTTCTGGAACAAGCTTTCCCGTCTCGTTACCGTTCCTCCAGACTCCCCTGGGAGCGCTGTTCGGCAGCCCTTCACGATATTCAGCCTCCAGTTTTCCTTTACAAATGGCAACGGCCAGTTTGCTTTCTGGTTATTTAAGATCAATACAAGGCTGTGAGATTTGACGACAACCAAATCAAGTAGGATGGGTGTTAAGTTAGCTCTGTTTCCTAGGCCCGACACCCTCAGTCGGGCAGACATGCCATCGAATGTCTGAGGTAAACTGTGCAGTGCTCAAAGCGAGCAAAGGCAGAACACTGGGCTGGAGAAGCAAGATCACGGCCAGCGGTTCACCTGCTTCAAACGGAAGAGGCCATTCGTAGGACAGGTCTAAAGGTCCTGCTTGACTAACGGAACATGCTTTCGTCAGCTCAGATGAACGCATTGAAAGCAATCAAGGTTCACCAGTCCCACAGACGCCAGAGAATATTTGTGAAGAATTGCATTTCTGTATCTAGAGAATTCCTAGACCAGATATTCTGGACTTCATGCCAGACTGAGGCCAACTATGAAGTTTTGTCTACGTTGGGTTACTCTGGGGAGCAGTGGAGAATTGACAGCAGTGAAGTAAAATGGGTATCAGTCACTACAGCTTCCCTGCTGACAGGGAAAAGGGATTAGAACTGGAAAAGGTACAGAGAAGGGCAACAAAAATAGTTAGCGGTCTGGAACAGCTTCCATATGAGGAGAGAGCAAAGAGACCAGGACTATTCAGTTTGGAAGAGAACTAAGGGAGGGATGGGGGTTGATTGAAGTCTAGAATATCATGCCTGGTGTGGAGAAAGTGAAAAGGGAGGAGTTTTTACCTCTTTGTATAACACGAGAGCCAGGGGTCACCCAATGGAGTCAATAGGCAGCAGGTTTAAACACAAACAGAAGGAAGAACTTTTTCACGCAACGCAGAGTCTAACGTGGGACTCGTTACCAGGAGATGTGGTGTATAACTGGGTTCAAAAGTTCACGGTGGGTAGGTCCAGCAATGGCTAGTAGCGAAGATGGTCAGGGGACAACCCCATGCTCGGTGTCCCTAAACCTCTGACTTCCAGAAGCTTGTGCCCTGTTCTGTTCACTCCCTCTGAAGCGTCTGGCACCAGCCACTGTTAGAAGGGAGCACCCTAATATTGGTAGATGGCCCATTGGCCATACTGGACCAGCCCAGTCTTAGGAATTCCCAGCAGCAGGCAGCGCGGCAGACTAGCTCAGGCTGCCAGGTTCATTTCAGAGGTTTTCAAGCCCAGCAGCTTCTCTGAGCACAGCATCTCTGCCACAGCCGACTGGGGGGTGGAGAGTGGCAGCCAGCTGTGCAGGAAGGGAAAGTGAGTCGAGGACACGGGGGAAACCCCATGCTCGCCATGCACCGCAGCAGCTTTCTAAGAAAGTCATTTCAAGATCGCCTTCCCTCAGGGCAGGGGTTCCCAGCTGGCAGAGTGCTAAGCAGACTCTCCTGGGTCCCCGTTGAAAACACATCGATCTCAGCACAAAGCATGTTGGGTCTCAGTGAACTTTTCCACACTGGCCACAACGTAATGTGCCTGTGACAACTTCCCCCATCGCAGTGAGAGGGGACAGTGGAGCAAGGTTGTCAGCCTACGAAAGCGTAAGGATTCTAGAACTCCCTTCACCGGCTTTGGAAAGACGACAGGCCGAGTTTACCGACCCCACACCTAACACTGGGATCCAAGCCAGCCTTTAAACAGAGGTCCTTTGACCCAAGAACTGCAGAGCGCTTTAATGAACACTTACAGCAGATCCCGAACTGCTGAGCCCGGCAAGAATTACACTCGTTTTACAAATCAGGAACTCCGGCATGGGAAGGGACTCGCCCAAGGTGAGCATCAGTGGCACAACTAGGGAGTTCTGAGTTCTAGCCTAACCCCTGCTCCTTTGAAACCAACCCTCTAGCTCATGGACCGGGGCTCTCGTGGCTTCCCCATCACGGCCGTGAGCACTCACCTCCGATTGTGCTTTCCTGGTACTCGTGAAACTGGCCCTTGACAAACCGCAGGACGAGGCTAGATTTCCCCACTGCCGACTCCCCCAAGAGGACAAGTTTAAATTGACAAATTTTGTTTCCAGCAGCCGGTCCATTCGGTCGAGCAGCTCCACCTCGACCCGCCATGGTCCGTTACAGTGCGGCAGTGCCAAGAGCCTGGACTTCAGGGGCAAGGGGCTTGTGCTGGTTGTGGACTCCGATGCACTCAGGGAAGGTGGGTTTCCAACTGGAAGAGGAAGACATTAGAGATTGCGCATTAGTAGCATCCCCTGCAGAAGGATTTTGGTCTGATCATGTATTCCAGAAGCAAGCTCATCTCCTGCAGAAGCAGGAAGGGATCCCCTCCCACCCCACCCAATCAGAATCTCCAAGTAAACAGGGTGCATTATCGGTCCATCCTTGGAGGAAGGATCAGGTACTTGTTAATGCTCGAGACCAACCCCCCTTAGCTTGCCCTCGCCAGTGATCTCACCGAGTACTTGGTTTGAAGTGAGTCCCAGTCTCTGGAGCCTGTCCCCAGGGACACTAGCCACACACCACACTCTCCTCGCTGCTAAGACAGGTAGCGGAGAACCCTAGAGCAATTCCTGCCAAGTGTTTGGCCACTTGCCTACCGAAAACCGGATCACGAACAGACTAGTTTCATACAGGCCACAGATCAGCCAAATTGCATGAGCCTCCCCCACCTCCAGCCCCTTTGGGAAACTGTTCGATGGCAGAAGTCATTAGAACCAATACACACACTAGGGGACTTGCTCTGGCAAGTCATGCTAGCTACACATGGAGTGGGATTAACCCATCTTCAGTGCCTTGGCATGGACGGTACGACAGAGCCCCTTTCCTCCCTTATGAGCAAACGGAGTATCAAGCCACCCCCCTAAAGTGAAGCCGTGGTCGGAGCTCAGGAATGCTTACAACTCTAAGACCTTAGGTAACTTAGCCAAATGCAGTCTGTTAAACCAGGGGTTCCTGAAGCACTGGGTGGTCCAGAGATTGGAACACAGGAAGTCATGGGGAGTTGGGGTGTTAAGGGCAGAGGATCTTACAAAGTAGTCTGTAGGATGACACATTAAGAATCATTGTATGAGAATCACACCACTAAGGAAGTCAAACATTTATTCTGTTTGGATGGGAAGAGAGAGACTCCCAACTAAGAACACAAGAATGGCCAGATTGTCAGACCAATGGTCCATCTTGCCCAATAACCGGTCTTCTGACTGGCCCATGCCAGATGCTTCAGAGGGAATGAACAGAACCACGCAATTTATCAAGCGATCCAGCCCCTGACATCCACCCCCAGCTACTGGCAATCAGAGGTTTAGGGACACTCCGAGCATGGGATTGTGCCCCGACCAACTTTGCTAGCAGCCATTGCTGGACCTACCCTCCATCAACTTCTCATTCTTTTGTGAACCCAGTTATACATTTGGCTTTCACAACATCCCCTGTTCAACAAGTTCCACAGATGGACTTGGCGTTGGATGAAGTTGGTTTATAACCTGCTGCCTATTGCTTCATTGGCTGATCCCTGGTTTGTGTTTTATGTGAAGAGGTAAATAATACTTATTTACTTTCTCCACACCAGTCAGACTTTTATAGACCCCCCACATCCCCAAGTCATCTCTTTTCCAAGATGGACAGCCCCCATCTTTTTAAATTTCTCTGCATACAGAAGCTGTTCCATACCCTCAATCATTTGTTGCCCTTCTTGGTACCTTTTCCAACTCTAATGCATCTTTGAGATGGATTAACCAGACTTGCAAGCAGCATTCAAGGTGTGGGCGTCCCATGGATTTACATATGGCATTAGGATAATTCTGTCTTATTATCTATCCCTTTCCTCATGGTTTCTAATAATTAGCTTTTTGATTACTGTTGCTGCACATTGAGCTGATGTTTTCACAGAACCATTCACGATGACTCCAAAATCTGACTGACTAATGTAGACCCCATGATTTTGTATGTAGAATTAGGAGGATGTTTCCCAGTGTGCATTACTTTGCATTTATCAATAGTGAATTTCATCTGCCGTTCTGTTACCCAGTCACCCAGTTTTGAGAGATCCCTTTGAACTCTTTGCGGCCTGCTTTGGATTTAAACGATCTACAGATTTGCCACCTCACTGTAGTAGACAATGCTCCAGAGGCTATGAAGTGACCAGTCTCATATATAGAAATCAACAGGCGCTCTAGTGATTGCTACTAACACTGCTAGTATGGAGAAGTGGGAGCAATGACCAAATCAACCAGTTATCAATTTTGGCATATGCAGTGGGCAGCAAGGGTTATATTAACTTTAGATAGTAGAACCTCCAAGTGTTAGGAAAATCCTCCATTCCTGGGGTTCATAACTTTGAACAAAACATTAGGATTCTTTCAAAAGTTTTCAACTGATCATTGACAATACAGCTTTGAAACTTTACTATGCAGAAGAAAATGCTTTTAAACCATCTTAATTTAAATGAAACGAGCCCAGAAACAGCTTGCTTACCTTGTCAAATCTTTATGTTTTAGTAGTTTACGTTTGACAGTATTGTAACGGTCTCTGCTGCTACCGGATTGCGTAATTCCAGTTCCAAAGGAGGTGTGTGGTTGACAAGTCCGTTTGTAACTCTGGGGTTGTAACTGAGGTTACACCGTATGCTTTCAATCCCTGTCCAGTCTGTCACTTCAGTCCAGCCCATGCTAAGCTGCTACTCCTGCTCTTCACCATCCCAATACATGCAATGTATTTTTTTTTATTTAAAGGCATTAGTCTCAGTATGACACACACACACACACACACACACACACACCGTATGTTATCATCCAGAGCGTTTGACCCTAGTGCACTGGTCTATTTATACTGGTTTGTCACAGTTCTGTTCCTCTTACAGTAGAGGTGCAATACTAACCCAATACTGCAAATGTATACGGATTATCCCAAAGGCATGAGTAAAAGCGACAGGCAAGTTGCTGTATCACACAAAATAGACAAAGCTCCACACACATGAAAGCCCCACAACTGTGCCTCCCCAGCCACATAGCGCTATTCACTGTAGGGGAAGGATAATTACCTTGGCTTGCAGCTGTTAAAGGCTCCCTTTTCCTTTCTCTTTGTTTAATATAGATTTTATCATTTTAGCCACAGTGAAGAATTTAGCCCAATCAGATATGAAAACAGTTATTTCCTTATCAGCACTTCAGCTTCATAAGTGAACGCGCTTCCGGTTTGACGAAGGGCAGTCTAGGGGAAGCTTCGAAAAGCCAGTGTTGTCTTCCTGGGTTGGCATCCCAAGCATGACCGGCAGGACTCCCTTTTGGTAGTTTCCTGAAAAGAAACTCTTGCCCAAGCCTTCCCAAGCAGTACACTTCCAGGACCCCAGGTCACAGAGCTCAGATGTCAATATCTTCATTTGCAAAGACCAACTTAGATAGAATCGTTTCTCAGCCAACATTTCACCCAGCCACGGATTGGACTTGGTCAGTAGGATTCCCAGCTGCTCCAGACTGGCAGTGCACACGTGTCCAGGTGGCACTTGACAAGTTGTAAGGAGCAGTCCAGCTTGGGCTGCCAGAGATGGCCTACAGGAAAATGGCTTGCTTTGGGAGAACTCTGTTCAGGATTGTACCTAACTGCGCTGTAGGGACACTGAGGAGTTAGAACAGAACCTTGAGCTTTCTGACCCTAAAGAAACTCTGTGGGTAGCAAGGGGGTTTGGAAGCGACTTCAGAACTTCACATAGGACTAATCTTGCTTTCAGGTTGAGCTACCTAGGAGATTTCCTGCAGGACAAACCACTTTAGATTGTAATCTCTTTGGAGCCGGAGCAGCTTCCGAGAGGCTGTCCCCCCAAACAGAATGGAGCCCTGATTTGGGGAGCGACGGGGGAGAGAGAATATCTGAGTAGTACCACAATACAAGCACTACTTGAGCGATCATCCATCAAACGTCACATTGCCAAGACACGTGAAGAATCCCGGTCAGTAATTACTGGTTTGTGAAGGCAGCTATGGAAAACCACTCCGGACAGGATTTGGGAATGTGCATGTATAGAAACAGCGACATTGAAGAAGATTTCAGCCCTTGATCATAGAACATGAAGAAGATACCTGTCATTTCTTACAGTAACCGTTCACAGCAGGGCCCCCTTGGCTCCTGCCGGGCTGAGATAAAGTCACTCAGAGACCCTCGGATTCTGAAACCACTGGTGCTTTTATTTACACGTTTGTGCTTCCATCACCTTCTCACCATACAGCGTGCACAGCTCTGGGTTCCTCGTGTCTGAACCCAGGAGGGAAGAGCTTTCTCTCTGCCTGCCCCCCCTCACTCTCCTCTTGTCCCACCTTCGCTTGCTTCTTCCCAGCCTCTTGTATAGCCCCAGGCTGGCGGCTGGCTCTCATTCCCCACTTAGGGCAGGTCCTAGCCAGCTCCACTTTATTCACTTAGATGGGGCTGGCATGGCAGAGGGCGGATTCCGCGCTCTTCCGGCTCAGCACCTTGTCACGCTTACACTAGTGCAATTCCTTAGCAAAGGCCGGGGTTCGGAGTTCAGCATGCTCTAGAGTGGCATGGTCATAGGTAAGGGAAGCAGCATCAGCTCCCCACAGTCCATCTTATCAACAAATTCCAGATTACCAGCAAAACCATGCTTCCAGCAACAGTTTATCTAGAATGAATCCTACAACAATGCTACACTTTCTCAGGACACTACCGACAACCAAGTTATTACAGGCAAACAGGATTGGATGCAGGTTTCACTCCACCCAGGGATGAGGCTCATTTGAATGTGCATGATAACTGTACATGTAATGAGTGACTAGAAAGCCAGGCATTTCTGCCACGGTTCTCTTTACCTGCAGACTAAGGCAGAAAACCATAACAAACATTTCACATGATTTCCTTTGGAAGGACCATCTTTCACCAGAAGCCCATCTGTACAAGACACTGCTGGGAGAAGAGCGATTGATTTGCTTTTGATTAGCCTGGTTTTCTGTTAAATGCCATAATGCTCTGCTATAAAAGGATCATACCCGATGACATTAAGCATATGGGAATTCATTCATTAGGAACAAAGGAAGCGTGTGCTGTTCCTGATGCAGAACAAGGAGAGAACACCCCTAGAATTTGATGATTACTCATGTCACCAACATTCACAGCTAGATAATGCAGTGAATTCAAGGTCCCGAAGCACTAACCCTTGGTCACACTAGCTAGAGACAGTCCTACCAGAAAAGCTGTGTCTGGGTACCATGCGTGAGCTGCACCTGTAAGCCCTTGGTTTGTCTTTTCAACATCCATTGGGATGAGAACAGAGCTTCCCAGCATTAGAAAAATAGAATCATAGAATATCAGGGCTGGAAGGGACCTCAGGAGGTCATCGAGTCCAACCCCCTGCTCAAAGCAGGGCCAATTCCCAACTAAATCATCCCAGCCAGGGCTGTGTCAAGCCTGACCTTAAAAACCTCTAAGGAAGGGTTACCTCCATTCCAATGCTTCACCACCCTCCTAGTGAAAGTGTTTTTCCTAATATCCAACCTAACCTCCCCCACTGCAACTTGAGACCATTACTCCTTGTTCGGTCATCCACTACCACGGAGAACAGTCTAGATCCATCCTCTTTTCAACTACCTGAAAGGGGGTTCCAAGCAGCTATCAAATCCCCCCTCATTCTTCTCTTCTGCAGACTAAACAATCCCAGTTCCCTTAGCCTCTCTTCGTAAGTCATGTGCTCCGGCCCCCTAATCATTTTTGTTGCCCTCCGCTGGACTCTTTCCAGTTTTTCCACATCCTTCTTGTAGTGTGGGGCCTAAAACTGGACACAGTACTCCAAGTGAGGCCTCACCAATGTTGAATAGAGATAAATAATCACGTCCCTCGATCTGCTGGCAATGCCCCAACTTATACAGCCCAAAATGCCGTTAGCGTTCCCCAATCCCTTTCTGGAAAGGCACTTCTAGTTGTAAGATGTTATGCGTCAGCCCCCCATGTCCTCGGAGAAGGCCAGCAAGGGTGCCAGCTGGCACGGTTCTGGAGACACAGACGTCACTTCACCAGAAAGTCTTGCAAGACTCTGACGAGATCGATGTTCATTACTTCGAGCCACAGCCAACTTGGTTCCCATCCAGATCAGAGATGTGCATGTGAAAGGCTCTGCCTCCGTACCAGGTGGAGGCACTTGGCCTCCTCCACCCCTCAGAATTTCTCCTCTAATCGTGTAGCCCTCCTTGGGGCAGAATAGCTTTTGCTTGTTTAACCTTGACTTGGTTTAAAGAAGGCAGCTTCTATCAGCAACACGCAAACACTGACCTGCTATTTCAGATCGGTCACATTCTGCACATTGAATACCATGCAAATTATTCCTCAACCAATGACCTCTGAAATGAGATTGGGAGATTCCCAGAGCAGGCGACAGAAGGAAACAAGTTTGCTGGCAACATCAAGTCTCAAAGTGACCCATATTCCTAGTTCACTACCTCCCAAGTAAAGCGAAGACCCAGGATCCTGCAATCAGGTCGTATCACATAAGCCAGAGCAGAATCACCGGAGGAAGTACAGCTTGTACGACTGTTCTCATCAGGCGCCAAGTCACCCACTCCCAAAGAAAAGTTTATAAGGAGACTGCATGGTCCAGGGGTCTGAAGCATCTTACTCCTGGGACTAGACTCCTGGCCAAAGCGGCAATACCTCGTGCCTCCATAACGGTGGCCCCTCCACGTGTTTGGGGGAGGTAAGGGCCAGGAGGAACCTGGCCCTGCTTCTGTAGGTGTTCCACGGGGAACGAGAACTTGCGCTCAGGATTGTAAATGCAGCACCTTTTACCAGTGCTGGAGCTGGTTAAAGGATGATGAACGTACACATTCTAGTCTCTGCTTCAGAAGAATATTTGAAGTACAGTAGCTCAAATCAGGCACCAGGGCCATACTTTGCTAGGCACGCCACACAAGCTCTCTTTAGGTCCTTGACATAATTCAGCAGTGCACTGCTGGGTTTCGGTCCCATAGCTAGCACACACCAAACCAGTACAGAAGGGATCATGCCCAACACTTCACTTGGAGAGACAAATTCCCTGACTTCCTGATGCCAGCTGGAAGCAATTTCTTGCAACTGCAACTTGGACTTTTGTCCAGCCTTCACTGCCAGCTACAGTGTGGTCTTACAATTGGGAAAGCACTGTCTCTTATATCCATGCAATCATTGAGAGCTACGTCATGCAGCAGGGAAGGTACAGTAAGTATTTGCTGTTTCTTGCTTGGCTTTAAGTCTATTTGAGGTCTTCTGGCCTACAACTAGGTATAAAAACATTCTGAATTCAACTCAAAGTTGGCAAAGGCCTAAAGCCGAACAAATAGCTAACTGATTTCGGACAGAAGACAGTTTATATGATTAGCCACATTACAAATAGCAGGGTTCAGTTTGTGCATATGCCAAATATGGGTGCAGTTCTGCTCACAAGATGTGCTGAGACGCATGGTTTTCTAACCTCAGTAAGGGTATGGAAGCTCCACCGCTCCCGTCCACACTATGCCTTGCTGCAGATCAGCTCCTGCCAGTCACAAAAGCATTTTATTTTACAACCCTTTTGCATGAACATCTGCAAGTGAATGGACAACGGTGCTTTGGGTCAATACTTCTCAGCTGAAAGACTGAGAACTTTAAACGAAGTAGGTGTGCTGGGACATGGGGCAGCAGGACAGGCAGGCGGTCAATTCTCAGCTCAGCTTTAAGGATATGTTCACACCACACCACGGAAGGTCAAGTCCCCAGCCAGTCAAGCAGACATTCTTGAGAGCGGACGGACTCGCGCCCCCATACAATTAGACTGGAGTCCTCAGTTACACTTGCTGCAGTAGGAGCTTATTTCTGAAGTCGGTTTCTCTCATTTAAAAGAAAGTAGCATCATAATGAGTTTGAACGAAGACTTGCACGTCAGTGCCTGGTCCCGACTCCTACCATCCAGTCTGCGCGCCGATGCCTCCTTCCAGAAGGGAACTGCAGAGACTGGTTAAGAGGAGGAATCCCAGCACTTGCTACATCCTCCACCCCTTGCCTCAAGTTACCACTTCCAGAGGATTTCTGGATCTTTAGCTTCTCGCTTTCAATAACTCCTTCCTGTGCACAGGAAGTGACTGCTCGCTATTCAACTGATCAGAGAAAGGCTGGTGCAGGAGAAGTTCAGAGGAGAACCTCTGCAATCTTGGTTATGATGCAAGCCAAGCCATGGGGCCTATTCCAATTAGTGAGATTTCAGAATGCAGACTAAGAGGGGGGGAAATTTATTTTTTATATATATATATATACACACACACACACACACACACACATACACACACACACACACTTTAAGAGGCAAATGAGACTGCCTAGCTAGGGATATCTACCAGCTAACAACTTGCATTACAAGTCATTGTCATTTGTTCTATGAGTGTTTATAGCTATTTTCCGGTCTCCTTTTTACCACAAGCCAAAATTGATGCAGTGGTACTTTTTGGTTTAACATGGGCTCACTACCATGGGCGTTTCAGCTAGGAGAGGCAGACCACAGCCGTTAACAGTGCAGCTGGGACAAATGAACGGAAAGTCCAAGCCGAAGCTGCAGACTGCCAATCCTGCCAGTGGGCAGAGGCAAGCCGGGAAAGCGTAAGGGGGCAGTTTGTGCCTGTTGTGGCACATTGGAACGGACAGCTAGAAACGGATACGATAGGGAAGGGGGGGTTCGGAGTACAGGTGAGCAACACTTTAGGACCTGATACAAGGAGTTATTTTTACACATCAAATCTGAATGCACAGAAGTGAATCCCTTTTCAATAAGCAGGAAGGGGACAGACTTAAGCGAAGCAAGGGAGAACATATGAAACATGTTGTCCATGTACCTGCCCAAAGTTTGTGGTGACGGCAGCCTCCAGTAGGTTTTGCCAAAAGATTCAAGGATTGAACCCTAAAACAGAAGCGTCAAGAATCAAGCCTGAGGCAACGCCATTTAGTGGATTTCTACCAAGAGCTGCAGGGAGCACCAGGCCATCTTCAGAAACACTTCTTGCGGATTTAAGACCCGTTTTGTTTGGGAGTAGAGGAAAACTGGACTCTCCGGTGAAAGCCAAGTGCTGTAGTTCGGGACTTTGGCAGAGCAGGAATAGCAACCAACTGCAACTACCCTAAATAAACTGTTCAGACACACAGGACTGATGACTACGCAGTTAGGTTCATACCACACAGTTGCCGGAAACTAGAGTTCTTCAGAGGTAGCGAACCCAGAAGGCAGAGGTCACATGAGGTTCAGCTTGTACCTTTGTGTTCCCTTGCTTTGCTGTGGAGCTCCCCATGGGGCGAGGCGTGTGCTCCTGCTGGGTGAGTCACCGCTCTTACATAACTACAAACCCCTCCCAGCAGCCCTGCCGGCTTTGAGGCAAGGGATAGAGGTTTATTACAAAGACCCTGCCTAGCAGTTTATCATGATTCAGCCCATCACGGATGCCCCTATAGCATCCAGCTCTGTTCAGTCCTCACCCTTGCCTGCCACAGCGGCTGTCTGCCACCCTTCGGTGGAGAGAATAGTGACAAAGCTTCAGATGGCGGCTTGCCACTCAGCCTTCAGAGGCGAGTTTCATTTACGAGATCACCAGCTTATTCAAAATGGTTTTGCAGACAATTATTGCACCACCAGTTTATAGCTGGGATTTTAATTTAAACCAACGCCTTAGCTGGCTAGTCGGACAATGCCTTAGAGAGGACGTCACGCAGCTCTCTACCTTCCACCCTTCACGGTCACGCTGTCGGTGGGCAGGCTCAGCGTGGGGAGCTGGACTGATACATAGAGGAAGAAATACGCAGAAGAGCACTGAAAAGACGCTTTCAGCTTTACATTTGCGATGACGGGCTTGTTAGGGGCCCAACGCATTAGCCCCATTGCGAGCCACACGCTGCAAGCCCTAGAAGGGTATTGCTGGACAACAGAGTTTCAATGGCCATGAAATCAGACTTGACCACTGGAGAGTCTGAGAAACGGATTATAATTAAGTGCATGTTCAGGGATTCTGGGTGTCAGTGTTTGGTAACTGTCACGGAGTATTGGGGAACTCAGGGCCCTGCACCCCCGGCTTCCTGCGATTCACCATGACTCTCAGCCAGCCAGTAAAGCAGAAGGTTTATTTGGATGACAGGAACACAGTCCAAGACAGGTCTTGCAGGCACAGACAACAGGGCCCCCCTCAGTTAGGTCCAGCTTGGGGTCCCAGGGCATCCCAGCCCCCCCCTTTGGGGGGTCAGAGCCATCTCTGCCTCCCAGCCATCTCTCCAGCCTCCTTCCAGCCTGCTTCCAGCACTCTGCCTTCAGCGACCCCTCCCACAGCCTTTGTTCAGTTTCCCGGGCCCCGGAGTCATCTGACCTCCAACCCCCTCCTGGGTTCTCATGTTACAAGCTCAGGTATGTTCCCTTGGGCCGGCTCCCATCCCCCGATGCAGACCATCCTAGTCACACTCCCCTGTCAGCATTCACACACCCCAGCAAGAACAGTCCCAGTTCGTCACATCTCTCCCCCCTTCGAGACCGAACTGAGCAGGGTCACTTTAGCCAGTGACCCGGGGAAGTTCGAACCTACCCCCGTTCCCATGGATGCCCCCGCATCCCTCCAGTTCCTTGGTGAGAATTACACCAGGCCCCTTCCGTTCCACGCCCCCCCTTAGGTCGGGGGTGCTTGATGGCACTCGCAGTTCGCATGTGGGAAGGTTTATGCGGCCTGTGCCCTTTTCCCACCCCCATACCTCTGGGGTTCCAACTGGGCTGTGGTCTTCTCCCAGCGCTCCAGTCTGGAGGTCTGTGCTTTGGGCTCTCTTGGTTTAGAGCCGCCCTTTTAACCTTGGCCACCCTCTGGAAAGGATCCTTTATGCTGGGCAAGGGTCCTAAAGCTCTTTTCCCCTTGTCCCAGGCCTTCCTCCCCCTCTGACAGGGGTCACAGGATCCGCAGTACTGTCGGACAGTAACAAAGACCCCAGGCCAGTAAAAGCTCCGTAGCAGCCTCTGCTGGGTACGCCAGGTTCCCTGGTGCCCTGAGAGGGGAGTGTCATGGGCCCGGCACAGCAGCTGGCGGCGATACTTCTGGGGTACCACCAGCTGCCTCCTGATCCCCCCTGACTCCATTTTCCCTGGGGGAGCCCATTCTCGGTACAGGAACCCCTTCTCCCACAGGAACCTTTTCCGGCCACCTCGTTCCATGGTCTGTACCGCATTGAGGTCGGCCAGGTCCCTTATCTTCCGCAAGGAGGGGTCTCTCTGTAACTCGGCCTGGAACTCAGCAGCTGGGACAGGGATGGCCACCTGCTCTTTCTCGCCCGCTGGGTCCGAAGCTGCAGCCTCCCTGAGCCGCGTCCCTGGGCGTTCCCTCCCCACCAGGTTAGGGTCCTGCGCCTCAGGCAAGGCACCCCCCCCAAGGCCAGGGCGCAGGGCCCCTCGCCGGCTCTGACTGCGGGTCACAACCAGTGCCTTTTGGGGGTTGCTTGGCCAGTTCTCCAGGTCCCCCCCCATCAATACCTCAGTGGGCAGATACGGGTGTACCCCCACATCCTTGGGGCCCTCCTTGGCCCCCCACTTCAGGTGTACCCTTGCCACGGGCACTTTGACTGGTGTTCCGCCCACCCCCGTCAGGGTCAGGTAGGAGTTGGGCACCACCTGATCTGGGGCCACCACCTCGGGCCGGGCCAGCGTCACCTCTGCGCCCGTATCCCAGTATCCATTGACCTTCCTCCCATCCACCTCCAGGGGAACAAGGTACTCTCTCCGGAGGGACAGCCCCGCGCCCACCGTATAAACCAAAAACCCTGAGTCTGGGGCATCCAGCCCCCTAGAGGAGCTGGCCTGGGGCCCTTCTCTCTCTTGAGCAGTTGATAAGCTGCCAGCCCCTCTTGCGTGAGAAGCCTGCCCCTCGTCCGTCTGGGCCTCTACCAAGTTAACCCTATGCGGGTTCGGTCTGCTCAGTCTGTCCTTGAGCTTGGGGCACTGGGCCCGAACGTGGCCTCTTCGGCCGCAGTAATAGCAGCTCATGTCCTGTGGGTCCCCTCGAGCCGGTCGGTTGTCCCTGACGCTGGGCATTCCCCGTGGGAGGGGATTCCCCATATTCCCTCTTTGGGAGGTCCCAGGGTGACTCTCTCTCTGCATCACGGCGGGCCTGTTCCTTTGGGGCTCCTCCCTGCCACCCCCTGACCGGCTCTTTACAAACTCATCAGCCAGCTGCCCGGCGTGTCGCGGGTTCTCTGGCTTTCTGTCCACCAACCACAGCCTCAGGTCGGATGGGCACCGCTCATACAGTTGCTCCAGTACCAGCAGTTTAATCAGGTCCTCCTTCGTCTGGGCCCCACCAGCCCACTTGCTGGCGTATCTTTCCATGCGGACGGCTAGTTGCAGATATGAGATCTCAGGGGTTTTATCTTGACTCCGGAACCTTCCCCGGTACATCTCAGGAGTCAGCCCAAACTCACGTAGCAGGGCCTTTTTGAATAGTTCGTAGTCCCCTTTCTCTGCCTCTCCCAGTTGGCGGTACAATGCCACGGATTTGGGGTCCAGTAAGGGGGTAAGGACCCGGAGTCTGTCCGCGGGATCAACCCGGTGCAGCTCGCAGGCCGTCTCAAAGGCCTCCAGGAAGTCATCCATGTCCTCCCCCTCCTTGCGTGGGGCCAGGATGCACTTATCAAAGCTCCGTGCAGTCCTGGGTCCCCCCTCACTCACCGCAGCCGGGGGTTCGCTGCCCCTCAGTCTCGCCAGTTCCAGTTCATGCTGACGCTGTCTCTCATTCTCCTGTCTCTGTCTCTCTTCATGCTGTCTTTGTCTCTCATTCTCCTCCCGTTCACGCTGATGCTGTCTCTCATTCTCCTCCCGTTCATGCTGACGCTGTCTCTCTTCACGCTGATGCTGTCTCTCTTCACGCTGATGCTGTCTCTCTTCACGCTGTCTCTGTTGTTCACGATCCTCCAGCTCCCTCAGTTTTAGCTCTTTCTCCCATTCCAGCCAATTCCGCTCCCCGGATGCCGAACGTCGCCGGGAGGCTCCTCTGCTGGCCGGCGGGCTTCGCCGGGGGGACCCCCTGCTGGCCGGGGGGATCACGGCGCCTTCGGTATTTGCTGGGCTCCTCCCCACCCTTCCCCTAGGCATAGGAAGGAGGGGTCTCGGGAAGCCCTCAGCAGCCGGCTGACCACTCCCAGCTGGGACAGACACTGGTGCCTGCGCTGCATTTGCCAGGCTGCTTCCCTGAGACACAGGGATCAGTTCATTCGCGCGATCTTCCGCCTCCAGCTGGGCGATGAGCTGTTCTTTGGTGAGCCTCCCAATGCGCAGCCGCCTCTGCTTGCACAGCTCCACCAGGTCGCTCTTAAGCCGCTTGGCATACATCTTCCTGCTGGCCACTCACCGGCCTGTGTGCTCACAGCTCCCCACAGTTTGCAGGGGGCCCCCTAGTGTGCCAGCCCTTCTCGAGGTCACCACCTCTCTGCCAGGGTCGAGCTGCAGACTCCTCCGCCCCTGGGACCACTCGCTGTGATCCCACGGGGGACCCTGTTACTGCAAAAGTCCTTCTCGCTGGTCACACACTCCCAGGGGTAATAACCGTCTCTCTCCCACTCTTCAGCAGGCCTGGTCCCCGTCAATCCCCCTTCGTTTTACTGCTCCCCAGTCACTTACTGCAGGAAGCGCCGTCCACGGGGTGCAGTAGATCCCACCGCTGCCACCAGTTGTCACGGAGTATTGGGGAACTCAGGGCCCTGCACCCCCGGCTTCCTGCGATTCACCATGACTCTCAGCCAGCCAGTAAAGCAGAAGGTTTATTTGGATGACAGGAACACAGTCCAAGACAGGTCTTGCAGGCACAGACAACAGGGCCCCCCTCAGTTAGGTCCAGCTTGGGGTCCCAGGGCATCCCAGCCCCCCCCTTTGGGGGGTCAGAGCCATCTCTGCCTCCCAGCCATCTCTCCAGCCTCCTTCCAGCCTGCTTCCAGCACTCTGCCTTCAGCGACCCCTCCCACAGCCTTTGTTCAGTTTCCCGGGCCCCGGAGTCATCTGACCTCCAACCCCCTCCTGGGTTCTCATGTTACAAGCTCAGGTATGTTCCCTTGGGCCGGCTCCCATCCCCCGATGCAGACCATCCTAGTCACACTCCCCTGTCAGCATTCACACACCCCAGCAAGAACAGTCCCAGTTCGTCACAGTAACCAGGCTAGATTTCTGCTGGGAGCATCTGGACAGGACACTGGGCTGCAGGGTTCCTTTATTCGGTCCTATTTCGGGTACCTGAGCTCTTGGGGCATTTCAGTTTAGAAGAAAAATCCTGCCAAACCGCAGAGCAAGGCAGGTTATACTGATTTTAGAGATTTAGCAAATCAGGTACTAGCCTAGTACCTAGGCACCCCAACGATTGTTTAAAAGCACAGCCAGTATCAACATCCCCCCCCAAAACCACCCAAGTGGAGCCTTGCAACCGGCTCTGAAAGTCGACACACTGGGCTCACTCAGACCAAGGGAGACGTTCCAAAGCCAACCGCCCTTCCCACCGAGCCAGGTCTGAGCAGGGGAACTACAGATCTGAGCACCTGCTGTAACCTGAGCTGAGGAAGTATGGAATGGGGAGAGGTGGTCTCAAACAGGCAGACCAGAGGCCATGGAGAGCTGTAAGGGTCTAACAACGGCATCTTAAAAATTAACCAGTAACCCGCAGCAACCAGCACAGATCAGAGCACCAGGGATTCCCCTCCCTGAGAAGGGTTCCCAATTTCACATCCAGGAAGAGGGTGAAGTGTGATTTGCTGATAACCTAAAATTACTCAGTGGGCGTTACTTCCTATATCAGGGTCTGAGTAAGCCACTTCTGCTACACTGACGCCCACCCGCCTTAATACAGGACATATGATTGCAGCTCAAAACACTGGCAGATGTACACTACAGGTATGTCTACACTGCAGTTAGACACCTGCGTCTTGCCTGTTCCAGCTGACTCGGGCTCCAGCTACAGGACTGTTAATTCCAGTGCAGACATCTGACCTGGGCTGCAGCCCAAGCTCTGGGACCCTCCCATCTCGCAAAATCCTAGAGTCCGGGCTTCAGCCTGAGCCTGGACAGCTACACTCCAATTAAACAGCCTCTTCACCCGAGACCCATGAGCCTGAGTAAACCGGCACGGCCCAGGTGTGAGTTTTTAATTGCAATGTAGACGTACCCTACTATAGCCAGGCTCCCATGCAATAAGAAAAGCCAAAGAGGAGTTTGAAGAACGGCTAGCCAAAAACTCCAAAGGTAATAATGTTTTTTAAGTACATCAGAAGCAGGAAGCCTGCTAAACAACCAGTGGTCCCTCACCAAAGGCTCTTATGTAAATTAAGTTGTCATGGGATAAAAGGGAAGGTCCTTTCATGGATTGAGAACTGGTTAAAAGACCGGGAACAAAGGGTAGGAATTAATGGTAAATTCTCAGAATGGAGAGGAGTAACTAGTGGTGTTCCAAGGGTCAGTGCTCAGACCAATCCTATTCAAAGGGGTAAACAGTGAGGTGACAAAGTTTGCAGATAAGTTAAGACCAAAGCAGACGGTGATGAACTTCAAAAAGATCTCACAAAACTAAGTGATTGGGCAACAAAATGGCAAATGAAATTTAATGTGGATAAAACGTAAAGTAACGCACATTGGAAAAAAATAACCCCAACTATACATACAATATGATGGGGGCTAATTTAGCTACAACAAGTCAGGAAAAAGATCTTGGAGTCATTGTGGATAGTTCTCTGAAGATGTCCGCGCAGTGTGCAGAGGCGGTCAAAAAAGCAAACAGGATGTTAGGGATCATTAAAAAGGGGATAGAGAATAAGACTGAGAATATAGTATTGCCCTTATATAAATCGATGGTACGCCCTCATCTCAAATACTGCATACAGATGTGGTCTCCTCATCTCAAAAAAGATATACTGGCACTAGAAAAGGGCAACTAAAATGATTAGGGGTTTGGAACGGGTCCCATATGAGGAGAGATGAAAGAGGCTAGGACTCTTCAGCTTGGAAGAGAGGAGACTAAGGGGGGATATGATAGAGGTATATAAATCATGAGTGATGTGGAGAAAGCAGATAAGGAAAAGTTATTTACTTATTCCCATAATACAAGAACTAGGGGTCACCAAATGAAATTAATAGGCAGGAGGTTTAAAACAAATACAAGGAAGTTCTTCTTCACGCAGCGCACAGTCAACTTGTGGAACTCCTTACCTGAGGAGGCTGTGAAGGCTAGGACTATAACAGTGTTTAAAAGAACTGGATAAATTCATGGAGGTTAAGTTCATTAATGGCTATTAGCCAGGACGGGTAAGGAAGGGTGTCCCTAGCCTCTGTTTGTCAAGAGGGTGGAGATGGACGGCAGGAAGAGATCATTTGATCATTACCTGTTAGGTTCACTCCCTCTGGGGCACCTGGCATTGGCCACTGTCAGTAGACAGGATACTGGGCTGGATGGACCTTTGGTCTGACCCGGTACAGCCGTTCTTATGCAAGCTCATATGAATCCTACGGCTTTATAGGACCCCTTTGACAACCAAGTTAGGTGGCTTAATTTCTGCTTGCATTAATTTATTCTGAGGGATAACTGAAGAACAGCTTTGCACGATCCACTCAGAGCATTAACGTCTTTGCGGCAGCGGGCCCACTACCCATCACTGGAGAGGGCTATACTGAATGGTGGAACCTGTGCACGAAGACGGAGGGCTGCATCTGCAGCAAGCTATGCAAATAGCCTCACTCTGTTTGGGTGAGGACCACTCAAGAAAAAGCCCCAATGTAGTAACTTAGACTGTCAACTACTTAAGATGCTGCCTGAATTCCTTGGCAGGGACACCTTGGAGTTAATGACAAGTAGGTTTTGCTTCACCTAAGATCATTAAAGGCACACTTGCTCTCTCTCAAGGTTAGTACAATGTTTGACCCCTTCAACTCCTTTACCTTTGCAAAGCCTGTGTATTAGGCATTTAACAACTATTTTCTTCCCCTAATAAAGATGTCGGCATTCACAAGCAGGCCCTAGAGAAGCAACGTGCTGTGGCAGGGAGAGACTAAAACCTTGGTACAAAAGCAGGTTCCTGTCTAAGGGCTGTTTAAAGACCACTTGTCAGACGTGTTCTGACCTACCCCCTGCCACAAGCTTTTCTCCAAACTCTGAGGGGCTGGTTACCATGGTACTGAAGTACACACTTCATGGGGTACTAACACATGTTTAGCTCCCTGACTCAGAGGCACAGAGCCCTTTTGATTGAACACTCCCCCAGCCAAAAACCCGATAAGCTAGTTGACAAGCTAGCCTGGCAAGAGGAAAGCCATAACTGTCATCTTACCATAGGAGAGTTGATCCAGCTAACAGCGGGACATGTACTACATGGGCAAGCTTAGAACTTTCCTCTCCCAGATACCCTATCCCGAGCCCACATCATCTCCTGAACAACTTTGCACTTCACAGTTTCTACAGCCACAACCTGCACTTCCCTCCGCAAGCTAAAGGAAGGAACACGTCTGGCGAGGGCTGTAGCCAATGAACAGGTCCCATGCCCACTGAGCTAGCAGCTGAACCATGGTAAGTGCCCCATCAGGGTTCTAATCCAGGTGCTCCAGTCACAGGTCAAGTGGTAGCACATTCCTATTGTGCTGGCACAAGTCATGCTAGAGTTTCAAAGTAAATCTACCTTACCTAGGAGAACTGGAACTGCCACCTGGATTTTAAAAGTGCTTCCATTCTAAAAAAGAGAGTTAGTCTTTCAACAGAAATACAGTTCGAGGCATGGCTACCCCAGAACTCAACACCTGGCTGTTCTCTAAAGAGAACGGAAACAGTTTGCCTTTGAAAGCCACTGAGAAAGTCTAGATCTGTCACTTCTGAAGTTATGTGAATAACCTGCAGGAGATGCAGGTTTTCCCTAGCACCAACGCAGAACATGCCATCTGTCTCCCAGTTTGCACATGGGACATTCACACATGTATCAAGCCAATCTGTTCTGCCAACAGAAGAGTTTAGTGTGGAGCAGGACAAGAATTCCAGCCAGACTCCTGGGAGCGTCTCCCAGCGGAAGCTTTACTAAGTGATTCAATTGAGGCAAACAATTTACGCAGCATTCAAGCTAATGGAGCTGCTGTCTCCTTAAGTCATTCAGCTTCATTAACAGAAGCTTCTCACTGCAAGGCAAACCCACAAAGAGGAAATTCAGTTGAGAATTAAGTTGCTAATATTTGAACAGGGCAATGCTAGTGGGACAAGGCTACAGAGACCCTAGAATTCCGTTTCTTTAGAAGGACTGTCAGATAGATAGTTATAGTAACTGTCAATTACTAGAACTATGTTACAGCTGTACAGGCTTCAGCCATAGACTTCAGCTTCCCAAGATCCAGAACGCACAGACTACAGTGACCACTCTTGCATTTTCCCTTGATGGATATTCTCAAGCCAGCCATTAACTGCCCAGTAAAGCACCAACTCATCTGCTAACCAAGGGATCTTCCTGCTTTACCACCAGTTGGCAAAGCCGGCAGGCAGGGCCCAAGTCAGTCCATTATAAAAACGGGGCTCAGGAAGGGGTCAGGTAATTCATGTCTAGTACCAGTCTGAGTGTCAGTTTAGCTCAGTGATCTCTTTACGTGGCAAGGGAATGATCAGAACTTGCATAACTGAAATCAAGTAAAAACCATGCCCAGGACTTTAATCAGCAACAAGCAGTGATCAGAGTGCGACTGTGCCCCGAGGACTCATACAGCCACCTGCGGTGCTACAGTTCTGGCTATGGCGACGCCTTCTGCTGACTTTTCTTCCAACCCTATGGCAAGAGAGGTTCTGTTCCCAGCTCTGCCAGTCACTGAACTGTTCTGGAGGAGTCACTTCACTTCTGCAAAGTGGGTATAAACTCTGTCCGGAGGGACACTGGCTTGTCAGTGACACCCTTGGAGAGCTTCTGGAAAGAGACTCTGTAGCTAGAACAGGGCATCGGGGACGGAATCACTGTCTAAAAGTGTTCTACTCACTAGTGTTACCAGGAATACTCTGATGTGTTATACTTGCGACAGCCGCTTGGAGCACATCTGCTAAGCACAGTCTGTAGCTGGCATTTGGGAACCAGTTAATACTTCACACCGAGTGCTGAGGATGTCTTTCTCCCTAATCAATGTATTCGCACCTGAGAAATTAAAGCTGATCTAATGCTTTCAGAGTTGTCATTTCATAGAGCATTCACAGGAGCCACTTATGCCTATTTCACTGTTTCCAAGAACAGGTCCTGTAGAAAGCATTTCTGTTCCTTAGTTCAACTGTTCTCGGGGGGAGGAAATCATGCCACTGATGCTACAACACCAATTTCTCATCCAACAAGGAAGATGGGTGTTTGAGTCACTTGCATCAACATCTTGTGTAGAAAATGGATTTAAAAAGTCAAAAATAAGTGTTGACATGAAGATAGGAGGCTGTGGTTTCTCTTCAGATCGTATAAATCTTTCACTTCAGCTTAAACAATTCACAGAAATGTAACTCCCATGGCACACTGGTTACAAAACCTAGCGCCAAGACAGGTGTGTATCTGCTTGGAATGGTCAGTGGCTGGTCTTATGTTAATGTCTCCACACAGATAAAGTTTTTAAACCCGATGAACAGAAGGTGAAGAGGCCAGAACCTCCACTACCCCTATGTGGACAAGTTGATACTTTGGAAGGTCATTACACAAGTCAAGTCTGCAGTAAGACACAGGAATTCAGGATATTCAATTAGTTCAACTCAAACACTGCCACATACCCAAGATCCTTGGCAGGATTACAGTATCTGGCAATTTAGTTACATTGCAATCACCACCTCAGATCTTTATCTGGGTCTCAGGAAGAGTTAATGGGGAAAGTCCTTAAACGAGGATTCGAACTAGTTCGCTATTTTGAGGAGTACTGCAATTAAGGTTAAGTCTCCACAGGTAACATCTACCAGTTTCAGTAACGGGAGGCATGCTCTTTAATGGGGCTCATGGGTGTGGTAAGCTCACTAAAAAGCCAAGTAGAAAAAGATCGCTATGGGTTATGTTCAGCAGTACCTAGAGACTGATGTTATAGCGGTGATAGCCAATGTGGCATGTTTAAGACAAGACTCCGCGTTCTGTAGCTATGGAATCCAGCCATTGCCACAGATTAGAGCCCTCATTGCTAGTTATATTTCTAGCACTCATGATTGTGAAAACAGCTCTTTAAAACGTGAACCAAACGTAACTGATGTGGTGCTCTCTGTCTGCAGTCAGCTGGACAATTTCTGTTCCACTGGCTGTGTGTGGTGCTCGGTACCTCATTTAACCTCAGTCCTTCACCTTAAAATTCAGGCAAGTTGGGGAAAACACTCCCCTCACTATGGCAAGAAGGGGTCACCCCTGTAGTGGGAGCAATAAGGTGAAAATGAAGTACGAAGAACTATGCACATGAATTCCTTTTTGATTCATGAAAGGAAAATCTCTCATCTTATTAGACCACATCTAAGGCTTACCAGGTTCAATCAGCCACCCCCCATTATAAGCACAGACTTAACGTAAGAAAGGGAGAAGGAAATGGAAAAGTTATAGGATGCTAGCACCTGCTAGGATCAAGTACTGTTAAATGCATCAGCTTACTCCCGACAAAGCACAACAGTTAAGTTAGATTTTAATCCAGCTACGAAAGTGACCAAGACGGGGTCATACTAGCGCTACAAGATTCAGAGGAAGTTGCATGGCTGCTCTGGTTGGGGCTTTAATGTAGCTGAACACTATGACTAATGCTTTAGAAACAGCTAATAGTGCCCTATTAGATCACCATGGCTGAACTGAGACACACACAATTAGAACAGCTGAGGTATTGTGTTTGTACACGTTACTAGCACATAAGGAAGGTGACAAGGATATTATTAGATGTTGCAGTCTCACTAATGGCACCCAAGCATAGCATTTTTGTTTACGCTACTACAGCGATGCAAAACTAGATCAAAGTGATGGAAGGCAGCCACAGAAGCAAGTTTTATAATATGGCTTTGGCTCAGCCCTGTACTTGGCTCATCTGTCACCCCCAGGGACAACGCTCGGATTCCATTCAAATCACTTTTGCTAACACCCTCACTAAGATCTCAAGTGTAAGGGGATGGCACTTCCCCATTAAGTGCTATAAGAATATGGTAAAAAGTGCTGTCACAAGCCCAAGAAAGGATTGTGCAGTGTCGTCTTCCCTCTTCTGTTATCTGGGTAGAGGGTAAAACCCTTCTGGGAAAGGGTCTCTTTCTGAACGTGTATCGAGCACACAGCGTGGTTCTGGGAGCACAGAGAGCTCTTGCCCAAGAACGAGAGTTTATACCAGTGTAAACTCCTGAAGGCAGAATCACTCAGTCTAATACGATCCCCCATCTCTAATTTTTGTTCACCCCACGTATATTGTGACGGTCTCCTTAGACATCTGTGATGTCGGGGAGTATTAGCGCCATTTTCCAGATGGGAATGGAGGCCCAGCTAGATGAAATGGCTTGCTCAAGACGAACAAAGTCTGCAGCAGCTAGCACTTGGGAGCTACCACATCGCTCTCACCGTGTCTGTACATTCGCAGTGGTGGTGGGGGAAGATAATGCTTAGCTCAGAGTAACAGAGGAGCCCAACCCACTTGTAACAGGAACTCTGCCACCCAAAGGATCACTCTGCCTACTTCTGAACCAGGTCTGGAGAGCTCCCCACTCCTTTGTTAGTGGAGGGGTTACAAGGGTGAAGACATCATCACACCCTCAACAACTCGCTGCATGGAGCGCTACAATGTCAAACAAGGATGAGACGCCAAGCGGATTCTTTTATGGATTCATGCAGCTCATTCCAGCTCGCTAACAGGAAATGGCACCTATTTCAGAGCTTAAAATAAACCTGATTGCTCCCAGAGACATTGTTGGTAGTCGCCAAAGACAATATGAACTTTCCTGGCAACTGCTTGGAATTTTTATGGAGTTGCTCTGAAAACCAGAAACAGGCCTTGCTTGCCTAAGAGTGACTAAAGTTCATACCCTGAGGGATGGCAGCAAGAAACTGACATTACTACTGCACCACTACCCGGTTTTCTAACACACTGACCAAGGAGATAGCAGAAACACATTTGAATAATTCTTAGAAATATGGGGAGTCATTTGTCTTAAAGGATTTTGTAAGCTTCTATCATTACAAGTTAACACCCAATATTATAGGGAAAAAGTTGCTAGTTTTAATTCCTGCATGTGAAAGAACTTTACAGTGGTTTTTTTTTTTTTTTTTTAAACTGTCTTCTCCTTTGTAATTCATTAAGTCACCATTTTCACCTGTCTGGGTCTTCTGCACAGCAGCAGGGAGAAAGACGGTTAATAGGAAAGAGGCTGTAAGACCACAAAGATGATTTGTCAGGGGACTGGCCCAGACTGAAGCTCACTTGAACTGTAATTGACTAGAATTGAAGTTGGTGCCTTAATCCAGAGGGAACAATGATGTACCGACAGAAGATAGATCTTTTCCATCTCTAGCTTCTCTTACCAGAACTGAAGCAAATCTTAGAATAGGGTTACTCCTCCGCTGTTGATACACTTGAATTGCACTTTCATTTCCAGACAGCTTTGCTTTATTTCCCAATTAGCCTCGCCCCACACAGGGGAGATTAGGAAGCCTTCCCCCTGCACCTCCACAAAAAAAAAAAAATTTACAGGCCTACACCAAGTTGACTGTCCCTTTTATTGCTCTTGAATTTAGCAATTTAAAGTACTCAAGTGTCTCGTTTTAAATTGCTTAAGTTTTGCCTTGTCCGAAGGCTAACCAGAATGCCTACACAAACTCACAGGTTGTATGAGGAAACATACACCCCCTCATCTTGCTCATTTTCTGGAGCACACGGACAGTAACTTGGAGTAGCCTATAAAAGTGTACAGGCCATTGGCTCACTCTCTGGAAGGGTGACTTAAACAGAGATGAAAAACCATCTAGATACTTGGACATATGACTCTGGAAGATAACATTAGTTGAAGATGTAGGGCAAGCTTCCAAAACAGGATTATTACAGCCAGTCAGAACAAAGTGAGCTACTCAGTGACCCAGAAACTTTGAGTTATTTCTCAACATTGCGGTTCAGGGTCACTCAGTCACTGTGTGTAGCAGACCCCTGGTGCAGGGTGGCCGGCTACATGCACTGCTCTCAGAATTCCACATTCAGGTCACAACAATCATAGCTGCTTCCATGTCTGGCCACCCAAAGCACCGGTTATCAGCTACAAGTTTAAAAGAACAATCCAGAGTGTGGTCAGAGGAGAAGCAACCAAGTATATCATGGGGATATTAACAGGAAGTTCCAAAGACATGAGCACATTAACTCAAGCAATCCCTGTTAGGTCATGGCCTATTGTATCCCAGACTAACAGGTCCCTCAGCACTCCTGGCCTTGGAGATTAAGAGTTTGGATACAATGACCTCAAGCAGGAGGAGCCCACAAGTGATCTATTAGCTTGGCACCAAGGTTCGGATACATTGTCTCTTCTGCCAATTTGATTTAGTACAAGCAGTACATCTCAATGATGTTGAGCTCTTCTCTAAACAGAAAGCCAGGAATAGAAGAGATGTTTCTCTCATGCAACAGCCTTAAAACAGAATTGTCCCAGCGTGAGCTCTCTTTGTACATTCTTAAGACTTAAATCAAGGTCAAAGTTGTAAACAGCCATTTACAGAGGCACAAGATGTTAAAGGTAAATAGGGTGACCAGATGTCCTGATTTTATAGGGACAGTCATGATTTTGGGGTCTTTTTCTTATATAGGCTCCTATTAGCCCCCCCCTCACCCCATCCTGATTTTTCACCTTTGCCGTCTGCTCACCCTAAAGGTGAATCAAAATACACGAACGCTGCCTGTAAGATCCCAAACCAGACAGTGCTGACTTTAACACGCTGATTTCCAAACTTTTCATAACTTGTAAATGAAAAGTTAGTTGCTGTTTCACTTACCTACCAAGCCAGGAATTCAGAGTCCTGTCCCCTCAGTGACGGTTAATATCACTAATGCCCAGAAGAGTGGTCAGGAACACTGCTTCTGGACCCTTTAAGTGTTAGTAATACCACATTTTGACTCCGTTCACCTTTGTTTTTTGTTACAGTTCAGTGTATTGGTGAGGTCTGTGTCTGATCCTACTGTCATGCAATTTAAATGCAGTATTACCTCTCCTCTAAAGGAGTTAAGTCATCTTCAACTTGATACATATTCAACTGTGAACTCCAGTGCCAACTACTTTCTTCACTTAACACACACAGAGGGCAAGACTTTCTGAAATAGGAGATTGACATTAGGGTCCTAAATCCATTGGCAGCTGCTAGGTTCTTAACACTTGAAATAAAGGACCTGATATTTTTGTACTTAACGTTAGGCTCCCATTTTTGACATTCCGGGGCAGTTTTCTTTTGGTCTCCCACACAAGACAATTTTTTAAGAAACAAGCTCTCAGAAAGAAGTACAATAACCTTTGCTACAAGTCATTGATTTCTCCTAATTTCTATTAGAGAATGTCTATACAAACACCAGTGTAGGAGATGTAGAGAAATATGCAGTACAATAACACTTGCTCATAAATAACCAGAACAGTTACAGCTAGATGTTGTGGTTGTCGTTCTGTAAACCTGCCACAGCATGGTAATTCCCCCCGCCTGCCCCATGTGAAAAGCCTATTAACTAGTAACTCAAGCAGCACCTCTGATTAGAGTCAAGTCCAAAGGAAGCCACATTGCCACACTAGCTGAGAAATTAACTCGTCAACTTGCAAGTACGCTGCTTTTAAATAAGGAAATGAACTGTAATAAGTAAATATTATTGCACTAGTATCTAACCAAGATTTGATACTCAGGGACAGCACCTGCATTCTGTGCTATAGAAAAATATCTTGCACACTTACTGTGGTACTGTGCTACAACACAGGACCCCCTACCAAGGAGGGTCTGTCATACACATGCTGGTGTAAAACCTAAGTGAAATCCCAGTATGGGGAATTTACACTTATTAAAGAGCTTTAGCTAGAGGAATCTACTTTAGGACACCATCTTTTCTTCTGTTAAACCCTTTATTCCTTGCACTTTCAGTGATTCACATTAGGAGACAACCTCCCAGTCTTTTGAGCCAAGTATCATGCCCGTGTCAGAGAATAAGACACCACCTTCCTCCAAGGCCACATTACAAGTCTATGTCCGAGTCAGGATTGGAAGTGAAAGTCTCCCCACCTCACAAGCCAGTGCTCATTCCAGACTAAGTGGCTCCTCAAAGCCCTGGTTTTGACATAATTTCCTGCCTTGACATTTCTGTCCAATAGTAAATCAGCACCAACTGCCATAAACCTATAAAATTACAGTCAACTTCTACACATACACTAGGAAGTCTAGCTCTCGGAAACACTATGTCAGACCAGACCTGTGTCTGGTCAATACTCAGAAAGAAAGCGAGAGAGATTATGGCATTATCCAGTCAACCAATCCAGTTATCTGGGAGATCCCTAATGATGGGCAGGCCACAGAGCTCTGTTTGCAGGGGCAAAGTGAATCATGAGTCAGAACACATTTACCAAGTGACAATACAAACCAAAGGAAGGGGAAGTTACTATGAAGTTACTGACTGTTCAGAGCCAGAGAGGCATTAGAATGAATGGGGCGGGGGGCGGACTTGAGTTTGCTTCTCTTTTCCCCTCCTGTAATAAGACAGTTACCAGCAGCGGCTGTCCTGGGTACAGGGGGTGGGGTGAGAGAAGGCACAAGATTATGGAGTCAGCCTCATCCAAAATAACCTTCTGCTCTAACCCCACTTCTCCCCACATCCACCTAAACTGGTCTCAGGGGACCAGGGAAGTGGCGGTTACCTGTGCAAAGAGCCCAGGCTCTCAGCTGCTCCCCAGCCCCATTTACACACCCACGCCGGCTAGCTAGGAACCCAGTCAAGTTACAGACGGAATAACTCCCCAGTACCCATTGGGCCTGGGCTAATCTCTGGTAACCCCTGACAGGGAGGGTTGGCCAAAGCTCCATGCAATCACACCCCATGGGTACGACCTTACATGTGGGGCAGAGAATAAAAAGGACAGCATGCGAGACAGGGTCTCCTGAGCTCAGAGCACCCCTGCCCCAGCCCAGTCCCTGTTTGTCAGATTACACCCTTGCCCCGAGCTCAGAGCCCCCCAGGGCCTGCCTCCCCCCACCCCCAGGGGGCAGGACCCCCGGCTCAGAGCCCCCCACCCCCAGGGCCTGCCTCCCCCCACCCCCAGGGGGCAGGACCCCCGGCTCAGAGGCCCCCACCCCCAGGGGGCAGGACCACCGGCTCCGAGCCCCCCACCCCCAGGGGGCAGGACCCCCGGCTCCGAGCCCCTCCCGGCCCTACTCACAGCTCCAGGGTCTCCTCTCGCCCCCGCCCCAGCTGGGTCTCAGGCTGCGGCCTCCACTTCCGCCTTTCAGCTGCTCCGTTTCCGGATCCGCCCACCCCTTCCGCTCCGGCCGGGCGGGGTGAGAGGCAGCGGCCTGCGCCAATCATCGAAGCCCTGCCCACCCTGAGGCCCGCCCCTCTTCGCGCTGCCGGACGTGGGGCGCAGGACGGCTGGGCGGAGGCACGTGACACACCCGCGGGGACCGATGGGAGTTGTAGTCCACAAGGGGGGAGGGGCCGGGGGAGGCGGCGTGGGAAAAACCCGAGGTGAGTCGCTGCTCCTGGTGCGGGGAGGGGAGGAGCCTGGTGCGGGGGGAGCCTGTTGCTGGGGGGCTGAGGGAGGGGGAGAGGAGTCTGGGGTGGGGAGGACAGGAGCCTGGGGCGAGCCTGGGCTGAGGGAGGGAAAGGGGAGAGGAGCCGGGGGGGTTGGGAGCTTGGTGCTGGGGGCTGAGGGAGGGGGGAAGGGGAGAGGAGCGGGGGGGGGGGCTGGTGCGTGGGTGTGTGGAGCGGAGCCTGGTGCTGGGGGGCTGAGGAAGGGGAGAGGAGCTGGGGGGGGGAGCCTGGTGCTTGGGGGGGGGGCTGAGGGAGGGGGGAGAGGAGCCTGTGGGAGGGGAGGGGGAGAGGAGCCGGGGGGGGGGGCAACCCAGCTACACATGATTCAGCCCTGGGGTGCTGGCAGGACCCAGTCCTGCAAACCCAGGCTGCTGCTCCATGCTTCGGAGATAGTCCCCCCCCCCCCAGGCTGGGTGCTGACTGGGCTGCGTCTCCCTCTCGAGGCTGGCACCAGCTACTTCCAGCACGAGAGGGCTGTGCAGTGCAGCTGAAGGTTCTGGGTTCAGACGCTGCTGATGATGGATACAGGGCACATTACGCAACCTCCCCAGAGGTGGCTGCATTTCAGCGGTGGGTGAAGGGGATCCTGTGTGCAGAGAGCAGCCAATGCACATTGGAGAGAAAGGGGCTGGAGGTGAAGATCCCTGGAGGAGGGGAACTCCCGCAGCCCCTGGAGTGGGGGCACCATCACGGAGAATAGCCGCCGTCTCTTCCGCAGCAGTGTCTCCTGGCCGGGAGAGCAGAGTGCAGCCTGGTGCAGCGCCCTGGAGACGAGAGCTCTGGGGCTCAAAACGACTCCCAGGGAAGGGTGGAACCGGCAGCTGGAGGTCCCCAGGGCCCCGGCCTTCCAGGAGGAGAGAATTTAACAGGCAGAGCTAGGAGCTGGCTGCAGGGTCCGTGTGGGTGCTCGGGGCTGGGTGACGGTCCTGGGCTCGGTGACGTCGGCGCCTCTGGGGAGCTGTTGTGGCATTGCTGTGACTCAGTGCAGTGCAGGGTCCGGCCCACAGCTCGTTAAGCACAAGGAGCAATGGATGCAGGGGGGTAGTGGGCCACAGGGACTGGCTGGGTCGGAGGATGGGATCCGCAACCTGCCCCCTCCCTTTGGCTTGGCCAGGCAGCCCCTGCTGACTGGAGGGCAGGTGATGCAATCGACCCAGAGGGCTCATTAGAGGAGAGGTGACGCTGTGTGTGTTGTTTGTTGCCAACAGAGACCTGGGACCTGCTGGCGCCAGCCCTGGGCCTAGGGGAGATTTGCACATCCCTGCCCTCCTCTCTGGGGCCCGAGAGTGTGGCTGGGGCAGGGCGGGCAGAGAACCCGCGATGAACCGAGTTGCCAGAGCCACGGCAGTACCAGGGAACTCAGTACGGGTGCCCCAGTCGCTGAGCAGGGCTGGGCGAGCGCCACAGAGCACGTAGAGACCTGCAGGGGGTGCTGCAGGTCAGCATTAAAACCGCTGCCCCCATGCGGCGCTAGAGAGCAGGGTGCCAGCAAACTGGGGCCGGCCAATCTATCAATGGCTGAGTGCCAGCAGCCCCCGCGGGCAAGGACAGGTGGGTCCTGGTGCCCAAGAGCTGGGCTGGGCTGCCAGGAAAAGGAGCCAACAGTTAACTGCCCCCTTCCCAGGCAGGGTGGTTCCCCTGCCTGCTAGCCTGGGCAGCAGGCTGGCGCGGCCCCACTGAGCACAGCGTTTTTGGTCAGTCCTGGTGCTCAGGCAGGCAGGTGAGGTGGGATTCAGGCAGACAGGGGCCTGAAGCAGGGCAATACAGGCAGCAGTTGTGCAAGACACCCCCCGTTTGCACACACACCCCCCCCCGGGGGGCAGCAGCTCAGATAGGGGAGAGGTCAGCTGGCCCGTCTGGGTCCTGGCAGACAAAGGGCCAGCGGGGATGGTGGATGCGGGACCGGGAGGCCCCTGCACAGCTCCCTCTGAATCTGAGCCACGTGGGATGTGGAGGAGAAAAGCCAGTTCCCCAGCCCTGGAATGACCTTGGCCCCTCTCCTGCTTTGGAGCAACCGACTCCCACACAATACAGCCTCCCCCACATCTGGCTGGAGAAGCTGCTGGCTGTGCCCTGGGGGCACCACGCCCACGCGCTCCCCTGGCAGCCGCAGCGCGAAGCCCTTTGCCGCTCCATTGTTTTCTTTAAAAATAAATACTAAATAATGCAGAGATTAAATATTCTTCGTGGGCAGCTGGTGCTGGGGGGAGGTGTGTGGAGGAAGGCAGCTTACAGGAACAGCTGCCCATGCGAGAGCACTTTGCAAATGCAAAACAGCTCAACCAAACCTTCAAGTGCTAATGTCTGCCCATGGGGCCGAGCTGCAGCTCCGAGGGGTCTGGGGCAAGGGTTGGACCCCCCCTCCGGCAGCCCCTCCCAGGTAGCTGTGATGGCTAGCGGGTGTGGGGGTGGCGAGCCCTGAATTGGTCCCTGGGGATCCCAGCTAGCGCCATGGGAGGGCTCTGAGCAGCTGGAGCCGGCTGGCATTGATGCAGATGCGAAGGTTCCCCTGCCCGGCAGCCGGGGTGGGAGCTGCGAAGGGGGACGTGGGCTCTCCGGAGTCTGGGAGCTGGAACATACAGGGGCTTTGCAGCGAGGGGCTGTGGGGGACCAGGTATTTTGGGAACCAAATAGGCATGAAGCCCTCCCCCCCCCCATTTCTTTCCAACCCTGGACTGTACCACTTAGAATCATAGACTATCAGGGTTGGAAGGGACCTCAGGAGGTATCTAGTCCAACCCATTTCCTAGGCAGCAGGGGCACACACACCCCCACCCCCACCCCACCCCAAGCAGCAGGGACACAACCACCCACAGCCAGCGGCTGTAAAAATAGAGCTTTTATTACAGGTTGTGTCTTTGCAGCACCATGGAGGTGGTGGCTGGGCAGTGGGTAGCAGCGGTGGCGCATGCTGGTGGCAGACAAGGGGGGGTGGTCATTTGTGTGGGGGGGTCAAAAATAAAATGGAACAAAATTCTAGAGAAGCACAAAACTTCCCTGCGGGGAGCGGAGCCCCGGAGCCGAGCGCTGCAGCAGCAGAGGGGTTACGGGATGGGCGAAGGCTGCAGTCAGTGCGCCTCTGGGCCCAGGGAGGAGAGGGACGGGTAGCAGCCAAGCCAGGTTGTCTCAGCGGGGGGGAAGGATGGCGACAGAGGCGTCTCCTTGGGCAGTGCCCCCATGGCTGGTACGTGCTCACCCCGAATAGCCAGGCTGGTGCAGCACTCCTGGGACAAGCAGCCAGAGCTCGGCACAGGGAGGGCTCTGCCTGTTCCCAGGACAGTGGCCAACAGTCGCAGGGACGACTGTCATGTCACCACCGTGGCAGCTGTATCAAAGGGGGGGGAGGAATACCCATGAGCCCACGGGGCAGGCCAGGGGGTTCCCCGGACATGTTATGGGGAAATCAGAGACAGCGCCGGGGTGTGGGGGTCAGTGCTGGCGCTGCCAGGCCGGTGGGCACCCAGAGTGTGCCCTGCCCTGCGCCTACCCCCCAGCTCTGCCCAGCTGACCCCAGAGCGCTGACGGGCCGGCTCCGCCCAGCTGAGGGCTCCAGCTGCTGCTGGCCCATCGGGGATGAGCCGGGGGGTGGGGGGAGTCCCCGAAGGCCATTCGGGAAACCTCCATCCCCCGGGGGCTGATAAGGTGCCACCGGGAATGAGGACCCCCGGTGTCCTGAGCCGCTAGCTCCCCTCGCCCAGCCAGGCCTGTCCTGCGGGCTCCTTTGCTTTTCAGAGCGAGGGCCGGCACTGCACCCAGCAGTCTGGAGCCTGCGCTCCCGGCCTAGGACAGGGGCTGAGCTGGGCCTCTGGCTCGGCTGCCCCTCTCCTTGGCCCGCTGAGAACAGGCCTGAGACCCCCCAAACTCAATGCACGGGGCCGAGTCACCAGCCATACAGACAGCAGCACCAGCCCTGCCCGCCTGCCCGGAGCAGGGGCCGGCTCCCCCCCGTGCTGCCCATCCGTGTCATCGGGGGCGGGGGAGAAAAATCCCACCAGGAAATAAAAAATGTTAAAAAACCTTTGGGAAAAAAAGTATCAAAAGGCTTTAAATCCCCCCTGCCTCTGCTGGTTTGCAGAGCTGGGGCTGCAGGCCGCAAAGCGACCCCACCCGGCCGGGGCCTGGCCATGTGCCCGGGGCAGTGGGAACAGGCAGCTTTGTGGGGAAGTTCCACCTGGGCAAAGGGGCTTCCCCTGCTATCCTAAACCTGAGCACTAAGGCCTCCCCACCCACCCCCCGTTCCCTGGAGCGGGGCTCATCCGGCCTCCCCCTGCCCCCCGCTCCTTCGCACAGAGGAGCAGGAGATGCTGGCGGCTTGTGGCGGGGGCAGCGGAGGTCCCGTGGGGGGGAGCAGGCCGGGAAATGCCACCGTGCAGGCTCCCTGGGTGGCAACAGCCTAGAGGTGTTGAAATCCATCTCAGAGCCAGCCATGGTCCTGCGTGGCCTGCAGCCTCCGGAGGCTGGTTGGGGGATGCACGTGCCCGGACGAGAGGCCTCGGCCAGTGCAGAGAACACCCAGGAGCCAGGGCGGCCAGGCAGGGCTGTGTTGGAACAGAGGATGCTGGTGGATCACGTGCACGTCCCCCTCCACCCCCACAGCGGGGTGACACATCCAGCACGCACTGAGCCAGGGGTTACACTTGCACGCCGGGACGTGCAGTTTTGGGGAGCTGCAGCTTGGGCGGAGGGAGAGGGCTGTGTAGCAGGTGGAGATGTGACCCCCAGCCCCAGGGGAGTTGCTGTCACGCTCCCCAAATGGGCAGAGCTCCCCCTCCCCCAGCTACATCCGTAAGGCGAGTTCCAGACACAACCTTGCAACGCCTCGAAACAGCCCTAAGCTGCCGAACACAAAGCGGCTCTGAATCGGCCCCGGGGGGAGGCGGAGAGATTACGGGACTGGCCCAGGGGCTGCACAGTCCAGCCCTGCAAACTACTGCCCCGGGGACTTCCACAGAGTCGGGTGGGGTCAGCCAGGGCTGGTCCGGCCCTGCCGGGCCTGGTTTCCAGCATCGTACGTTTCACACAGGCCGTTCGCTCTGGAAGTTACACCCAGCCCGACCCCGCTGGGCCACCAGCGCAGCCCCCACCCCCTCCGTGGGACCTGACCCCGTCCAAGTCAGGCAAACACATACTGACGATGGGAGCAGAAGGCTGCGGCGAGAGCGGCGTATCGAACTCCCGCCAGGGGAGCAGAGAGGTACCTGGCTTGGGGGCGCTCCAGGCCTGCAGGGCGCCCGTGGGGCTGGTCCGGGGGGCAGAGGACAGGTCCTCCGAGGAGTTCTAAGGCTCCCAGAATAAATTCCTCCCCACAAACAAAAAACGTCATTTTGTAGAAAATGCGCCCGCTCCACAGCGCTGTGAGCAGGTGGGGTCACACCTGGAGCGGGAAGTGCCCTGGAAGAGCCACGGGGGGGCTCTCGTCCACCCCCCGCCCGGCCCCCAACTCTTGCAATTCACCTGCAGAGAGAAGGAAAATCAACGCTGGCAGAAAGGAGCCATCGACATCACCGAAAACCGCTGGCGAGGCCCCCCCAGCGCACTCCATCCGCTTGGCTCGCTGCAGCTCCCAGGCGAGCGGTGCAGGAGGTGGGGGCGCGGCAGGGGGTTATGGGCAGAAGGCAGGGGGGCGTCAATGGAAGCTTTCCGAGTCTGATCTGCAGCAGCGGTGTGGCGGCGGGTGGCTCTGAGAGGAGCAGTTGGGGAAGGCCGGGCCAGGGCCGGCAGGGGGCGAGGGCTGAGGGCACAGGACCGGGGAGCCTGCGAGCGAGTAGGGAAGACTGGGAGTCTGACCGCAGAGCGGGGCAGCTTGTGTCGGTGGGAGGTGGGCCCCGTCCATGTCCGCCCGGGGCAGGCGGTAATGGCTGGAAGGCGTGTGGGATGAGTCTCTGGAAGCGTGGAGCCCCTCCGGCTCCCGGGGGTTGTCAGGGGGCGAGCTCCGGGAGCCAGGGACCTCGGCAGAGGTGGTGCCGGGAGAGACTCCAGCATCCCCCGGCGGCGGTGACAGCGGCACCGAGATGGAGGCGTGAGCCGAAGGCAGACGAGGCGGCACTGCCGCTGGGGGCAGTCTGGGCGGCTGCTCGCTCCCGCTGCTGGGTTTCGGGGGTGGGGAGGAGAGAACGGGGAGGCCGTAGGGGCAGGCCAAGGCTGGGGCACACAGCAACTGGCTGCGGAGCAGGTGCATCATGCGCTGCAGCTCCCGGCTGAGGTGGGAAACTTCCTGGTTGAGGTTATTGATCTGGAAAGAGACACAAACCGTGCTGAGCGAGGGGACAGTGCCCCAGGAGGCGGCGTCACGCCCTGTGCCCACACCCCCTGCCCCCAGCTCAGCAGCGCCCGGCTACTCGTCATGCTGGCTGTCGCCCCGCTTCCAACGGAGAAGCAAAGGATTCTGGGCGCATGGGGCAGGGACGCCCCTTTGGGTCCGGCTGCTCCGGGATCTGCAGCCAGTGGAGTGCGGATCAGGACGCGGCTGGCGGTGGGTGACCGGCCCGGGGGTGTGTGTGTGTGTCAGGGTTGCTGTGACGCACCCCCAGAGACAACAGTCTATCTAGCGCCTGCCTGCGGCCCCAGCACAGCCCACTGGGGCTCTTTTACCCCATGCATCCACTTATCCTGACCTCGGACAGCGCGGGACACGTGCCCCGCCTTGCCCACTGGGCCTATTTCCCTGTGTTTTGTTCACCAGCCCCATTGGCAACGCACCCCAGGGAAGTGGCTTGTTCCCTGCTGCTGCTGCAGAAAGGAAAAATAAGCAGCGGAAGCAGGAGACCTTTTGTTATTGTAGGTCCTTGTGACGGAGCAGGGAGCAGGGCAGATTTGACCTGGGAATGTTGCAGGGGGGTTGCAGTGGGGATGTGGGACTTCCCTTGAAGGAAGCTACCTGAGCTGTAACCTGAGCCAGGAACGGGGGTGGGGAGAATTAACACCTTCTGCCCGGGAGACTGAACAAAGGAGAGGAGCAGCGGGAGGAGTTGGGAGTTTAGTTTCGGTTGGGGCTGGGTGGTGCAACGCAGGGAACCCCAAGCTGGGGTCTAAGCTCCCTGAACCTCCCAGAGGGACCTAATTGAGGGGGTCTGGTCGTACCTACACGCTCTGCTTGAGACTGTGTTCCTGTCCTTAAATAAACCTTCTGCTTTACTGGCTGGCTGAGAGTCGCAGTGAATCTCGGGAAGAGGGGTGCAGGGCCCTAACTCCCCCACAATCCGCAACAGTCCTATCCAAAAAATGTTGAGTGCCACTGCTGTTAGCGCTCTGCAGGGATGGCAGGTGTAACCTCCTGCTGGATCCGGGATGCTAATTGCTCACCCAGCTACTCACAGCAGCCCAGTGTACCAGCCCTGCCTCTCCTGGGGGCCGCTGTTTACCGTGCACACTGGCTGCAAAGGAGGGGGAAGCCCAGAGGGCCAGGACCCAGCAGCAGCCACCGCAGCGGGTAGGCCCAGCCCTGGCACGCTGGTGAGCCAGAATCAGACAGAGGGGACGTGCTCTCCGCAACCCGGCCCTGCTGGTCTGTGAGCTGCCACACGTGGCCACGGAGCGCCTTGGCCACAGGCCATGGGGGACGTAATGCGAGGACCTCCCTCGGGGATCTGAGGCCAAGATCATGGCTGGTTACGGACAGTCTGGAGGCCCAGCACAACCCCGACATTAAGCCACCCTGACATTACGCCAGGAAACATTTCTGTCCCTGCAGCAGCCTGGAACCTGGACAGGGCAAAGCCAGCACGCTGCTCTCCCGGGCTGCACCGAGCAAGCGGCCTCACTCCGGAGCTACAGAGACCCTGCCTGCTGCCTAGCGTACCCTGCCCTCCAGCACACAGCCCGCGGGAGGTGGGAGCAGGCACGGAGGAGGAGGGGCTGCTTCTGGAGCTGCGTTTGTTGCTATGAAATCCTTACAGAGACAGCCTGGGCTCATTGTAAACCCCATCGCCTGAGTCAGGGCAGAGCCGCCGAACAGCTCGATCCGGAGCGGGATCAGCGCTGGAAGTGGGGAGCTGCTACCAGCTGGGGCCACTTCACCTCCTGCAGAATGCGCCAGGCAGCAGCGGGTCGGTCGGTGCCGGGGGGGGTCCAGACGGATGCGAACCCCAAGAGAGCCAGCCCTGCAGCGCCCACCTCTTCTCCCCCCCACCCCCCGCCCCGGCCGCAGGGGCTCCAGGCTGTACCTCGTGGTTCAGTCTGCTGACGTTCTGCTTTATCTCCTCCGCTTCTGCACCTAAGGCTGGGCTGGCCTCATCCGTCCCTGCAAGGAACCCCAGACCGATCTCAGGGGAAGGCCGAGCGCCCCCATGGGCCTTGACCCAGCCCACTGGGACTCACGGCCATGCCAGGACAAAGCCTCCCCAAGTGAGCCCCGCATCCATTCACCTGGCCCAGCGTTGGGACCGGCCGACCCCTTGGCATACAACCCCTCCCCCGCCAGGCCTCATTCTGGGCCCAAGCCCCGAACGTTCGGAGACGGGGGAGCTTCTGCATGGGCGGAGTGGGAGGGCGCCAGCTGCCCCCCCCCCCAAGCTGTTCAGGCCCGGCTGGCAGGCGTTGGAGCTTATCCGCCAGCATCTGAACTAGCCGCTGCTCATCCCAACGCCGCGCGCTTGGCTCTGCCTCCAGGGACCAAACCAGCACAAATGACTTCACCGCCCCATCCCCCCGGGGGCCGGCCAGCATGAGTGACGTGCCCTGAGTCCCAGCCAGGGATAGGACCCAGGCGTCCTGACCCCCTGCAAACCCCCTCCCCTCCCCTCCAAACCCTGGGACAAGCACTCCCCAGGCCCAGAGGAAACAGTTGATTATTCATGTCAAGCCGTTCTCCCCGGGCCAGAGCGCGCCTCCTATCCCCAGCGCCGTCTGGCCCGGAGCCGGGGCAGCACCGGGGCAGTGGGCGGTTACCGGACGTCGGCGAGTCTACGACCGAGCTCTGCCGAGGCGGCTCCACGTTGAAATGGAAGGTTTGCATCTCCGATGTCCCACCATCATCCTCGATCCCGTCAACGACCCTAAGGGGCGGGGGGGGGGTGGTTTAATCCTACCGACATGATCAGCTGGCGCAGCACCGCTGGGCATCGCTAACCGGCCCCTTTGCCTCCCGGGCACGGGTTGAAATTCAAGCATTGGCAGGCAGAACCCGACTGGGGAATGCGGTCTGGGCGGCCCGGGGGGACTGAGCCCCGGGCTTGCTGGCCCATATGGGGCAACTCCCAATGATTTCAGCGTGGCCAGCTGAGCGGAGGACAGCAGCTGTTGCCACCAGGTGCCTGAGGCGAAATGAGCGAGTGGGTCTCAGCCCTGATCCAGGCAGATGACTCCATGGGCCAATCCCAACGCCACCCCGTGGCACTAACCACCCACCCCCATGCTGGCAGCACCAGCAGAGAGGCCAGGGCTGGGTGGGGAGACTGAGCCACTCATCTCTAGGGCAGGCGGGGCAGGCTCAAGGGGAGGGGTGTGGGCGCATGGCATGGCCAGGCAGGCATGTGGGGTGCTTGCCTTGCGGCTGTGGGCGATAACTGGAGTATTCAGCCTCCAGGGCTCTCACGCCGGGAGCTTCCAGCCCGAGGAGCTGGAATCCCCCTAAGCCACTGGGGTGGGAGATGCACCAGGGCCTACATCACACAGGCAAAACGCACCCGAAGCCACTGTGAGTGTGACGCACACGCTGGGGCCAGGCAGCGGTGCAGATGGGCGATTGCCTGGAGAAGAACTGGTGAGAGCCGTGCAGGCATGTGAATGAGGCCATGCATGCTCCAGGCATGCAGAGAGCTGCTGTCTTTCCAACAAGTGCACACACGCGTGCTAATGGGTTCACCCCTGCCAACGTGCGCAGGCGTGCGAGCACACGGCGATGCACTCAGATGTGTGCAGCCGAAGCACACGTGCAAACCGTCACATGCCGGTTTGGTGGCTTGCCACACAGCTGCAGGGTCCCAAGAACATGGCGCTGCCAGCGCTGCCCGTCCTTACCTGGGGCTCAGGTCCGGGGGGCCGGACGTGTGCAGGGAGGGAATGAGGAGCTTGGCTGGCTTGCGGCCGTTGCTTCTCTCGCTGTCTCTCGGACACCGCGGAGAGGGGCTCCTGCCCCGGCTGCAGCGGGCGGGGGAGCGGCAGGTGCGGCGCAGGGCTGAGAACTGGCGCAGCTCGTCGCCCAACAGGCTGCTGAGAGAGCCACGCCGCACGGGGCTGTGCAGGGTGGGCAGCAGCAGCTTGCGGTGGGTCAGGCTGGCGGGCGAAGGGTGGAAGACGTCGTCGGGCTCCTCCTCGTCCTCCAGGATGGAGTGGAGGGGCTTCTCGGGGCTGGCGCCGCTCTCGGGGCGAGGCTGCGGGCAGAGGGAGGGAGCTGGGTGACAAGGCGAGGAGACTGGCCCCAGGGCTGCTGCACCTGGCGCTGGCCGCTGGCTCAAAGGGCAGGACATTCCCCGGGGAAATGCCCTCCTGGCATCGCCCAGCCAGGCCAGCCGGGCAGGGAGAGCGAGGAAGCGGGCTTCCTGCTCCGAGGCCCCTCAGGTGTGTGTGGTGTGACCGCAGCCAGCCCCTCGGCACACAGCTCCTGAAGTCGGCTCGGCTCCATTCGCCTGCAGGCTGAGCCAGGAGGAGCCGCCACGGCTTGGTCCCCACCACTGCCCAGCCCAGGGGCATGGGAGTGTCCTGCTCTGAAAGGCCCGAGAGCGGGGGAGTCACTCCCACTTCCCGCCTATTGCGTTTGGGTTCAAATGAGCCCCTGGCACTAATAGCGAACTTGGGGGTACAAGCAGCTGCCCACCCAGCCTGGCACAAACCCAACCTACCTGGGATAACCGAGGGGATCTGGGAAATCGCAGGAGCCCCTGGAAACAAAGCAGAGAACGGCTTGTTAATGCCACCCAGCAAACTCCATTCAGACCAACACCCACTGGTACCGGCCACCTCCGAGTAGCCGCCCGCCATTGGGTTAGCAGAGGAGGACACTGAGCAAACACTAGGGATCCTCCTGGCTCCGGACATGGACAGGAGAGGCAGGAAGAGGTTTCCCCACCAGTACCAGGACAGAATAACCCAGCCCTCCGGGCACCGCGTCTCTGTCTCAACGCCCACCTCTGTCCGGCCGCCTGTGCGGAATCTCGCTGCTCTGGGTCTGACCTGTACGTACTCTGCGCCTGGGATCCCCTGCCCCGGCCCCTGCTCTGGGTCTGACCTGTTCGTACTCTGCGCCTGTAATCCCCTGCCCCGGCCCCTGCTCTGGGTCTGACCTGCACGTACCCTGCGCCTGTGACCCCCTGCCCCGGCTGCTGTCGGCAGGGACAGTCCCTAAGGGTCTGGAAGGCAGCTGGCACATGGTGGGCACAACAGCAAACAGCACGTGGCCTGGTCACTGGCAGAGCCTGAGGAGAGAGAGCCCTGGCCTGATGGCACGTGGCTTTTCCAAGGATGTGACGAGGGATCTCCGTGATTCAAGCCGGACGTAGGGACCAGCAACCGCCTGATGCTCCGCCTTGGGCCAGTGCCGCGGCGAATGGGGAAGGTTCTCCTCTCGTGCCCCCCAGCTCCCAGTCTCCCAGCACTCGGGTGCTGCCAAGGACGGCCCCTCGTTAATGCGACCGGGAGAGGGGGTCACCTCCAACCATCCTGCTTGGTGTCTAGGGAAAATCTTCCACTCCCGCAGCCTGGGCTTCAGAGCTAAGGCCGCTCTGCTCCCATCGCAGAGAACGGCTGCCCCGTTTCCTGTGTCTTCACCCCAGATTGGGACTGGCCCTCCACTTCCCAGGGGCATCGGGGGCTTGAGCCAGCGTCCAAGCAGTGTCTGCCGAGAGGGCAGCATTGCCCAAAAGCTGCCCCCGGCTGCAGGTCGGCTGGAGGCTGGGAGCAGCAGGGTGGGGGTGGAAGAGACGGAGCCATGCCCGAGCTGAGGCCTCAGGTGCGTGGATTTTACCACCAGGGTCTATTTTACCAGCTCCTCAAGGCCAGATTCCATGGGGCCACGAGGGGGTTGGAGGGTGGATGGGAGCGAGGGGGGGGGGATACCTCACAGCCTGCACTTGAGAGCAGAAATAGGTCACTTGGGGGGAAGCCGCCCCATGCAGGGGGTCCGGCACAAGGGCCAGGCACTGCTTATCCCTCACTCCAGTCCCACAAGGCCCGACGCCGCTCAAGTCCTGCTTCAGCCCGAAGTGGTGCCTAGGCCTGCCGCTGGCTTTGCGTCGGGATGAGCCATACCCAGCGGGTGCCTTGTCTCCAGGCTCTCCCCACCCTTCCCTGGCTAGCCCTACGGGGTCCCGCTGGGAGCCGGCTGGATCAGCGCCTCATGCCCACAGAGGGTGGTTTGGAGAGGACTCTGGCGACACAGAGATTTTGGGGTGGTTCTTGACTAAACCTACGCGAAGAGTGGGGGGGCGAGCGGGGAGCAGGGGCTGCAGGGAGGCTGGGAACCATTCACACTCAAAGGACCACAGCGGCCGGACGGGTGGAGGAACAGCTCAGGGGTCGGGAATGGGACACGCGGCCTTTCACCTCGAGGTCACGGCTTCGAATGCAGCCTGGGTCGGTAGCGACCGAAGCACGTTACCATCCGCCGGCTGTTCAGTGGCCTGTGCGAAATGACTGGCTGGTCTCGCTCCAGGGCCTAGTGGACAGAAACCACCCATCACAATTGGCACCGCCCCGCAGCCGGCAGAGCAGAGATGGAGAGCGTTGGCAGGGGGCAGCGGGAGACAGTTGGTACCGGCGCTGCCCAGCCTCTCCCTGCTCAGTGGGGTTGAGCCAGCACCTTTCAGCCAATCAGCAAAGCTGCTCTTGCACTCGGCACCTGCCGCTGGGTCCAGGCTGGCTTGGAAGATGCTGCCCGGGGGGGGATCGGTGCATCCATCTTCCCGTTTGCTGATGTCACAATCCAGAGCAAGTGACGTCACCAGGCATCACCACAAAGGTGACGGTGATGTCATAAGTGCCGGACTGTGGCCTCACCGAGTGGAGCAGCCATGGGAGGGGCCTCAGGGAGACGGGTCCCTCAGGGGGTTTGTTTGTCAATCTCGACCGGGTTTTACGTCCTAAACGGTTTGAAAACACAGGCGCAGCTATCCCCGAGTTCCTATTTTCTCCCTATTTTTATTATGGACCAAAAGCAGAACCTCATCTCCGAGGGCTCCCGAGCAGAACCTGCTTCTCGGTCAGGTCCAAAGCAGGAAGGAAGCTATTTTCTGGTCCTGGTCAGCCGAAACCTCACGGAAACATCTGATCTCGCAAGACATCTGCCACTTCAGGCGGAACCCGCTACAGCAGCAGTTCAGGAGGGGTCAGCGCTGCTGAACCAGAACCAAACCCTGGCAGAACCAAACCCACGCTGGACTCTCAGCTAAACGGCCTCCAGACCCGGCCGTTGTCTCCTTGACCCACCTATTGCGTATTAACGTCTTTGTTTGATGTGCTGCAGTTATCAAGGGAAGGTCTGCACAGCTCGGAGACGGAGGTTGGCCAGCTAACCAGCAGAGGGCGCACACAACACTTGTTTTTGTAGGTCCTGTGCAAACACGGGCCATTGTTTTTACCTATGTATTCATTTAGAAATGATTTGGTGGTGGATTTTTTAACGGGTATTTAGAAATAATAGCCAGTCTGCTGGCTATTCTCTGCAGGGCACAGCTGGGACCTACAGGGAGACACAGCTGTAAAACATCCCGAGCTCTTCTTCGTTTCAGCTGATACAAAGTAGGCAACTATTCCGGGCGGATGAGCAATGAGCTGCTATTTCTGAAGCAGAACGTTCCCGCCTGATTGTGGGAGTCAGCAGAATGACTAAACCTGCCAGCCCGGCCCCCGGGCTCTGCGCTGGGCTGCAGCGAGATGCTCCCCCAGGCACAATTCAATCTCGGGTGCCCCCGGCAGGAAGAGCGGAGTTCCTGGACTGGCTGACTTCCACGCTGGGTGTCACGGAGTCCAACTCAGGGCCTTTCCCGGAGGTGGGGCCCACTCAGCAGAAAGAGGGGAGCCCCTGGGTCAGGCCATGGGCCTGCGGGCATGGAGCTGGCTCCACGTCTGGTATAGAAACCCTCCAAGAGTCCCAGAGCCTGGAGCTTGTCTTCGAGCGGTGTGGCAGGGAGCGGAGACGGGGCAGTGAGGCGTCCATGTGTATCTCCACGAGTGTTTCATGCTCTCCAGCCCCACGCACGAGCCCCGCTGGTGTTCACACTTGTGCAGAGCAGTCACCAGAGGGCTGGACAGCCTGCGCTAGGTCTCCTCTAGCCTCCCGGCTGCAGGAGCGACTCAGGGAGCCACTGTCTCACCTAATCTCCCCCACCCAGCCCACCCCTTGGGGCTGAAGAGACCCAACACCCTTGCGGGGTCAGCCAGCATCCCCCGGTGCCGGGGCTTGGACGGGGGGAGGGGCGGCAGACGCGGCTCCGGGACAGGCGCGCACCCACCTCGATCTCGCTGCCTTCCCGCAGGTTGAAGGTGAGGTCCTGGTGGATGTCGGCCATGAACTTGCTGGAGTACTCGGGGTACAGCTCCAGCACCTCCACCAGGCCGCGCAGGGTGATGTACTGCAGGTCGCAGTAGGTCAGCGCCTTGACGTCCGCGTTGGTTTTGATCACCTGGTCCTTGCCGGGCAGGTCGGCCCCGATCAGGTCCCCTTTGCCTGCGGGCGTCAGGAAAGGGGGGTGAGCAGGACGAGGGGTTCCCTGGCCAGGCCCCAATTTAGCCCAGGCCTCGGAGGGTTCACGCGCCTCCTGGCTGGCCCATTATAGGGTTGGGAACCTGAGGCACAGAGCTGGGGGAAGGGCCTTGTCCCCTTCTAGCCAGGAATGGAACCCAGGAGTCCTGACTCCGCCCAGGGAGGAGACCCAGCTTCTGCTGCTCCGTCCCAGCTGGGGGGCACCAGGACCTGCCGTTCATCTCACAGGGGAGCTGGGCACCTTGCTGGCCAGGGAGGACCCTTTGGACTGGCCCCAAGAGAAGCTTGTGGTGATGCTGGGGGGGTTGCCACCAGCCCAGCAGTGATCTGGATGGCCACAGGGCCCTTCCTGGCCCCTCACATGGCGTATCTGAGACCCTGAACCCAAGGATGGGGCTTTGCCGGCTCCCTTCACGGCACGGGGCTCCCAGGGGAGTGCCCATCTCCACCGCAGCCGTGTGACCAGGGAACCAGGCCCTGCTCTCAGCAGGTCCCTCCGCCAAGTGGGGAGGGGGGGAGACGGGCGCCTCGGAGCAACCGCCACCCACTGCCCGGTGAGGCCCCAGCATCTCAGAAACTTGCTGCCAGGGGGTGTGGGAAACTCCCCAACACAGCCAGGAAACAGCAGGACAGGTGGACGGACAGAAAGCCACAGGGCTTGACAGGCCGGCCACAGGCTCTGCCCGTGGCAGCTCTGCCCTGTCCCCAGGGAACCCCCCCTTTGGCTGTCGGCCCTTCGCCAAGGCCCGGTGCCCCCTGCTGCCCGTGAGCCCAGGGGTGGGGCTGGTGCACGCCGGGCACTGCCTTACCCAGGATGGCCAGCACCATGTTGTCCTTCAGAACCTCGAGGGAGCCGGAGCAGACGAAGTAGTGGGCCTGCAGGGCGTCGCCCTGGCGCAGCAGGTACTCGCCGGGGGCGCAGAAGGAGGTCTTGATGTGCAGGGACAGGGCGCGCAGGCAGCCCCGGCTGGCCGTCTCGAACAGCGGCAGCTGCAGGATGTCTTTGTTGAGGTGCATGGCGATGTCGGCCCGCAGCTCGTCGGGGAAGTCGCGCAGCAGCTGCGGGGGCAACGGGAGGGAGTCAGGGGTGCTGGCGGGGGGCTCCCCAGGGCGCTGGAGGGGAACAGCCACACACCCGCCCTCCTGCAGGAGATGCCAAGGCCGTTGGAGATACGGACGTACTGTCCCCTGCACGCTCACAGCCCTGCCCGCCCGGGCACCCCAGCGTTACCGGCCCAGCATCGGGCACTCAGCAGCAGCAATGGGACCTGGACCCCTCGGCCCCAGACGCACAAGCCCCTGCCCCGCCCTGCCCCCGGCACAGAGCTCTGACCCTCTGCAGCTGCAGCGAGCACGCGCCCCAGCCAGAGAGCCAGCTCCCCTGGCTCCGTCCCTCCATGCTCTGTGTTCAGTGGCAGCGCCTGGCATGGGCGTGGGGGCACCTCCTACCTCGTTGGCGTCGATGCCGTTGTTCACCGACCAGGTGGTCTGGAAGTACTCCAGCATCCTCTGCTTGAGCTGCTGCGGGAGGCGGTGCACGCGGATGAAGTCCTTGAGGTCCTTCATGCGGGTGTGGTAGAGGGAACGGCGGGAGTACATGCGCTGGATGATGGCCGTGACGTTGCCAAACACCACAGCGTGCATCAGGGCTGCGGGGAGAGCCCGGCGCCGTGTCAGCGCCAAGGGAGCAGGGAGCCCGGGCCCCAGGCTGCAACAGTCCAGGGCCGAGCTCCTCTCTGCCAGGTGCCCTGCAGCGCCGGGGCAACCTATCCGCGAGGGGCCTTTCCTGCCAGCCCCGGCAGCTCGAGGCCAGTTGGGGGGGGGGGGGGTGTCATGTTCACCTCCCCTGGACACGGGGCTCCCATTAAACCTTCCCACTTCAGCAGCCAGACACTTGGGGAGTTGGCACGCCAGGGAGTGTGTGATCCTGCCACGCCCCACTCACCCCCAGGGCGTGCACCCTAGTCCCCCCGCACTGGAAGTGCAGGGCGTGTCCCCTTGCCTAGCCCTGCCCGGCTCCCCCCCAGCACAGGGCGCATTTCCCTTTGCCTGGCCCTGCCTGGCTCCCCCCCGCAGTATAGGGCGCATGTCCCTTTGCCTGGCCCTGCCTGGCTCCCCCCCAGCACAGGGCGCATTTCCCTTTGCCTGGCCCTGCCTGGCTCACCCCGCAGTATAGGGCGCATGTCCCTTTGCCTGAGCCTACCCGGCTCCCCCCCAGCACAGGGCGCATTTCCCTTTGCCTGGCCCTGCCTGGCTCCCCCCCAGCACAGGGCGCATGTCCCTTTGCCTGGCCCCGCCCGGCTCCCCACCAGCACAGGGCGCATGTCCCTTTGCCTGGCCCTGCCTGGCTCCCCCCCAGCACAGGGCGCATTTCCCTTTGCCTGGCCCCGCCCGGCTCCCCCCCCAGCACAGGGCGCATGCCCCCTTGCCTGGCCCCGCCTGGCTCCCCCCCAGCACAGGACGCATGCCCCCTTGCCTGGCCCCGCCCGGCTCACCCCCGATCAGCATGGTGCAGATGGAGAAGATCTTCTCGGCGTCGGTGTTGGCGCAGACGTTGCCGAAGCCCACGCTGGTGAGGCTGCTCAGGGTGAAGTAGAGGGAGGCAATGTAGGTGCTGCGGACAGACGGGCCCCCCAGGGAGCTGTTGACGTAGGGCGCCTCCAGCCTCTTGCCCAGCTCGTGGAGCCAGCCTGCCAAGCACAGCGAGGAGTTACAGTCGGCTGGCGCTCGGGGTGGGGGCCGGTCCAGCGCCCCGGCAGTCAGCCCACGGGGGAGCCCAGAGCAGCCCCGTGCTGGGCATCGCTGCCCCTCGGCTCCAGCGTGGCACCCAGGAGCATTGGCCTGGCCAGTGTCGGTGCCACACGCTGTCACCGCGACTTGCCCAGGGAGCGGGGCCAGCCCATTCCCGTCTCACTCCGCCAGCTAGTCCCAGAGCTTTCAGCTCCGCAGCCAGAGCCCGCTCTGTGGCCCCAGGCTTCGGCTGGAGCGGGGCCACGTCTCCCTCCCTCTGCATCACCGGGGCCGAGCGCTCGCCGCCGGCACGGCGCTCAGGGCTCGATCCCCTGACTAAGGCAGGGTGGGGTCCGCGCAGCCCGGCGTGGTGTCTGCCAGGGCAAGGAGATGCGCTTTGGTAAGCCCCCGGCTGTGCCTGCCTGGCTGCCCTATCGCTCTGCCAGACCAGGAGCTACCACCCAACGGCTCCTAGAGCGAGAGGGGATCGGATCCCAGCTTGGCCATCAACTCCCCCAGTGCTCTCCCTTCCCCCGCCCATCCTGGCCTGCCCAATGCAGCCAGGGGCTTCTCGCACCACTGCCCCTGGGCCCTACGACTGCCGGGCCACCCCCATGGCTTGGAGAGCTCTCCCTGCCTGCAGCGGGGGGGCCTGGCTCACCCCAGCAGCTGCAGGAGTCTGGATTCCCCCTGCAGAGGAGGCAGGCTGCCCCTCCGCCACCGGTGCTGCCTTCCCAGGACTTGAATCCTGCGCACGGAGCCAGCATGAGGCCCCATGGCTGCAGCCATGCCCCCCGTCTTGTGTTGGGCCTTTGCGCATATCCCCCAGGCCACACAGAACAGTCTAGTGCCCGGCCCCCACTGGCCCCCGCCAGACCCGGCGTCCGCCTCCTTTGAAGGTGGGACGGTACCGACATCACCTGTGACCGAACAGATCATCGGTGCAACCGCTGTTATATATTCACAGCAAATATTGTACAAAGGTTGTGGTGTGAGGTGTCTGTGGAAGGTTACGGTTGGCTGGATATGATGATGCTGGCTGTATGTGTGTACCATTTGTGTAGTTAAAGTAAGGAGTATTGGCTGGGTACTTGTATCTCAATGTGTTTTGATTCTAAGAAGCATTTGGTCAGCTTCTTGAGAAAGGAATTTGCAAGTTAAGTGCCCAATCAAGAAACACTTAACGGACAATGGAACCTGGAAGACTCCAATCCACATAAGAAGTCTACCAGGGATATTCAAGATGGCGTGTGGGCAATGGCCGCCACCTGTAAAGAATTGAGTCATGCACGGACATGTGACTTGCCCATGTGACTCCAGACTCCATTTTGCTGTAATTTTCCACAGTAAGAACGAAGAGGTGTCCTTACACCTGGAAGAGACTATAAAAGGCAGATGCCTCATCTCCATCTTGTCTTCAATCCTGCTTCTTGCCTCTGGAGGGACTTTGCTACAAACTGAAGCTTTGAACAAAGGACTGAATGACCCATCCCAGCTGGGGATGTACTCCAGAGACTTGATTTGAACCTGGAGTTTATTCTATCACTGCTACAAGCCTGAACCAAGAACTTTGCCATTACTGTATGTCATTGATCCCATTTAACCAATTCTAACTCTCATCTCTATCTTTTTCCTTTTACGAATAAACCTTTAGATTTTAGATTCCAAAGGATTGGCAACACCATGATTTGTGAGTAAGATCGGATTTGTATATTGACCTGGGTCTGGGGCTTGGTCCTTTGGGATCGAGAGAACCTTTTTTCTTTTACTGGGGTATTGGTTTTCATAACCATTTGTCCCCATAACGAGTGGCACTGGTGGTGATACTGGGAAACTGGAGTGTCTAAGGGAATTGCTTGTGTGACTTGTGGTTAGCCAGTGGGGTAAAACCAAAGTCCTCTCTGTCTGGCTGGTTTGGGGCTGTAACTGCCCTGCTCGAAGCAATTTGTCCTGAACTGGCACTCTCAGAATCATAGAATCATAAAATATCAGGGTTAGAAGGGACCTCAGGAGGTCATCCCACCCCCTGCTCAAAGCAGTGTCCCACCAGAACCAGCATCGTTACAGACGGCTCCTGCTAAGTGGCGGCAGCAGGAAGGAAGTGTTGCTCGTTGATAGCCACCCGCCAGCCAAATCCAGTCCTGGACCCTCAGCCCAGGTCCCTGGGGGGTGGGCCAGCCTCAGTATCTGCCTTGTACAGGTGGGGAAACTGAGGCACGGGGCAAGGCACTAACTTGCCTAGATCACACAAGCTAGAATAGAACCGAGGCATCCTGACTCCCAGCCCCACCTGCTCTAACCACTAGATCCCACTCCCCTCCCAGAGCTAGCAACAGAACCCAGGAGTCCTGTGCCCACCCGCTCGGACCCGCCCGGCTCAGACCCGTGCACCCCGCCTGACTCACCGATGTCCCAGGTCAGGGGGTCGTTACTTTCCATCTCCTTCCGGCCGATCACGTACCAGATGCAGGCCAGCCAATGGGCGAGCAGGGCGAACATGGACATGAGTAGGGTGAGCACCATGGCGCTGTACTGGGAGTAGCGGTCCAGCTTCTGTAACAAGCGCAGCAGCCTCAGGAGACGCACGGTCTTCAGCAGGTGCACCAGCGAGGTCTGGGTTGGCGGGCGGGCAGAGAAGCAGAGGCGGCCGTCACTGAGAGCGGGCGCCAGGGCAGCCTCTGCCCAGGGCCGGATGGGAAACAGCTTAAAGAACTAGTCACGGGGAAATTCAGCCCTGGGCGCAGCCCAGCCCGGTGCCCCGCAGGCCTCGGCACCAATGCCCTCCCCCGCCTGGCTGACGTCCCGCTGCAGCCCAAGGTCTCACGCTGGGAAGGGGCTCGACACCAGCAGTTTGTTGCCAGGATGCTCCCCTGTCAGTGGGCTGCTCTGGGTCATGCCCCGCTGCTGACAGCCCCTGCACTTGGATCCATTCCCACGGCACGTGGGGCCCGGGCATGAGCCGCAGCATCATGCAAGGCACAGGCCCTCCTCCTGGCCCGGGCCGACACCCCCTGTTCCTGATGGCTGATGCCTGGGGTGAATATGGCGCTCCTAATGCATCCGTCGCTCCTGCCCAGGGCCTCTGTGGAGGGGCTGGGGCCCGGGCCCTCCCTGCCCACCCCAGCCGCTATCTGGTCTCTCGGCATTATCAGAACACTATGCATTCACTTGGCAGCACGTGTGTCTGTAATTTTACACACATCTCTGCAGGTGAAAACGAAGCTGGGTGTGCAGGAGAATGCATTTGCACGTGTGTGTGCGCCTCTTGGAGCACGGAGGCCTTGCTGTGCCCATTTGCACGTTCACAGGCGTGTCCAGCTACTTTGCAGGGTGAGGATTCAGCCGGGGGGGAGATTTCACGCTGCGGACGGTTTGCGGCTCTCTCCGGTTCAACTGGGCTGGGTGGGCTGCTCTCCCCTCACCCCAATGGCTCCTGCGGAGACGGGACAGGGGAGACCCCAGCCCGCCCCGGGTTGTGTAGATAAATCTCTGATAATTTTCATATGACTTTACATTGTGCCTCTTCATATAACCTTGTGGTGGGTCTACCCACGTGTGACCTCTGTTTTCATAAAACTTTGTATCAAAGCCTCATTTAGAAACTTTGCATTGCCCTTGGTATAATATTATAGCCCCTAAGGATAGAATAAGATAGAAGAAAAATTTCTTTTTGCTAGCAGTAGAACAAGAGCTCTCCCCCCCCCCCCCTAATCAATTGCCCTGTTGAATGAATGAGGTGTGAATGAGCAAGGCATGGAAGGCAGCACCTCCAGACAGCCTCAACTGTTGGAGAGGGGCTGGGAGCCAAACCCAAGGACAATAAAGCGTGTCAAGTGGGCTCATTAAAGACAAGCAGACATACTGACGTCCTCGGGGGTTAGAAGCAAGCACCTTCTTTTGGAAACACCCTCTTTGCAGCATTGGAACAACACTCAAAAGAAAGCAGCACAAAGGACCAATGGACACAGACACAAAGTTTGAATCTGGTATAGATTTGCGTAAGAGGAAAGCTGCTATAAAAGTGAGGTGTCTTGCACAGGACCCCGGGTCTCGTCTTGTCAACATGGGAGCATCGATCCGGATCGGCAGAAGCCCGGCTCCACCCCCTCCCCCATCTAACTCACCTGGCCAGTGAAGTTAAGGGGAGCAACTAATTGGTAACAACAAGACGGAATGGGTTTGTGTGTGTGTGTGTGTGTGTGAGCGTAAGTATAATATATTATATGCATATAATACAGTGTTAATGAATACATGTATTACTAATAAATGTGGCGTTCTGCCTTATTCCCCCTGAAAAGATCCTGTGCAGTACTTTAAGTACAACATTTTGGTGGAGAATGCGAAAGGGGGAGCAAGCATAGAATCCACAGTTATTATAAAACTGGTGTGCACACCGCCAGCTTTAGCAAGACTGGCACTAGAGGAAAAAGAGTGTAAACTTTCAGTTAATTAACCAAACTCTGAAGGATATAGGAGTTTAGGTTTAAATTGTGTTCATGACTGAGCTAAAGAGGAGAATTTAGTGTTTCTCACTCTAATCCGGGGAAGGATTAACCAAACTCTGAAGGATATAGGAGTTTAGGTTTAAATTGTGTTTCTCACTGTGATCCGGGGAAGGATCTAACCAAACTCTGAAGGATATAGGAGTTTAGGTTTCAATTGTGTTGTAGAGGTACATACACCCTCAGCCATAGGAAGGCTGAGCTAAAGAGGAGAACTTAGTGTTTCTCACTCTGATCCGGGGAAGGATCTAATCCGGGGAAGGATTTGTATAATTGGTGTATGAACCCTCGGTGGTAGCATGGCCCAGAGTGGGTTAAAAACATAAGATACAGATCTTGTTCTGTTAAACCAAACTCTGAAGGATATAGGAGTTTGGGCAGTGTAGTGTGGTTTATGTTTGTTTGTTTTGTTTTGTTTTGGTAAGTAATATCGTGGTAATTTCACAATTTTGAAGAAAATGTTTAAGAAACGGAACCAGGAAGGGTGGGGGCTAGTTGAAAAGCCCACCCTCCTTGCTAAATTGGTAGTGGAACAAGGCTTGTGCCCATGGAAAGGAACTGTTTATTGGAAAAAGCAGGATCGGGCCCAGGCAAGCAACAGATAAAAAAACTGAAAAACAGGTTGGGTACAGAGAGTTAAAACAGCACTCTCAAATCTTACAGCAGCAGTAACATCAGGAGAAGAAACATTTAAGACCCCAGAAGGGGGCAGACCTTTGGGACCCCTCTGGAGATTGGGAAGCGGAATATTTGGGATATTTGGGTGAATTCCTCCTCCCAGGGCCAAAATGCCATTGAAACAGTTAACAACAGTGCCTGCTTCTGCCTCAGATCTCCAGGCCATGGCAAAATGGCTGAAGATTTTAAAACAGAAAATTTTTTCTAGATGAAGTGTTAACACCCTTTTATTGAGAAAAAGGAAGGATTTACACTCACAAGAAATGCACCACTTAATTAGCATTTGTGCAGCCCCAAGTACCAAACACACTGTGGCAGAGACCAAGCAGGTTCTGCCATGGTAAAAGCACTGTGCTAATTTGTTTCCAAGCTTCTATCTTTCAGGCTCTGAACCGGAACATCAGGAGAGCTGGTACCAGCTGAAGAGTTATAAAATACCATGGTTATAGTGTCATGACAAAGTCTGTGTTCAGTGTTCTGTGTTGCATGTTCTGTGTCTGTCTCTAGTGGTGTCCTGTGCTAGCATTGGGTCCAGAAAAAGAGGAAATACTACACTAGACAGGGCAAATGTCTTTTCCTCTCTCTACTTCCCCCATCTCCATCCAACTTATCAATCACCCCTTGTGTCCAAAAGACTTTGGTCCCCAGTGCATCAGGGTTATTTTGTTTTGTTAGGTTCTCTAATAATCATTTTGTTGTTAATTTTTGTTCTTGATACATTTGTATTGTTAGTTACATTTGCTTGTATTATTATTAATTCCACACTTTCCTCTATGCACTCTGGTTCTATTTCCCCAAGCCCTGAAAGGTAGTTCTTGGGCCCCCATAACCTGTAAAACCTTGGCCCATAATTGTATGGCCCCATCTTTCAGGTCCCCAGAAACCTCTGAGAACAACTGTTAAAAATAGGAAATTCTACAACATTTTAGCAACTGAATGTTAGTTTAAGTCCAAATCAGCTTAACCTTGCATAACAACTGTGGTACTCCTACAAAATCTTATTTGTTGTGTGTGCTTAAGAATGTCCTGACCTCAGTGACTTTTATTGTTTGATGGCTATTGCAGCATCAAACTTGGGCCTCATTTTGTTTGTCAATGTACCCAATTTTTGTAATGGTAACGGTTTTGTTGTATTTCCAATTATTATAATTATAATTGTTTGCATTTGTGTTTATGTTATATCTGGTGTTTAGTCAATTGTAATGGTTTTAGTTATATTCACCTGGTTATAATTGTTTGGTTGGTTTGCAACAAATACAAAAGATTTATATGGTGACCACTCAAGAATTGTTCTTGAGAGGTCAAAAGGGGGACAATGTAGATAAATCTCTGATAATTTTCATATGACTTTACATTGTGCCTCTTCATATAACCTTGTGGTGGGTCTACCCACGTGTGACCTCTGTTTTCATAAAACTTTGTATCAAAGCCTCATTTAGAAACTTTGCATTGCCCTTGGTATAATATTATAGCCCCTAAGGATAGAATAAGATAGAAGAAAAATTTCTTTTTGCTAGCAGTAGAACAAGAGCTCCCCCCCCCCCACTCTTAATCAATTGCCCTGTTGAATGAATGAGGTGTGAATGAGCAAGGCATGGAAGGCAGCACCTCCAGACAGCCTCAACTGTTGGAGAGGGGCTGGGAGCCAAACCCAAGGACAATAAAGCGTGTCAAGTGGGCTCATTAAAGACAAGCAGACATACTGACGTCCTCGGGGGTTAGAAGCAAGCACCTTCTTTTGGAAACACCCTCTTTGCAGCATTGGAACAACACTCAAAAGAAAGCAGCACAAAGGACCAATGGACACAGACACAAAGTTTGAATCTGGTATAGATTTGCGTAAGAGGAAAGCTGCTATAAAAGTGAGGTGTCTTGCACAGGACCCCGGGTCTCGTCTTGTCAACATGGGAGCATCGATCCGGATCGGCAGAAGCCCGGCTCCACCCCCTCCCCCATCTAACTCACCTGGCCAGTGAAGTTAAGGGGAGCAACTAATTGGTAACAACAAGACGGAATGGGTTTGTGTGTGTGTGTGTGTGTGTGAGCGTAAGTATAATATATTATATGCATATAATACAGTGTTAATGAATACATGTATTACTAATAAATGTGGCGTTCTGCCTTATTCCCCCTGAAAAGATCCTGTGCAGTACTTTAAGTACAACAGTTGGCACTCACCACGGTCACGTTGAAGGCGTACAGGAGGTCGAAGGGCAAGGCCGCGATCAGGTCCACGAAGAACCAGGTGGCCACGTAGTGGATGCAGATGGAGCGGGTGTCGTACACCACCTGCCCCGACTGGCTGACGAAGGTGGTGCGGAAGTTCAGGACGATGTCTGCAGAGAAGGGCCGACCCGGTCACTGCCCCGCACTGCCGCCAGAACCCTGATCACAGCCGCCCGGCCTTGGCCCCCGCCGCAGCCCGCGCTACAGGGCCCTGCTCCCCGGGGCAGACGCCAGCCTGGAGCCCCGGCGCTCAGACCCAGCCCAGAGCACTCTGAGCACCCACGGAGCCGCGCCCCCGGCACAGAGCTGAGTGCCGGCCCCACGTCGTCTCAGCTACTCGCAGGGGTGTCAGCCCGCTGAGAGCAGGCTCCCGCTTCCCCAGCCAAGAGGGTCCCACCGCCCCGCGCTGAGTGAACCCCCCGGCCCAGGCCCCCACCGCCCAGCCCAGCCTCGGCCCTACCCAGGATGAAGAGCATCTCCACGGCGATGTCGCTGACGATGGTGCTGCGGGCGGCGGCCAGACTGTCCTCGGTGCCGGTGAAGCAGACGTTGTAGGGGACGGTGACGGCCACGTAGAAGGTGGCCAGCAGGATGAGCCAGTCCCACAGGGCCTTGAAGATGCTGTAGTGCAGCAAGATGAAGCGGGATTTCTGCACCGAGGCCACTTTGTACTCGGGAACAGACGGCTTGCTCCCAAAGACGCTCTGGGGAAGGAAGACAGCAGAGGTTGGCACTAGCTGGGATCCAGCCAAGGACCTGTGGAGCCAGCTGCAGGGGGTGGGAGCAGACTCACGTCCAGTGGGGGTCAGGCACAGAGGGGCACACGTCACGAGGGGAGGGACAGTCCCCCATGGCTATCAGCAGGATGCACAAGGCCCAATACCAGGGTGAGGGGCCTGCAGCAAAGATTGCTACGAATAGCACCAGGCCTGTGCCCCAGAGAGCTGCTCTGACAAACAGGTCAGGCATCCCTGAGCAGGGACACAGACGCCCTGACACCCACCAACCTCCTCGCCCATTCTGAGCCCAATACAACCTCCCCACCCCTCAGGAGCGCCAGCCAGCTGCAGGCATGACCTGACCCGGGGCGATTGGGGTAATGCAGGGAGTGCTGGGGGGTGGGGGGGGGAATCTCTCTGTCATCCCCATCAGGCCAGGATAATCCGCACCACAGCAGCCGCTGCACTAACCACTTAGCACCTGCACTCCCCGAAAGCTCCTTAGTCCGGCAGTGAATCCAGGCTGCCGGGCGGCTCCCAGCTTGGCGAGGGTCCCGCGGCCGCGAGGGGACACCCGCCATCAGCAGCTTCCCTTAGCAGGCTCGGAGGAGGTGATTTGCCAGTCGTAGAGACAAGGGGGTTTCCATCCTCCCCCCCAGGCACGTAGGGCCATTGGCTTGGAGCAGCATCTGCACAAGTCAGCCCCTGCCCCGAACCCTCTCCGGAGGCAGCCAGGCCTGGGGGTCCAGGCACGGGCTGGATCGGGTGGGGAATGGGGCAGGCCAGGGGCAGAGTGGGGAAAGCAAACAAGCGTGCTGGCCCCCAGCCCTCCCTCAGCAACCCTACAATAACAAACCAGCGTGCGGGCCCCCAGCCCTCCCCCAGCAACCCTACAACAACAAACCAGCGTGCTGGCCCCCAGCCCTCCCCCAGCAACACCACAACAAACCAGCGTGCTGGCCCCCAGCTCTCCCCCAGCAACCCTACAATAACAAACCAGCGTGCGGGCCCCCAGCCCTCCCCCAGCAACACCACAACAAACCAGCGTGCTGGCCCCCGAGCAGCCCTCCCAAGACCAGGGCCACCCGGGGGGGGAGGGGGGGCAAGTGGAGCAATTTGCCCCAGACCCCACTGGGGCCCCCATGAGAATATAGTATTCTATAGTATTGCAACTTTTTTTAATGGAAGGGGCCCCTGAAATTGCTTTGCCCCGGGCCCCCTGAATCCTCTGGGAAGCCCTGCCCGAGACAAGCGAGCACGCGCCTGGACCGCAGAGGAAGGCCCGGCTGGCTGGGGGTCGGGCCGGGGCTGCTCACTCAGCAGCGAGCGGAGGAGGAACGAGGCCCCCCCAGGACTCCCTGCAGGAGTCAGCGCTCCCGTTGCCGAACGCTGCACGGGGACCCGGGGCTGGCACGTCTGCGAGCTCGTACGGAGCAGCACATGAAGCACAGGGTGGTGTAAGGTGACCCCGGCAGCAGCGTTATGATGTGCCAGGTGCAGAACGCCCGATTACAGCCTCTAAATTCATTTCACACTAATGCTATTAACAATAATCCACCCGTGCTGCCGGCTGTTGCCCAAAACAGTGAAAGGTGCAAATTTTCATGGTTCTGGCAGTCAAGGGCAGAGCCAGAGCTGCTGTCCACTTGCACGACGCCTGGCTAACAGCTCCCGGGGCAGCTAATCCAGCCCCGACGAGGCTACGGCCCTGGGAACAGGGCTGGTCTCTAGTGTCTCTCTCACCTCCCCGTCCCAGGGGCTAATGCACAAAGCACTGGAGAATAACGCTGGGTAAACGCCTCCCTCCGCCTGGCAGCAGCTGGCCCGCAGGGCTCAGGGGCTCCTTGGGTAGGGGGTCCCTGCAGCTCCTGGGCCGTCACTGCCCCCTGCCCCCGGACACCCACAAGCGGACTGTGGACAGGTAGCGGGAAGCAGAACCTAGCTCCCAGCAGTCACGCGGATGACCTAGGAGCCCAGCACAGAGGCAGGGGACGGTGTCACGCCGGGAGCACAGGCCGGGGTGGTTTGGAGCCGGACGGAGGCCATGGGTGCAGGGGGCGGGTTCTTACGCTGTTGATCTTCATCTCGCCCCGCTCCTTGCCGGTGAACTGACGCGTGAGCTGGTGCAGCACCGTCCGGCCCTGCCTGCGCGCCGCCCGCAGGTGGGAGCTCCCCGCCTTCTTGCTCCGGTGCTTCTCTGAAACAGGTGGAAAGCGGCTCAGGTAGTGCTCAGAGCTGGGGCAGGGGGCAGGCACCGGGTGTGCTGAGACGGGGCCCCATCCCAGCTGCCCCCCTGCATGCCCCAGATCTGGACACGGGGGCCGTCCTGGGAAGGCCCCCTCCCCCTTCTCATTCACGCTCCTCACCACCTGAGCGAGCGACGACTATCCAGGGAGCATCCGGGCTGGCGGGTCCCTCAGGAAAGGGCCCGGTCTTCGGGAGCCAGGGCCACGGGGAGCCAGCCTGGCTCCGAGCAGATGCCACCAGGACCACACTGGCTTGTCCCCTCCCCCCCGCCTGCTCCACGCCCCGACTCCACCCCCTGGCATTCTCCATCCAGCCCCATATGCTTCCTGCCCCCGGCCAGGGCGCACCATCTCTCCTGTCTCCCGGGTGGCTCTTGCCCCGGCTCTCCGTGATGTCCTTGAAGGAGACGAGGAAGAGAACCACCTCCCCCTTCTCGTTCTTGATGGGCACGATGTCCAGCAGGCACCAGAAGGCAGCTCCTGCGGGGAAGAGGGGAAGGAGCTGAGCCAGGAAACGCCCCCAAGGCCAGTGCCCCACACCGCCACCGGGCAGGGCTAGTCAGCACCGCTCCCGTTACGAGACCGGGTTGGCGCACAACCCCCACAACCAGCAGGGACCCAACTCTGCACCTTCAGCCGCAAAAGCAGGAGGCTCTAAGAAGTGAGTTACGGGAGTAACTCTAGGACCTGGTAGCAGTAGTAGGCTGTTATCCCCACATCAGCCAGCCACTAGAGAGGGCCACACTGAACCCACGGGGTTACGTGAAAGGTCTGGGGCGTTGGGAGCAGCTGCCTGGGCACGATCAGCCGTGCTGTTAAGCTAAGGGCCTGGAGCCGGCTCCTCTGCTCGGGGGACCCATGTAGTATATGGGCCGGGGCTGGCCCCTGGGAGTGCAGCGAGCCACGCGCCCGCCGCCCCACTCACCGCCCTTCTTGTAGAAGCAGACCTCAGTCTGGTACTCCTGCCTCCCATCCAGCACCTTCTCGATGCACTGCAGGACGGACTCGCTGGTCTCGGCCCCGTACAGGAAGCGACAGCTGCAGTTCTTCTGCATGACCTCGGTGCGGGCGAAGCCGGTGAGGTCGCAGAAGCCGTCAGAGCAATAGACGATAGGGAAGCCGCGGTGAACCTGAGCGTTGGCCAGGATGAAGTTGCTGTCTGGAAAGAAGCAAACAGACCCCACCCCCCCAGGGCCAGGTTAGTGCTCTGGAGGGGTCCTGGGAAGCATTTCCATTCTGAGCCTCCCCTCCCATAGCCAGGGATAGAACCCAGGAGTCCTGGCTCCCAGCCCCACCCCCACTCAAACCCACTAGTCCCCACTCTTCTCCCAAAGCCAGGGATAGAACCCAGGAGTCCTGACTCCCAGGCCCTTCTGCTCTAACCACTAGACCCCCTCCCCTTCCCAGAGCTTGGGCTGGAACCCAGGAATTTCAGCTCCCAGCTCTCCCCGTCCTGCTCTAACAACTAGCAACGCCCCCATCCTTGCTGAGCCAGAAATAGAAGGAGTTTGTAAGTATATTAGGAACAACGAGAATCCTAACAATAGCATTGATCCATTACTAAATGGAAATGGTAGAATTCTCAGTAATAATGCAGCAAAGGCAGCGTGACGTTATGAGTGACATAATATCTCATTGAAAGGTGACAGGGCCAGAAAGAGTTAATTAATTCCCAGACTGACCTACCCATGGCCGAACTTTAGAGACTGGTTAGGAGGATCTGTAAATGAACAGAGCTTTGAAATGTAAGTCTGCATTGTTAGAGGTAGAAGGGGAGATGTTTGCTCAGGTCCTGTGATGAAAGCAAACAAGTCTTGTCTATTGCTATAGCTTTGATTCAGAGATCAAAAAAAGGAGTATTAACATTTAGGAAGGCACTTGAGTGAAATAGTATTATTGTCTCTATGTCTCTTTGAAGGTTGTGGTAACCTGTATCTGAACTGTTTAATGGATAAATTACCCTGTGCTAATTGCCAGGATGATTGGGAGAAGGAGAATTAAGCCTATTGTTTTCTCAGGCCAAAAGGCTGCTGGAAATGTATCAGAACCCTGGGACACGAGCCTGCTTCATCTCAGATCTGCTTTGGGTTTCAAGAGGGGGAAACCTTAAGCCATAAGGATTGAGATCCCCAGTCACTGACTGGAGCCACCCTGAATATGGACATTGGACTATAACCTCTGGACTATTTCTAAAAGGACTTTTGCCAACTACAAGCTCATCTCTGCTATGTATCTGGACCTCGAGAATTGAATTCAAGTCTTTCTGTATATTGATCTTTGAACCAACTCTCTCTCTTTTCTTTTTTAATAAATTTTAGCTCAGTTAATAAGAATTGGCTATAATGTGTATTTTGGGTAAGATCTAAGTTATAATTGGACCTGGGTATGTGGCTGATCCTTTGGGATTGGAAGAACCTTTTCTTTTATATGATGAGAGAAGATTTTCAGTAATCAGCATCATATCTGACAGGTGTGTCTGGACGGAGGCCTGAGGCCGGGCACTTTAAGGGAACTGTGTTGTTTGGACTCTGAGTAACCAGTGAAGTTCTACAGAAGCTGTTTTGGGCTGGCTTGGTAAATCTAAGTATTGGAATAACCACCAGCTTTTGGGGTTTGTCTGCCCCGTTCTGTTTGCAGTTCACCCTAATTGAGTGACCTCAGCGGGTTTCCACAGGCAGCATCGTCACAGGCAGAAGCGTTAAATAAATATTTCTGTTCTGTATTTCGGGAAAAACCTATGATGTAGTCATGTCATAAGATAACTCCCTTTCCATTCCACTAGCATCTCCGGAGGATGTTAAACAGCAGCTAATAAAGTCAGACATTTTGAAATCAGCAGGTCCAGATAACTTGCATCCAAGAGTTTTAAAAGAGCTGCCTAAGGAGCTCGCTTCCACTGGAGTCCCACAGGTACCTGTTCTTGGCCCTACACTATTTAACATTTTTATCCACGACCTGGAAGAAAACATAAAATCACCACTGATAAAGTTTGCAGATGACACAAAAATTGGGAAGTGGTAAATAGCTAAGAGGACAGGTCACTGATACAGAGTGATAGATCACTTGGTAAACTGGGTGCTGGCAAACACTGTGTGTTTTAATATGGCCAAATGTCAACGTAGCCATGTCATGGAGTGTGGGGGATTCAGGGCCCTGCACCCCTCTTCCTGAGATTCACCGTGACTCTCAGCCAGCCAGTAAAATGGAAGGTTTATTAGATGACAGGAACACAGTCCCAAGCAGAGCGTGTAGGTACAACCGGAACCCCTCAATCAAGTCCTTCTGGGCGGTTTAGGGAGCTTAGACCCCAGCTTGGGGTGCCCTGCGTTCCTCCACCCAGCCCAAGACTGAAAACAAAACCTCCTCCAGCCACTCTCTCCCCCCTCCTCCCTGCTCCTCCTCTCCTTTGTTCAGTCTCCCGGGCAGAAGGTGTCACCTCTCCCACCGCCCTCCTGGCTCAGGTTACAGATCAGGTAGCTTCCTTCACGGGAAGTCCCCCATCCCCAGTGTAACCCCCCTGCAACATTCCCAGGTCAAATCCGCCCGCTCCCTGCTCCGTCACAAGCCAGCTAGGACCAAAGAATGCAGGCCACACTTACAGGATGGGGACTCTAGCTCGATTTGGGGGCCGGGGGTGACAATCAGCTGAACGAGTTCCCGGTGTGACGCTGTGGCAAAAAAGCTAACATGACCGCTGCTGGAATCCTGGGGCCCGTTCTGGTACCCATCGTTCAGGAAGGACGTTGACAAATCAAAGAGGGGTCAGAGAAGAGCCGTGAAAATGATTAAAGTGTTAGAAAACCTACCTGACAGTGAGACTCAAGGAGCTCGATCTATTTCTCTTACCAACGAGCAGGTTAAGGGGTGATCTGATCACCAGCTGCCAGTACCTTCATGCAGGGCCACCGAGAGCAGGTTTGGACCCCGGTGAAAAAAATTTTTCGGGCCCCCCTAGCAAGGGCGGACCGGCTAAACAGGGCCGACGAGAGGGGGGGAAGCCGGGCCCCGGGCCCCCTTCTGGACTGCCAGGCTCCAGTAAGGCGACAGGGGTGAGGGGGAAGCCGGGCCCCAGGCCCCCTTCCAGACCGCCGGGCCCCGGTAATTTGTGCCAGCTTCCCCCCTGTCTCGTCGGCCCTGCCTTCATGGCGAACAAATATTTAATCATGGGCTCCTCAATCTAGCAGAGAAAGGTACAAAGGATTCAGTGGCTGGAAGTGGAAGCTAGACAAATTCAGACTGGAATAAGGGGTAAGTTTTAATGGTGAGAGTAATTAACCCTTGGAACAATTCACCAGGGGTCGTGGGGGATCATTTAAAAATCAAGGCTGGCAGATGATCTGCTCTCGGATTACTGTGGGGCAGGTCCCTGACCTGGGTCACACAGGAGGTCAGAGCAGCTGAGGACAACGGTCCCTTCCAGCCTTGGGATCGATGAACCTAGGATGCAGAGGGGGCAGTTGGGGTGAGGAAGGGCCAGGGCTAGGGGATGTGTCGTACATCACCAGCACTGGCCCTGCTCCCCTCCAGGCTCCGGAACCCCCCATGCCAAGCAGGGCCACGTCGCCAACCCCGGGGTGACCCCACGGAAAGTGCCCGGGAGCCACCCTGTGCAGCCATGTCCTGCTGCTATTCCGGAGGGCCCCTCCTCGCTTTGTCCACCCCCCGCGCCCGTGACGGTGGCCAACGCGGGCTGCAGCCCCTCCTCCCGGCTGGGTGAGCTGGCTACGCCCTGCCCCTCGCCATTCAGTGGGCAGGCGAGCGCGGGAGCCCAGATATAGCTCCTGGCTCCCATCTTCACAGAGAAGTGGTGCCAAGCAAGCCGCACCTCCCCCTCGCCAGCTGGTGCCTCCACCCCCCAGCAGGGCTAAGGCAGCTTAACAGCAACAACAACAAACCCAGCCGGGGCTGTGCCAGGGCTCCCCGCAGGCGCGGCAGCCGGGGGCTTGCCATGGGCACAGGACAAGCTGCGGGGAGATGAGCCCAGCACCGAGTGCCTATCTCTGCCACGCCGGGCGTCCGCCCGCAGCAGGGTGAGCGTGAGGAGACACCAGTATCCTAAACGCAGGGTGCCCTGCAGGGTCCCCGAGGATGCTATAGGGTGGCAAGGTCGGATCATTAGCGTTTACCCTGGCACCACTGAGAACGAGCCCGTGCAATGCTAAGTAGCGCTAGGCCGGGAGAGCCTTGCTCCTGGGCCCAAGGGGGCATGAACCAGCGCGGCCGAGCCCCTGGCCTCGCTGCTGCCAGCCAGCCCCATGCGACGGGCTGCTGGTGACTGGGTGGGAGCGCTGCCCGGCAGGGTCAGGAACGGCACCTTGCTGGCGGGCTCCCGGCCAGCGCAGACAGATGGCTTCGAGTGCACAGGAACCTGTGCAGTCAGTGGGGCCAGCCGGGCTGGTTTCATCCCGCCAAGGGCAGAGCGGTGGCCCCCTTCCCCCCACGGCCAGCGTGCACGTGGCTCGCAGGCTGGTGCCTTGGCTTTAGCCCTGCGGCCTAGGGGCTGTAAACCCAGCACCGGCACCATTCGACAGCACTTGTTTCCATGACAACAGGCAGCAATGGCACTAGCGGCCCGAGGGCAGGAGCAAGGACAGCTGAGGCCATGGCTGGAAAAAGCCCCATCTCCTGAGGTGCCTGCCCCCGCCAGGGGCGGCCCCGGGGCCTCGCTGCTGCAGCTCAGAGCGGGAGGCATTGGGGAATCAAAACCCAACGGCCATGGCCAGGTTCTTGGCTCCTGGAGCCGGGGTTGCTGGCTTGACCGGGGCGGGGAATTAGTAGAGGCTCCGCTCTCGGCAACGCAGGGTCCCCACCGCGGCACAGCCGGGGCTCCTGCCCCATGCCCTGCTGCCCCCGGCTGTGCGGGCCGGGCACCAAAGGTGCCACCAGGGGGACGGCATCACGCAGCAGGCCCGGGCCTGCTTCATGGGCGAGCCGGGGTTCATTTAGCACCAGGCCTCGCTGGGACGAGCCCCCTTTCACGCCTCATTAAACCCAGCAAAGCCACACTGAGGCCTGAAGCCAGAGCCTCGCCAGCAGCGCATTGCCCTGGAAACGCAAACACAGCATCCCGGGGAGCCTCTCCCCACGTGGGCCCAGGGCGCCCTGCTCCTCGCCCCGGTGCAGGCCAGCTCCGCCATGGCTCCGGGGGCAATGGCCCCACGCGTGTCTCCGTTCCCACTGCCCCTCCCTTCTCGGTGCCGCCTCCTGCCGACCAACCCATGCACGGCAACATCACTGGGCTGCGTGCAGCCGGGGAGACGCTGCTGCGATGGCACCGGTAACACTGCAGCCCCCCAGGACTGAGGCTCTGGGGGTTTCTAATGTCTGAGCCCAGCGAGAAGCCCCCGGCTAGCTGGCAAACTAAGGCAGTGCAGTGACTGGTGAGCGGGTGGGACACGAGCCAGGGCTGGCCCTGCCCTCAGCCGGCTGAAGGGGTACGAGACCCTCTGCCAGGGCTCAAGGAACAGAACCTGTCAGCACTTCCCAGCCCTGGCAGACCTTGGTTAACCCTTTCCTGGACCCTGCAGGCAACTCCACTCCCTAGAACAGAGCCCAGGAGTCCTGGCTCCTTTCTCCTAACCCCACTTGCAGCCTCTCCCCAGCGCTGCTGGGAGCTCAGGTCGTTATGCAAACATCTGGTGCGTGTGGCTGTGGTGGGGGAACAAAGCCCTGTGCTGCAGCGCACTGGGAGCCAAGGGGGGGATGGGCTTTGAAAATATAATTCCTGGGGGTGGGCAGGAGCCGTGTCATTGTCTGAAACATCTGGGCTGCGGGGACTGGCGGCTGCAGGGGAGCCGGGGCGCCCAGCCGGGCGGTAATTGCATGTGCCTTTATCTGTATTTTCTCTGCCCACTGGGCACAGCTGCGGTGACTGCTTGCTCTCAGCCCCCAGCCAGCCAGCTCCCAGGGCCCAAGCCGTGCCCCAGGGCCCGCCCCTCACCCAGGCACAGCCCGTCCTCGCCAGCACAGCTCTCCCGCTGGCGCTGGGGCCTGATTAGCATGGCGCTGGGTACGCAGGGAGCGGCCATCTGCCATTGCCACACACCGTGCCAGCAGCTGACAGACTGGGGGTCAGGCTGCTTCTTCCTCCAACAGAATCACAGACATTAGGGGTCAGGCCCCAGCCCCTCGGGAGGATCCACCCTGGCAGACTCCCAGGACTCCACCCTGGCCAGTTTTAAGCATCTGCCCCCTCCCTTGGGAGGCTCTTCTGCAGCCCAGTGGATCTCTCCATCTCTCATGGGTACCTAAGAACACGCCCTGGGAACAGGAGAGTCCCCAGGGAAGTGAGTGGTGGGTTGGAGGTGCTCCCTCTGGTGCCAAGTGGCATTATCTTCAGAGAGCCCCCTGCCCCAGCTGCACATTGGGACCCAGTCTGCCCCAGAGTCCAAGGGGCTCGGATCTGCCATGGCTGGGCCTGTGTCAGGTTATTAACGGCGGCACCAACCAGGGCTGGCTCCATCCCAAACGTACATCATCTCCCCACATGAGCAAGGGGTTCCTCAAGTGCCGGGGCTGGGATCAGAGCGGGTTGAGGGGGGCTCCTTCGGGCGGATCGGCCATCACCTGGCCCGCGGATTCAGCAGCTGGTGCTCAGACGAGCGACTGGCGGAGGAGCCCAGCCTTGCACAGCCAGCAGAAAAGTCCCCAGGCGGCCGTCTCTTCAGCAGAAAAGGGATCTTTGACAAAATGGGAATTTTCACAAAAAAAAAAATCCACTTAAAAAAAATTGGGCAGATTTGTTTAAAAAAATGAAACTCTGAACCCTGAAGAAGTCCCAGGTTTTGGCAACTAGAAGACTTCAGGGGGTTCTTTTGACCAAAAAAACCCAAAATTTCCACAAAAAAACAAAAAAACCCCCACCTGTTTTCAACTCAATTTTCTGCTGGGGAAAATTCAGCAGTTTGCCAGCAGCTGCTCCCTGGGGCTCTGGGGTGAGCGGCAGCCACCCTGCACGTGAGCAGCTGCGACCCACGGGGCGCGCTCTGCACTTGCCCTTTCCCAAGCATGCCAGCACCATAAGCAGCCCTGGGCCGTTTGCTCCCCTCCCAGCTGCTCCCTGGTACCTCCTCCCCCTGTGGCTGGCGTGGGACGTGCTAACAGCACAAGCCAAACCAGAGAGCCCCCTATCCCAGCCGCCAGGCCGAGATGGGCTAACCAGCCACCTGTGGCTATCGGGAAACCACGCCCAGAGACCCTCTGGGATAAACCTCAGGATACTCTGCTCGCCTGAGCAGTGCCTGCCTCACCATCTACACCGCTAGCCAGCCCCGAGTCAGCTGGGCGTCCGGTGTCTGTGCTCTGCCTGCGGTGAGCTGCAGAGGCCTGGGAGAAAATGAAGCCCCAGGCTGGGCTTAGCGTTGTTCCAAATGGACCCTTGACAAAGCCCCGTTCCCCGCTCCACGTGGGCCAGGCCAGCGCTGAGCTGTGCGCTTGGAGGCCAATGGTAACTGTCCCTGGTGCTGAGTCTGGGACAACCTGGCAACGCAGAGGAGAGGCACCAAATCCCTCCAGTCCATCAAGACAACAAAAGACTCGATGTGCCCTAATACAATACGTTCCGGTTGGACTCCTGAAATCCGGCCGTGCTCCCCTCCAGCCTGACTCAAACCATATTCCGTTTAATCCACACTTACATAATTCTGGGCACCGCTATGGCTCCGCAGTGGGGGGCTCAGTGCTCTAAGCCGCCCTGGTTATCTCCCCAGTGACTCAGGCTCCCTCGTGGGACAGCCTGTCAGGGAGAGGCCGGTGGCTCGCTCCCTGCACCGGGCAAAGGGGTTAGGGCGGTTTCATTAGGAAAAGCTGTCAGGGGGCCCCAGGAAATGCTAAATTAGTTTTCATTGATCTTTCTGGAAGTATTTAAATCGCAATCCTCTTAGGGGGAAAATCCCCACATCTGCAATATGGCATTTTATTTACAAAACGCCACGCTTACTACACCTTCCCTCTGGGGGGGCAGCACTTTAAACAGGCTGTATTGTGAATGCCAGTGGGGGGGTTAATCCGAACAGGCCAAGCTCTCCCAGGGCAGATGAAGTCTGCGGAAGGTTTTTTGACTCTTTCCACCAACTGACAGGTGAGCAGGAAGATATAAAGATACTTTTCCCTTCTCCGGGACACTCACAGATTGTGCACACCGTGGGTAGGAGTGAGCAGCGCGCTTGGAGAGAGATCCCAGCCCCCGCCTTCGCCAGGGGCTGTTACACCAGTGTCCCCGCTTTAGACCTCGGGCGACGAATCTGTCACGGAGTCCGTGATTTTATGAGACTGCCATGACGCCTCGAAAATCCCAATAATTCAGCCCCAGATGTGGGGCTCGGGTTTCAGCCCCTGGCGACGGAGCTTGGACAAAAATAAACCCGTGATTTCTTGTTTATTGCCTGCGTCCTGTCCGTGACTTTTCATAAAAATACCCATGCCAAAATCGGAGCCTTATGGGCCCATCCTGCCCAGGGAGCGCGACCTGGCAGGAGAGCGCGTTCCTGGCCACCATCACTGCTCCCTGGGGTGCTGTGGGGTGACACAAAATAGCCTCAGTGCTGGCCAGACACACCAAACCTTCTCACACCCCCAGGTGCCCCTCGGACACAGCCCATCCCCCACGGCGGCAGAGGGGAGCAGCGTTATATGGAAATGACCAGTCATCTTTACAGTGGGGGCACAGGGATGGGCTGGGGATCAGCGTGGGGGCCTGGCTGAGCTGGGGGGGCAGCCCCCATGAGCTGGGGATCCTTGAGCAGTCTCCCAGAAGCAGCAGGAAGGGGACATGCCTGGCAGCTCCCTGGATCCCAGGGCACTGATGAAGTCACCCCCTCCCCAACCCCAACCCCTGGGTCTGTGGGGACCCAGCGCAGGCACACACACTGCACCCCCTTCGCAGGGCCTGGGGCGGGGGGGGTCATTGCACTTAATAGAAGACCAATCCCCAGCCCTAGGGTTGTGGAGGGGTCTGTGTGGCCAGGGATCCCTGCTACTGACCCTACCCCCCAGGTGCAGAAGGGGGTCACGCAGGGCAGCTGGCCTGGGGCTGAGGTCACGGATCCCTGGTATCGATACCCCCACACACACAGACACACCCCACACGCAGTTCTGCTACTACCCAGAGCCTCGGGGGGGGGGGGGGAGAAATAGCTGGGGGGGGTGGCAGCTTCCTCCGGAGGGAACCCGGTCCTAGGGGAGGGGTCCCTCTAAGCCCGGCCCGGAGAGTCCAACCCTATTGTCCAGTAGGACCCCAGCCCTGCCTGGCGCCCCCAGCCCAGTCCAGCCCCCCCAGCTCTGCCCTGCCCGGCCCGGCCCCGGGGCGCTGGCGCCCCCCCCAGCCCCGCCCGGCCCCGGGCCCCCCGGCTGCGCGGCGGAGACTCACGGCTGCCATCGAAGCGCGAGGCGATGGTGTCCAGGAACGTGTTCTGCGGGGCCAGCAACCCCTTCATCACCGGCATGGCCCCGCCGCCCGCCCGCTCCCCGGCCCGGCCCGCGGGCTGCAGCTCGGGCAGCGGGGCTCCGGCGGCAGGTGCAGCCCGTGCGCCGCCCCGCTCCGCCCCCCGCTAATCCCGGCCGGGCTGCTCGGCGCGGCCCCGCCCCGGGGGACCCTGCGGGCGGGGAGGGAAACCTGAGCCCGGGGATGTGCCGGGGGGGGGACCCTGCACCCAGGGACAGTGCGGGGGGGGGGGGATGGCTCTGAACCCAGGGACAGTGCGGGGGGGGGACCCGGCACCCAGTGACAGTGCGGGGGGGGGGATGGCTCTGAACCCAGGGACAGTGCAAGTGGGAGGGGGACCCTGACAGTGCGGGGGGGGACCCTGCACCCAGGGACATGCTGGGGGGGGACCCTGCACCCAGGGACATGCCGGGGGGGGACCCTGCACCCAGGGACTGTGCGGGGGGGGGGACCCTGCACCCAGGGACATGCCGGGGGGGGGGACCCTGCACCCAGGGACTGTGCGGGGGGGGGACCCTGCACCCAGGGACAGTGAGGGGGGGGATGGCTCTGAACCCAGGGACAGTGCGGGGGGGAAGGGCTCTGCACCCAGGGACAGTGCGAGGGGGGGATGGCTCTGAACCCAGGGACAGTGCAGGTGGGAGGGGGGACCCTGACAGTGCGGGAGGGGAGGGCTCTGCACCCAGGGACAGTGCGGGGGGGGGGGACCCTGCACCCAGGGACAGTGCGAGGGGGGGTGGCTCTGAACCCAGGGACTGTGCAGGTGGGAGGGGGTCCCTGACAGTGCGGGGGGGAGGGCTCTGAACCCAGGGACTGTGCAGGTGGGAGGGGGACCCTGACAGTGCGGGGGGGGACCCTGCACCCAGGGACATGCCGGGGGGGGACCCTGCACCCAGGGACTGTGCGAGGGGGGGATGGCTCTGAACCCAGGGACAGTGCGGGGGGGGGGGACCCTGCACTCAGGGACAGTGCGAGGGGGGGATGGCTCTGAACCCAGGGACAGTGCGAGGGGGGGATGGCTCTGAACCCAGGGACTGTGCAGGTGGGAGGGGGGACCCTGACAGTGCGGGGGGGAGGGCTCTGAACCCAGGGACAGTGCAGGTGGGAGGGGGGACCCTGACAGTGCGGGGGGGAGGGCTCTGAACCCAGGGACTGTGCAGGTGGGAGGGGGGACCCTGACAGTGCGGGGGGGGAGGGCTCTGAACCCAGGGACTGTGCAGGTGGGAGGGGGGACCCTGACAGTGCGGGGGGGAGGGCTCTGAACCCAGGGACAGTGCGGGGGGGGGGGACCCTGCACTCAGGGACAGTGCGGGGGGGAGGGCTCTGCACCCAGGGACCATGTGGGGGGAGGCTCTGGGGTCGCTGCCCCAGCCTGAAGCGGGTTTTCCTTCCCACTGCCCGGGCTGAGCGCACATCAGTGTGGAGCGGCGATGGGCCCAAGAGGGGCTGAGCCCCCCCACCGGGTACATCCCCCCCAGGCTGACGCTGCAGCGTGTTGGCTGGTGGCGCTGAAATCTCAGCTCCGTGCCAGGGCTCCCTGCCAGCACCAGGTGCCACGGCTGCTTTCATTGACCTTCGGAAACTGGTTCAAGCAGCGCAGCCCCGGGGGGACGCTCAGGGGGCGACTCTATGTTTTTTTCCGCCCCAAGTAAAAAAAATTTTGGCTGCCCCCCACCCCGGCCCTGGGCTCTCACCCCTCCCACCAGTGCCCTCCCCCACCCGCACCCCCTGCCACCCCAGCCCTGGGCTCTCCCCCCCACCCCACCCCACCCGCACCCCCTGCTGCCCCAACTCTGGGCTCTCCCCCACCCGCACCCCCTGCCACCCCAGCCCTAGGCTCTGCACCCCCCCACCAGTGCCCTCCCCCACCCACACCCCCTGCCACCCCAGCCCTAGGCTCTCTCTTCCCCACCCCACCCACACCCCCTGCCACCCCAACTCTGGGCTCTCTCTTCCCCACCCCACCCACACCCCCTGCCACCCCAACTCTGGGCTCTCTCTTCCCACCCCCTGCCTCCCCAGCCCTAGGCTCTCCACCCCACCAGTGCTGGCTCTGCCCGCTCCCCCCTCACCTCCAGCCGGTCCGGTGCTGGCAGAGTCGGGGTAAGCAGGGGGGCTCCCGGGCCGCGCCTCAGCCCAGGGTCCCTCCAGCCAGGGCTCCCACCTCCAGAGCCAGCCAGGACCTGGGAGGGCAGAGCCAGGGCCCGGTAGGGGGCTGAGGAGCTGCGGCAGGATAGCCCCAGAGGGAGCCCCGGAGAGCGGGACGTGGGCCCCACACGGCAGCACCCTGCCCTCTGTGGCCCCACTGCTGCTTCTGGCCGCCCCTGCCGCAGCCCCTGGGCGGCTCGGGCCGCTTCGCCCAGCCCCGGCTGCGGCGCTGGGGGGGTGGCTGCCCTGCGGCACCTGCAGGCGGCTCCGTGTGCCCCGCGGGGCGGCCCCCAACCCAAGTGTCCCCCGCTCGGAGCCTGCCCGGCCCAGCCACAAGGTGCGGGCGCTGCTCCCCCGCGGCGTGAACCACAGCGGCCCCAGGCGCCCCCCGCGCTGCTGCTGCCAGGGCCGGCTCTAGGCTTTTGCTGCCCGAAGCAAAAAAAAAACCAAACACAAAAAGATGGCCGGAATGCCGGCCCTGAAATTGTGCCACCCCAAGCATGTGCTTGGTTTGCTGGTGCCTGGAGCCGGCCCTGGACGCTCAGGGTGGCTCAGCCTGGCCTGCCAAGCAGAGACTGGCCTCCCCGGGCCTTAGGTGGAGCAGGTGGCCTGGTGCAGAGCCTGGTCCTTGGAGAAGTCCCTGGCCTCCCGCCCTGGCCTGGCGTCTCCACAGGGCGTTCCAGGCGGGAGCAATAAAGGGGCTCACAAAGGATCCAGGGGAGAAGCGTAGGGTTTCCCGTCAAACCTGGGGCCCAGGAAGGGGCCACAGCGGAGGGCGCCAGGGTGGGTGTGGGAGAAGAGTCTGGCTGCAGTGGGGTGTCCTAGAGGAAAACTGGCACCGTGGGCAGGGCAGGAGACCCGGGTTCGAGTCCTTGCTCTGGGGCGCTGGGGCCAGTCACGTCGCAGCCCTGTTCCTCAGCTCCTGCCCTGCGCTGGGGTCTGCAGGGGGTGGAGCAGGCAGGGCAGGGGCGGGGAACCAGGGGCTCGCTAACTGTAAGGGGGGGTTTGCTTCCCCAGGGTGAAGAGCTGGGGGCTGCTCTTGCTCCCTCCCCCCCTCGCCCAGGGCAGGCCTGGGGCTGACCCCTGGGTGTGAGTCTATCCGCAGCAGCAACCCAGCCAGGCCGGTTTATTTTCCAACACTGCCCTGTGGCTGCCAGCACTGCCCAGCCCCTGTGGTGGGTGGGTGTGTGTGTGTGTGTGTGTGTGTGTGTGTGTGTGTGTGTGTGTGTGTGTGTGTGTGTGTGTGTGTGTGTGTGTGTGTGTGTGTGTGTGTGTGTGTGTTCAGACACCGAGCAATAGATCGGAGCATCTGCTACATAAATCAGATGGTGCCAGCCGCGGACCACCAGCCCGGGAACCCCAGCCACAGCCCTGCTGCCGGCTAGTGGGAGAACCGCGCCCCGTGCCTGCAGTGCGAACGCGGGGGGCTCGGGGCTCAGGCCGTAGCCGTCCCAGCCAGGCCCGTGCAGCCAGCTCGCCCACTCCCAGGCCGGCCTGGCCTTGCCCAGCGCTCGGCCTGCCGGCCATGGGGGCCAGTTCCCCGTGAGCGCAGCCCGGCTCCTAGGCTCCTTCGGTCTTTCTCGAGAGACCCTCCCCTTAGCCATGGGCTCCTGCAGCAGTCCCCCCGCCCCCCCCCCCCCCCCCCCACCGCCGGGGGAGCTGCCATGAGCTGAGCTCGCCCCACTCAGGGTGGTCCCAGCACCTCCTCCCTTCGCTCCAGCCCAGGCAGCGGGGCTCAAACCTGGGCTACTCACACCCGTGTGACAGCAGCTGGCCGCTGGTCCCCGGGCACCCCATCTCTCCCCGCGAGCCGCACTGTTCCTGGGAGACAACATGCCAGGCAGACAGCGGTGAGCCTCAGGCTGGGGTTTATTTGTAAACGACCCGTGGTGCCCGCAGTCTCCCCGTGGATCCCCCCTGCCCCCACGGGCTGCTGCTCCCCCGCACACTTCAGGAAAAGCTCTTTGCAGCCGCCCCGCTCTGGCCCGTGGCAGAGTCCTTGTCCAGCTGGCCCCGGCATTCCCTGGTGCTGGCGGGGGCGGTGTTGGCCGCACATGTGGCTGGGGGCAGCAGGGCGTCCGCGCTGGAGGGCCGGGGGGAGACGGCCCGGCAGGCCGAGGCTGGCTGCTCTGGCGCCAGCTCCGCCCGCTTGCCCATGGTGAGGATGCCGGCGGCGTGCTTGCCCGAGCCGTGCAGCAGGCGGTAGAGCTGGCTCTGGAAGGCCTGCGAGCCGCTCTTTCTCTTGCCCAGGGTGAGGATGCCGGCGGCGTGGTTGCCCAAGCCGTGCAGCAGGTCGTAGACACGGCAGGGGCAGGTCTTCTGGAGGCAGCACGTGGGCACGCTCTGCCGGGCCGCAGCCAGAGAGCAGAGCAGCGCCAGGACCAGGAGGCAGCAGGCCCTGTGGAGCTGCGGGCGCAAGAGGCAGGCATTAGTGCAGGGACAGGCTGGCACTGAGGGGGTTAAACCCAGAGACGCCTCAGCCCCCCTCTGCCCCAGGCTGCGGATCTCAGAGCCCAGCTGCAAAGACGCTGTTTCCCCCCACCCCCAGGAGCTGCCAGACGGGCTCAGCCCAGGGGCCCATCTAGCTTGGCATCCTGGCTCTGACAGCTCCAGCAAGACGCCCTGCAGTGCTGGGCTGCCCGGTTCCCACTAGTGACCCTGACCCCACTAGTGACAGGTTGGGTTGTGCCCAGCGACCGGCCCGTCCCAGCCTGCGGGGTGGGGGGGCCTCAACAAGCTCCCCCAGCCAACCCCACACACCTCGCAGGCCCAGCCCCACCCTCTCCCAGCAAACCTCACCTGGGCGCCACCTCCCTGCCCTGCCCCACTGTGAACCCTCAGCCAACGCTTCCCCTAAAAGACCCAGCACGCCCCAGTCTCCCATAGCCACCCCCCATCTGGTTTCACACCTCACCACACCCCTCTGCACCAGCTGGGCTGCACGACCCTCCCATGGCAAGACTAGAACCCAGGAGTCCTGAGCCCCTGCCCCTAACCACTAGCCCCCACTGCCCTCCCAGAACCCAGGAGTCCTGCCTGTCACACGCCCTTTTTACAGGCCCTAGCAACCTGCTCCAAAATCCAAGACAAAGGGATCAGGCACACACTGTCCCCTGCCTCTCACCCCATGGCAACACTACAGCCCCCGCCCCTTTCCATGCAGGAGAAACAGCCACGGCTGCAATTAGCGCTAATTGGCCCCCTGGCTGGCAGAGGGTGCGTCATGGAGACCAAGCTGCCCCCAGGGAGCCCTCCAGGGTGAGGCGGGTCCAGGGCGGGTGGGAAGCTCACCCCGTTTCGGGCGTGGCCGGCAGGGTCAGGCTGCACCCGGGCAGGGTCGGGAAGAGGTTAAATAGAACAGCTGCTGGGTTTCCCTTTAACACTGAGCGGGACTCGGTTCTGCGACACCTGGCACTCAGCCAGATCACTGACCCCGTGCAATGCTCGTGCAACGCACCACGGTGCTGAGTGGGGAGCGGTTCACGCAGCGGATGCAAGGCCAGGGTGGTTTGGGCCACAGGCGCCAGGCGGGACAGACCTGGGCCCAGCGTGCAGCCCTAGGTGGTCTTTGCCTCCCCAGTGTCCTACGCGGCCCAGCAGGCTGGCTCCAGGGCTCGTGGGGCAGGGGAGGGGGCGTCTCAGTGGGTTCTGGGACCCCATTGGGATCAGGAGAGACACCGGGAATGGACAAAGCAGATGCCATTTGCACCCTGGCCTGCGTCCCCTGAGGGCAGGACAGGCTGGGCTCCTCCCCAGAGCTGCTCACCAGGAGGGCACATGCGGCAGGGAGACACGCCAGCCTGGGGTTCAAGGCCACCATCGCGCGACCCCCAGTCACCGTGCTCGCCTCCCCCTCGTGCTGCGCGCCTGCCCCTTCCCAACTGTGCCCTTGCTGGCGCGAGACCTCCCTGCACTGCGGCCTCTCTTCTGCCCAGCCCAGCCCTGGTGGCCAGGCCCTGGCGCCGTACCTTGGCGTTGGGCACCTCCATGGGTCCGAGGTGTCTGCGAGGACCTGAGCGAAGCTTGGGCATGACCCGGTGAGGAGCAGCGACGCCCTGAGCCGCTCTCCCCGGCAGCCCAGGCTTTTATAGGGCCAGGCTGCCCCGAAACTCATCCCCTGCCCTCCCCAGCCCCCGCACAACGGTGCTGGCAGCAGTGGGGCTGGGGCTGCAGGACGGGCCAGTCTCTGGGAGACACGCAACCATTGTCCCCCGTTGCTTGGAGACGGGCGAGGCCCGTTCCCTCATTTGTGGCTCCCCATTATGCGGCGGCCGGAGCCGAGTGGCTGGTGGTCGTGCGGGATGGAGACAGGCCGCGTCGCCTGGCGCTAATGAGCCTGTAACTTCCGAAGGAATCCGCCGGCCCGCACGGCACAAAGCTGCCGGAAGGTCAGCAGCGGGGAGGAGGGGGAGACTGGGCCCCATTAGGCTAATTACCCGGCCCCAACAAAGGGGGTCTGGCAGCCGAGCCGCATCCGTCCCTGGCACGTCAGAGGCGCCGGCGTGGCCACACGTGTCCGTGGCACGGTGCACCTCCGAGCCCCCGGAGAGCCAGGCCCTGCAGGCGGAGAGCGCGGGGGGGAAATCTGCCCCCCAGGGACGCTGGAACATGTTTTAGGGGGGGGGCACTGGTGATGGAAACCCCAGATTTGGGCTATTACTTCTCCAAGGCAGGGGCAGCACCCCCCATTTCCAGCCCCAAAGGAGGCCCCTGCTCAGCCCTGGGGCCCTGTCAGTCCTCACCCTGCCTGTGGGTCAGGCCCCGTGGCCTGGGAGAGGCAGCCACAGCTCAGGCCAAGAACCTCCGCGCTGCCACCCCCAGGCTGGCATCTGTGCCCAGCCATGGGCACCTTGCTGCAAGTTGGATGGCACTTGGGGGGCGGTGCGGGGGGTGCCCCCAGGGACAGGCTGCTCAGTCCCATGGCATGGGGCAGGCCCGTTAACCCCCTCTCCAGGCATCCCCGCTGCATCCAGATGGGCCATGGCAGGGTGGGGGCTCCCCACTGCTCCTGCCTCAGCCAGGAGGGGTCACTAGTGGGACACGTGGCCCCCCTCTGCACCCACCCCTTGCACAGCTCCCCCAGCCCTGCCTGGCCACAGGCCACTGCTCAGCCATGGCCAAGCCACCCCCGGCCCGTGGCCACAGCTCAGGGGTGAAACACGCCGTTTTCCCGCGGCACTAGGCACCGTCCCCAGGGCGCTGGCCCAGCCCCCAGCTATTGAGAGCGTCCCAGGCCGCCTGGGTCCCTAGGAGCCACCCAGTGCTCGCGGAAGCAATTTCCTTGTGGGGCCGGGCCCTCCCTGGAGGCCAAGCTCTCCCCTGGCCCGGCCCCAGCTAACGGCAGGAAGATCAGTGCGGGACGCACCTACTTCCACTAGCCCTGAGCTGGCCCCACAGGCGGGGCTGCAGGGGGCTTTGGCGGGAGGCGTCCGGCTGATTAGGGGCCGTCGCAGTGGGGGCACGGGGGGGTGCACGGCTGCCGGGAGCAGGGGCCCTAGCTGGAGTCTGGCACGGTGAGAAATAAGCCCTGACGGACTGTGCCCTGCAGAGGACTGGGCAGGGGGCAGAGACATCCCCTGAGGGTCCATGACCAGGGCCTCCCCATCACCCCTGCGGGAACTGGGGAGAACACCAAGGGCAGGAGACGACTGTGGGCAAATCGCCAAGGCAACGGGCCAGGGTTTGTCACCAGCAAAGCCGCCCAGCTGGCAGGAGCCCCACCCGGGGGCGGCGCTGGGGGCGGGCACCTGGCACTCCGACCTGGCCGGAGAGCGGGGCCGGGAGCCCAGGCAGGCTGAGTCCCAGCAGCGACTGGCTGCGCCTCTGGCTGCTCCAGCCGCTGCCTCCTTCCCGGGCATCACACGGTCCCCACGGGAGCAGCGAGGGTCCTCCTCCCGCCGGGGGGGGGGCACATACAGCCAGTGCCCCAGGGGTGCCCCATGCCGGGCCCAGCTTGGCTCCTGGCGGCGAAGGGCCAGATTTGCTGAGCTCCCCGGACCCAGCCGCGGCTGCCCATCTCGGGAGTGCAGCCAGCCCCCGCCCCTCAGAGCCCCCCAGACAAACAGCAGCCGCTGCACCAGCTTGGGGTTTGCTCTTTATAACGCCGCAGCTTTGACCCTGCTCTGAAAACATGGGGGGTTGCCCCCAGCTTCTGCTGCCTGTGCGGAAACCCCGCCCGGCTCAGCGCTGGTTTCTCGGCTCACGCCGCGCCGGGCAGCCCCCTATTGCTCTGTGACTCGATCCTGCCGCCGGAGTCCCCCCAGCAGAACCCTGGTAATGGTGGCCGAGCCCCTGGGGCAGTTCCCTGCCCAGCCCCATGGCCAGGCCCCTGCTCCAGGCTGCACTCACCAGCTCCGCCCTGGGCCCTGACCCCCAGGTGCGGCCGGGGAGGCAGCCCATGAGCTAGGGCACAGCTGGTGAGTTCCTGGCCCCCGAACCCCATCCAGGAGCGTTGTCTAGGGCTGGGCTGCAGGGGAGGGGCGGGGCTGGGTTAAGCAGGAACCTTCATGGCCCCGCCCAGCCCCAGGGCAGCTCAGCGGCGGGTTGGCAAGCTGGTGGTGAGCCGGGACCAGGCGTGAGCCCCTCTCGGAGACCCCCACGTCAGCACGCTGGGTGCCCAGCGATGCCCTGGAACGCGCTGGCCGAACCCCGCAGGGCAGACGCAGCCGATGCCCCCCGACAGGGGTTCCAACGCCCCCCACGACGGGACCACCCAGCTGCATCTGCACTGCGGGGGGGGGGGGGGGGGGAGCTGCAGCCCGGGGAGGGGGGGATTTTTCACAGCTCAGCACTGCAGCTATGTCGACCTAACCGCTCAGAGCATGCCAGCCCCCGCCCAACACACACTCCCCCCGCCCCCCCAGCCACACGCAGCAGGACAGAGACGCTCCTTCAGCGAGCGCAGTCGGAGCAGGGCCCGGGCTGGGGGGAGGCTCTGGGGGCTCAGGGCCCCAGTGTGACGGAGAGACACAGGCTGGATCCGGCCTGACCCCCCCCTCACTCCCAGCGCCTCGTCCCAGAGCAGATTCCTGCAGGTCCCCACTACACATTCCCGAGCCCAATCCCTGCCTGAAATGACCCCCCAGCCCAGCCCGAGGGCGCAGCCCAGGGCCAGGCAGAGCGCTAACCCCACCCCCACCCGAATCACCCGCCTGGATCGCCCCGGGACGGCCCGTGCAGCCCCCACCCCGGCCGGGCTCCTGTCTCCCAGACGCACGGCCAAAGGCCCGGGCGTTCTGGGGCCGGTGCCCGTACAATCCTGGGTCCGTGTCAGGAGCGCTGGGGGCCCCGGGCGATGGAGGGGCCGCGGGCTCAGTCCTGGCCCCCACGCCCTGCCTCGCGGTCAGCAGGACCCGGTGTCGCTGCCTCCTTCTGTCTCTGAGATGGGCTCCAGCAGGGTCCGGGCCCGGCCGAGCTCGGGGGAGGCAGAGCCGTTCCTGCCGATGCCACACGACTGCCCCGCGTTGTGGATCTGCCACAGATTGTCCAGAGCCTCTGCCTTGGCCTGCTTCAGGAGATCTGCCTGGCCCTGCAGTGGGGAAAGGCCAAAGGTCAGGGGTGAGGTGGGGCGTGGGCTCCTTCGAGGTCTCCGCTCTGGGGGAGCAGCCTGGACCTGGGGGCAGGGGCTCCCCCCCCCAGCGAGAACTGGCCCCTGGGCTGCGGGGAGACGGGCCCAGCTTGTGACACGCAGAGACTCTAACCCAGCCGAGCCGTCTCCCCTCCCCAGACAGAGTCACTGCTCAGGGGCTGCCCCATAACCCCCCGCCCCAGCCCTGCCCGGGGGCCAGAAGGGAGCAGCGTGATCCTCTCGTCTGACCTCCTGCACAGACCCTGGCCCCCCCACTCCTGCAAGAGACCCCTCGCCTCCGGCTGAGTCCCTGACGCCTCGGATCACGGGTCAGTCCCGCGGCAGCGAATCCCCCTTTCACACCGGCCTCACCGTCAGCTCCTCCCTGGCTGGAGTCCCCCCGCCCCTCCCGGTGGCCTCTGTGGGGTGAACGGGGGATCTCAGCCCAGCCCCCCAGTGGGACAGGGAGCTGAGAGCTGACGATAAATGCAGAGATCTGAATGGGACGCCCTGCGGGGTGCAGGCCAGGGAGCCTCATGCTCCCAGAGCGGAGCCGAGACCCCCGACGCCTGGCAGGACACGGGCCTTAAAGGAGCAGGGCGACGCCGTGTCCCTCCCCCTCTCGTTTACATGGGGGGGGCTCTGCTATCAGGTGCTAGCAGAGCCTGGGGCTGGGGGGCACCTGTCCAACCCGGCACATACAGGGCCCCAGTCCCGCCCGGCCCCCTTCGCTGATCACTAGCCCTGTGGGCTACTGCTCTGGTGCCACCCGGAGACCACTCTGGGTACTGCAGCTCTGTGCCTCCCCGTCCAAGCCCAGCTGGTTCCCTGGGCCGGCAGCGTCCAGCAGGAGGCAGCGTTTTCACACCCAGCGGGTGGGGTGTCGTGGGGTGTCGTGGGGAAGCGGTTCCAGGCAACGGCCCCCGAACAGCCTGGTGTGCTGCTGACTTCACAGCGCCCCTGTCCGGGCAGAGCCCTGAGAACCAGCCAGAACGCCGAGCCCGGCCAGCGGCACGGTGCTGGGAACCCCCCCGAGCTGGGGCCAAACCTGTGACGCTCGGCCCAGAGCCTGAGCTAGAGGAGAAGCTCCCTTTGCTGGCAGCAGCAGTAGGCTGTTCTCCCCTCTGCGGGCAGCCACGGGCACCACACTCGCCGCAGACCTGCCCCCTCCAGCATCCCACCTGGGTACCGGGGCCCCGGGAACAATTCATACTGGGGGCGGGAGGGGCTGAGAGCCATTGAACCAAACAGCCCTGTACATGATGGAAACCACATTGAGCCAGAGGGCGCGGCAGCCCCGCCAGTTCCAGCCCCTACCCCGTGGCACTGCCCCATACGCTCCCTAGCTCAGCCCCACAAGGCCCCCTTAGCCATCGCCCAGCTCCGAGGGACGCTCGTGCCCCACACAACCCCTAGATGGCAGCACGGGATCACCGCACCGTGGGCCAAGCTCCTTGATCCAACCTGCCTCTGACGGGTCCCACGGGAGCAGGGCCTGGGTCTCCCCAGAGCCCACCCCACACCCAGAACAACAGGGCCCCGGTCCAGACCCAGGCAGGGCAGAGCCCAGTCCAGGGGGCACAGAGCTGTCGTCACCTGTGTGTGCCCCATCGCACCCCCGGCACAGCCCAGCAGGGACCATGGCAGCTAGGCCTGGGGGGTGGGGGGAGACCAGGATGTCGGGGTTCGCTCCACCCCCACAGAACAGCTCATGGACAGTCTCTTGGCAGGGCGACCTGGGAGCTCAGCACCCCCCAGAGTCGCCTGCGCCCCAGGCACTCCCAGCCCAGGTAGGCAGGGCGAGCACATGGCAGCGTCCAGTGCAAGCCGGCATCACAGGGCACCGCTCCCTCCCTGCAGCCACCGGCCCCCCAGACCCCCCACGGCTCTGAGCTCCTGCTGCCCCGGTGCTGGCTGGGAAACCCAGGGGCCCGGCCTGCGAGGGGTGAAGTTCTCGGCTTAAACCCTCGCAGGAGATGTAGAGACAAGCCCTGTCCTGGCCTCACCCTGAGGCGGGGGGGGGGGGGGGGGCGGGCTCAGCTGGGGCCCAGGGCCAGACCCAGTGCGTGGAGGGGTCACTGGACCAGCAGGGCCCTGCTGGGCATCATCCAGCCCCCCACTCGCACCTCCCACTCCTCACGGTGCCCCCCCTTCCCTTTCCCAGCCTGACTATCCCCGGCCTGCTGGTGCCAGCCTTGTCCTTCGGCTTCGGCCGCTCTCCTCCTCCTGCCCCGAGAGACTTCTCTAGAGCAACCGCTTCCCGACTGCAGCACCAAGCCAGCGTCCACCCGGCACGTGTTGGGAACCGAGCCCCCGGCCCAGCCCACGGAGACCGGGCAGCGCACTGACCACAACACACAGCCAGCGGGGCAAACCCTGGGGCCAGGGGCTGTGGAGCGGGGCATGCTAGGAGCCGGCGTGCAAAGGGCCCAGAAATACCTGCCCAGAAGTGTGTGTCCCACGCGCTCGCACACGCAGCCCAACACACTGCTCCAGCCGTGCACAGCCAGCCGTGTACAGCCCATGCGCACGCCCACACAGCCACATACCCTCCTCCAAACGCGCTCACAGCCCTCCACGTGTGTGCAGCCCTACAATGCACACACAGTGCCAGTGCAGAGCCCGGCAGCCCGCCACACGCGCGCACACACACACACCCACACCTGTGCACGCCCGTGGCCTTCAGCCTGCCACACGCACGCCCACCCGCCACACACACACACCTGTGCACGCACGCCACACACACCTCACCTGTGTACGCCCGTGGCCCTACAGCCCGCCACACATACACACACCTCTGCACGCCCGCGGCCTTCAGCCCGCCACACACACACACACACACCTGTGCACGCCCACGGCCCTACAGCCCGCCACACATACACACACCTCTGCACGCCCGCGGCCTTCAGCCCGCCACACACACACACACACACACACCTGTGCACGCCCGTGGCCCTACAGCCCGCCACACATACACACACCTCTGCACGCCCGCGGCCTTCAGCCTGCCACACACACACACACACACACCTCTGCACGCCCGCGGCCCTACAGCCCACCACACACATACACACCTGTGTACGCCCGCGGCCTTCAGCCCGCCACACACACCACACCTGTGCATGCCCACGGCCCTACAGCCCACCACACACACACACCTGTGCACGCCCATGGCCCTACAGCCCGCCACACACACACACCTGTGCACGCCCACAGCCTTCAGCCCGCCACACACAAACACACACCTGTGCACGCCCGCGGCCCTACAGCCCGCCACACACACACACACACACACCTGTGCACGCCCGCGGCCTTCAGCCCGCCACACACACACACACACACACCTGTGCACGCCCGTGGCCCTACAGCCCGCCACACACACACAGCTGTGCACGCCCACAGCCTTCAGCCCGCCACACACACACACCTGTGCACGCCCGTGGCCCTACAGCCCGCCACACACACACAGCTGTGCACGCCCACGGCCTTCAGCCCGCCACACACACACCTGTGCATGCCCGTCACACACACACACCTGTGCACACCCGCGGCCCTACAGCCCATCACACACACACACCTGTGCACACCCGCGGCCCTACAGCCCGCCACAGACACACACCTGTGCACGCCCATTAGCTCTCTCACGGCAGCCGGAGCTGCGGTCCCTGCAGGACTCGCTGAAGCAGGCTCTGTCCTAGCAAAGGGCGACGGAAGCTGGCCGGGGGGGCCGGTGATGGCTGCAGGGGCCGCGGCTGGAGGCTGCTCCGGGGAATTTCTGCACCTGGCGGGCAGGCGAGTCCTTGGGGAGCTGGAGCCCCACTCCCCACACAGGGGTTGGGATCCGCCTGATGTCCTTGGCCACCATCGGGTCCAGCAGTGCCTGCTGACCGGGTGACTCAGCCCCGCGGGCGCTGGAGCAGCTGGGAATGGCTCTCAGGGAGCTGAAGCTGCCGGGCCCCGCGGGGGCCGGGTGAGCCAGGCTCTGGGGTGGGCTGAGGCAACCAGCCCTGGCCACCAACAATGCCCCTTTGTCTGCAGCCTGGACTGCGCCCAGCCCCGCTGGCCCGGCTCCCCAGCAGTCTCAGCTCTGCCACGTGAGCTGGCACCAAGCAGGGCCCAGGGCAAGGCTGGGCTGGGAGCCAGGGGCCCGGAAGGTCGGGGCAGGCGGCTGGGACCACCCCAGGATGCACAGGGGCAGCTGCCAGTGCTAGCACCGCAAGAGCGGAGCGGGACTCCTGGATTGCATTCCTGGATCCGCCACTGACGCTCAGTGTGGCCTTAGGGAATTCCCTCCCCCGTGCCTCAGTTTCCCCATAGGAGCGCAGGGATCACGCCCTTCCCGTGGGCATGTGAATCTGGCCGGGTTTGCTACGTGTGGAGGTGACGCGAACGCTCAGCATGGGCATCGCTCTCCTGGGCATCCCGGCCCAGCACTCCGAGCGGCAGAGGAAACACCGTCACCCGGCGCGGTCTGGCGTCCCACCACCCCCAGGAGCAGGACCTAGAGCGTCACCCGATGTGATGAAGTGGGGGATTTTCTTGTGTTTTCCGTGTTTTCCCAATGGTTTGCATGCAGAGCGGGTGGGACTCAGTGTCCCTGGGGGTTACTGGTTTAACGAGGGGAGAGGAGAGGGAGTTTGTTGTTACAGAGGCCGGGAGAGGGAACTTGGGACCCCAGCCGATGGCCTGGAGAATGGAGACCCCAGCAACCAGTGACCTGGCGACCTGGAGACCCAGCTCAGGAATCGCAGCTGGTTCTGGCCAGTGGGAGGACAATGGGCTGCGGAGAGACGACCCAGTGACCTGACTAGACGGTTCCAGCCCGAGGGGGCCAGAGGAGGGCGGAGAGGAGAGGAGGCCCAGGCGACCCTCTTTACGACCCTGTTTCCCTGGAGAGAAGACAATGGACAGAGGGGGGGCTTGGGGCCGGTGATATCAGATGCCCAGCTGCGAGCAGGGGGGCTCTGGGCTGGAGAGGGGGAGCAGGCAGAGCCCACCTGGATGCAGGGGGACTGGGATGTGCTGGGCTGAGGGAGGCCAGGCCTGAGGCCCGGAGAGTTTCCTGTGCTGTGTTCAACGCTCAATAAACCTCCTGTTTTACATTGGCTGAGAGTCGCTCTAGGCTAGAGAACGGGGGCATCAACCCCTTCAGGGGGTGGAGGCCCCGGGGGCCCAGAGCGAGGGGACTCCCTGAGGGAGCCCACGGCGAGAGATAGACGTGCTAAGGCTCAGAGAGGTGCGGCTTTGGAGGTGGAGGGGCCTGGCCCCGAGAGAGAATGGACCCCCGAGAAGGGCTGTCTCACTGAAAGGGGCATCCCCCCACGGACCGCACGGGGCCATGAGTGGGCACGATCTGTGAGTCCGTGAGACCCCGTCAGGCCAGCCCCAGGTCCCAGGTACAGGTGAGGAAACAGACCCGGGAAGGGATGGGCCCAGCGATCCCGGCTCTCGGTTCCACTGGTCCTCGGGCTCCAGTCTCCGGGGCTCCTTTAACACGGGGGAAACTGAGTCAAGAGAAAACCACTGCAGAGGAAAATCTCGAGGGAGGACCCCAATGCCAGCAGCCAGGCCCCGGCGTTACCTTCAGCACCGTGATGTTCCAGGCGAAGCTCTCCAGGGCCTTCTGCAGCTTCCTGCCCGTCAGCCCCTCCTCGGCCTCGAGCCGGCGCAGCTCCTTGTGGAAATCCATCCCTGGGGAGCGGAGCAGAGGGGAGCCGTCACGCGGAGCTGCTGGCGCCGACCGGAGGGGCCACAGCGGCCGGGAACACAGCAAAGCCGGCGGCAGGGTGCCCAGGGCTGGCTCCATATGGGGATCGCCCTGCGCTGCTCGCTGGTGCCCCGGCTGCACAAGGAGTCCCCGAGGAGTCGCTGCCCCAGAACAGTGCCCCGTGCACAGCCCAGGGGCAGGGGAGAGCAGGGGAGCTGGGGTCAGGAGATACCCAGCCCTGCCCCCCACTCAGGCAGGAACAAGGGAATTCCATGTCACAAAGGGGGGTCCCCAGTAAGGCAGGGCCCTTGGCTGCCCCTAGGGGACCGGTGCAGCCCCAAGCCCAGAGGGTGCACGGGACGCCCAGCGCCCGGCTCAGGTGTGATCCCAGCCGGCGGCAGGGCAGGGCCCAGGTGGCAGCTGTCACCAACCCTGCGGGGAGCAGCGGCAGGTTCCCGTGGGCCCCGGGGCCGGCGTGGGGCAGGCAGCCCCCTGCAGCCAGGGACAGGGTGTACGTGGGAGACCCGGGCTCTGAGTGCCTGGAGCTGCAATGGCAGCACCACGGGATGGGGGCTGGGGGGCCTGTGCCCCTGGGAGCAGGCGGCTGGGCGGGCTCCAGGGCCGAGCCGCGTAGGGAGGAGTCGCCCCAGGGGGTGGCACCGGGCCCGATCCGAGCCCGTGGATCTGCCCAGTGGGGTCTGCCCAGGCGGTGCTGCCGGGGGGCCCCGCGTGGGAGGGGACAAGGTGCAGCGCCCCCAGCAGGAGCCTTTTCCGTGGACTCGCTGGCCTCCAGCTGCGTCCTGGCGCCCTCCGCGCCGGGGACAAGGGAACGGCCTCGAGAGCCGGCAGGGGAGGGAGCAGCCAAGGCCGCCCCCCCCCAGACCTCTACTGAGCGAGAAGCCTAGGAGTTGCCTGCAGAACAGCCCCCCTCCAGCCCGCCCCCCGGGCACCGGCACAGCCATGAAGCTGCCTGTCGGGGAGGGGATCCCACAGGCGGGGGGGGCTACACGCACTCGCGGGCTGAGGGCACCGACCCCCCCCGGGGAGCCCGGTGACCCCCCCAAAGACCCCTCCTCCTTGTGGGAGCTCACGCAGGGCCCTGCCTGCCCCCCGCACGGATCCCCCTTCATTAGCACAGGGCTCCGGCTCGTTATCTCTGCTGACGCTGATGGGAACCGTCTGCGCCAGCCTCAGGGCCGGGGGGGAGGCTGGGCAGGGCTGGGAGCCCCAGTGATCGCCTGGTGCAACAGGTCCTGGGACATGGGGGCAGCCAGCACCATACGTGGCCATGTAGGGCCCCCCCTGGGCAGCAGAGGGAGATTGTTCAGGGGCCATGGAGCACGGGGTACCAGTCCCTCGCCGCCTCCCGAGCCTCTCTGTCTGGAGCCGAGAGTGCTATGGGGGCCTACCCAGAACAAGCAGCTCCCCCCCTGATACCCCCAATCAATACCACCCCCCCGAGACCCCACACAGATACCACCTCCCCAAAACCCCACACCATGGTCCCCATCCCCCCAGACACTCCTCACCAATACCACCACCCCCCGAGACCCCACACCACGGCCCCCATCCAATCAAGACGCCCTCCCGAGACCTCACACCACGACCCCCATCCCCTCAAGACACCCCCCACCGATACCACCCCCCCGAGACCCCACACAGATACCACCCCCCTGATACACCCCACCACGGCCCCCATCCCCCACAGGGACCCCCCCACTGACCCCACGGCCCCCAGTGACTCGACACTAAGTGAAGAGGTGCAGCCCCTGTGCCCCTGCAGTAACTCCCCCCCCCCCGGCAGGCACTGTGCTGAGCTGGCCCCGCTGGACTCTCCTGCTCCCGCTGGGGCTGGCACACGAGGGGTTAAGGGGCACCCTGCATCCCGCCCCGAGCGCGTTACCCCCCCCAATGCAGTGCTGGCTCCAGGCCGACGCGCTGTGGTTCGCCCACCTGCTGTCAATCATCCCCCCACGCTCACCCCCCCGGGTTATTAACTCGGGGGGGATCTGGGCAGGGCCCGGCCCCCGCAGTGTGCGTTAGGGTTCATGCTGGGGGCAGGGCAGGTTGTGGGGCATTGGACCTGGGAGGGGCAGAGATCCCGGGCTAATTTATAGCACTCCAAGCTCCTGGTGCTCCCCCAGGATCCAGCCAGCCAGGGCGCGGCGCGCTCTGACCCCCGGCACTCCTGGGTGCCATGGTCCACACCCAGCGCTGCACCAACTGAGGGGCACCAGCAGAGCTGGGGGGAGCCCAGGGCTGGGCTAGTAGACGGCTGCGGGTCGGGAGTGAGGGGCACCGGCAGAGGTGGAGGAGCCCAGGGCTGGGTTAGCAGGGGGCTGCGGGTCGGGAGTGAGGGGCACCGGCAGAGTTGGGGGAGCCCAGGGCTGGGTTAGCAGGGGGCTGCGGGTCGGGAGTGAGGGGCACCGGCAGTGCTGGGGGGAGCCCAGGCTAGCAAGGGGCTGCGGGTCGGGAGTGAGGGGCACCGGCAGAGCTGGGGGGAGCCCAGGCTGGGCTAGCAGGGGGCTGCGGGTTGGGAGTGAGGGGCGCTGGCAGAGCTGGGGGAGCCCAGGGCTGGGTTAGCAGGGGGCTGCGGGTCGGGAGTGAGGGGCGCCGGCAGAGCTGGGGGAGCCCAGGGCTGGGCTAGCAGGGGCTGCGGGTCGGGAGTGAGGGGCACCGGCAGAGCTGGGGGGAGCCCAGGGCTGGGTTAGCAGGGGGCTGCGGGTCGGGAGTGAGGGGCGCCGGCAGAGCTGGGGGAGCCCAGGGCTGGGCTAGCAGGGGCTGCGGGTCGGGAGTGAGGGGCACCGGCAGAGCTGGGGGGAGCCCAGGGCTGGGCTAGCAGGGGGCTGCGGGTCGGGAGTGAGGGGCGCCGGCAGAGCTGGGGGAGCCCAGGCTAGCAAGGGGCTGCGGGTCAGGAGTGAGGGGCACCGGCAGAGGTGGGGGAAGTGAAGGGCTGGGCTAGCAGGGGCTGCGGGTCGGGAGTGAGGGGCACCGGCAGAGCCGGGGGAGCCCAGGCTAGCAGGGGGCTGCGGGTCGGGAGTGAGGGGCACCGGCAGAGCTGGGGGAGCCCAGGCTAGCAGGGGGCTGCGGGTCGGGAGTGAGGGGCACCGGCAGGGCTGGGGGGAGGTGAAGGTGGGCTAGCAGGGGCTGCGGGTTGGGAGTGAGGGGCACCGGCAGAGCTGGGGGAGCCCAGGGCTGGGTTAGCAGGGGGCTGCGGGTCGGGAGTGAGGGGCACTGGCAGGGCTGGGTTAGCAGGGGGCTGCGGGTCGGGAGTGAGGGGCACCGGCAGAGCTGGGGGAGCCCAGGCTAGCAGGGGGCTGCGGGTCGGGAGTGAGGGGCACCGGCAGAGCTGGGGGAGCCCAGGCTAGCAAGGGGCTGCGGGTCGGGAGTGAGGGGCACCGGCAGAGCTGGGGGAGCCCAGGCTAGCAGGGGGCTGCGGGTCGGGAGTGAGGGGCACTGGCAGAGCTGGGGGAGCCCAGGGCTGGGTTAGCAGGGGGCTGCGGGTCGGGAGTGAGGGGCACCGGCAGAGCTGGGGGAGCCCAGGGCTGGGTTAGCAGGGGGCTGCGGGTCGGGAGTGAGGGGCACCGGCAGGGCTGGGGGGAGGTGAAGGTGGGCTAGCAGGGGGCTGCGGGTCGGGAGTGAGGGGCGCCGGCAGAGCTGGGGGAGCCCAGGCTAGCAAGGGGCTGCGGGTCAGGAGTGAGGGGCACCGGCAGAGCTGGGGGAGCCCAGGGCTGGGTTAGCAGGGGGCTGCGGGTCGGGAGTGAGGGGCACCGGCAGAGCTGGGGGAGCCCAGGCTAGCAGGGGGCTGCGGGTCGGGAGTGAGGGGCACCGGCAGAGCTGGGGGAGCCCAGGCTAGCAGGGGGCTGCGGGTCGGGAGTGAGGGGCGCCGGCAGAGCTGGGGGAGCCCAGGGCTGGGTTAGCAGGGGGCTGCGGGTCGGGAGTGAGGGGCGCCGGCAGAGCTGGGGGAGCCCAGGCTAGCAGGGGGCTGCGGGTCGGGAGTGAGGGGCACCGGCAGAGCTGCGGGGAGCCCAGGGCTGGGTTAGCAGGGGGCTGCGGGTCGGGAGTGAGAGGCGCCGGCAGAGCCGGGGGAGCCCAGGCTAGCAGGGGGCTGCGGGTCGGGAGTGAGGGACGCCAGCAGAGCTGGGGGAGCCCAGGGCCAGGCGAGCAGGCGTGGGGGCCCGGAGTGAGGGGCACCGGCAGAGGTGGGGGAAGTGAAGGGCTGGGCTAGCAGGGGCTGCGGGTCGGGAGTGAGGGGCGCCAGCAGAGCCGGGGGAGCCCAGGGCCAGGCGAGCAGGCGTGGGGGCCCGGAGTGAGGGGCACCGGCAGAGGTGGGGGAAGTGAAGGGCTGGGCTAGCAGGGGGCTGTGGGTCGGGAGTGAGGGGCGCCGGCAGAGCTGGGGGAGCCCAGGGCTGGGTTAGCAGGGGGCTGCGGGTCGGGAGTGAGGGGCACCGGCAGAGCTGGGGGAAGTCAAGGGCTGGGCTAGCAGGGGCTGCGGGTCGGGAGTGAGGGGCGCCGGCAGAGCTGGGGGAGCCCAGGGCCAGGCGAGCAGGCGTGGGGGCCCGGAGGGAGGGGCACTGGCACAGCCTGACAGCAGCACCTGCCTGTGTGGGTTCAGCCACGTGTCTTTTATGCCACAACACTCGTCGCCACTTACGCCGTCAGCCCCACTCTGTTATTTCTGATGCTAATTATATTCCGGGGTTTGGCAGTTAACGATTCCTCTCTGCTTCCTCGTCAGCCTCCCCCGTACGGCTCCGCTCCCCCAGCGCCGGCCCCTCGGCGGCCCTGCTGCCCACCTCTCAGAGCCGGGCGCTGGGGCTCGCTCGTGCCCTGGCCCCCCACGGGGTTCGAGCAGGATGGGGCCCAGGCGCTCGCCCCACCGATCAGGTGTCTCAGCTGCGAGCAGCCAGGAGGGGGACAGAGCCGTGTCCTAGACGCACACCCCGTGTGAGCCAAATACCCCTGCCCCCGCCACGCCCACAGCCCCATTCCCTGCCCAGCAATGCCACTCGGCTGCCTGGGAAACAGGAGACACAGAGGGTCCGGGGGGCGGGGGTGGAGCAGCCCAGCAGACTCCCATGGGGCTGGGTGTGGAGAGGTCACTGCCCCAGCTGGCCGGCTGGGCCCAGGGTCTTTCCCCTCCAGGGGCACCGGCTCCCATCCAGCCCCGGGGTGGGGACGGGCCAGGTAACCTCCAGCCAACAGGGCGCCCAGAGGCCCCATTAGCGCCGCGCCTCGTCCTGCCAGCAGGTGTCACTGGTGCCAGCACAAAGGCCGCCCCCTGTGGCCCCAGGTGCCCATAGCCCCCCAGCATCCTGGGGGGAGCAGAGTCGGGGCCCCCAAACCCACCCCGCTCTGCAGCCGGGCCCAGCGGCGCCTGCCCCCCGCGGCACGTACCCGCCTGCTGGGCTTGCATCAGTTTGCTGTGCACAGCGTCGGCCGATTCGATCAGGGTCCGGCTGGTCTGGATCGTCTGTGGGAGCAGAGACGGGGGATTTGAGGGAGCAGGACAAGGGGCGGCCCAGCACCCCGGGGACCCCTTCCCACACGGGCCCACGCAGGCGCCCCCCCAGCTCCAGCCTTGAAAGAGGCAGCTCCAGGTTGGGGGGGAAGGGAGGAGACGCTCCCCCGGCCAGGCCTCCCCGCTCCCAGCGATGCCCGGCCAGGTGCCAGCTCCGGGGAGCACGAAGCAAGGAAGCGGCTCTGGCTATTAGCGGGACTCCTGCCGCCCGCTGGGATGGCACCAGGGGCTGCGCTGGCTACGGGACCCCGAGGGGCCGCAGGTGGCAGGACCAGGCCATGCTGGGACCTCGCTCTCCCGGCCCAGGGAGGGGCTGGCACTTCCCGGTCCCCCCGGCCCGGTGACGAGTGCCCGAGCAGAGAGCCGGCTCGGCCGGGGAGGGGGCTGGCACTTCCCGGTCCCCCCGGCCCGGTGACGAGTGCCCGAGCAGAGAGCCGGCTCGGCCGGGGAGGGGGCTGGCTGCCCGGCGAGGGGGGGGCGGGTGCTTACGGTCTCGTAGGCGGTGAGCACTTTGCGCAGCAGCTCCGGGACGGGCCCCTGGGCCTCCATGGGGGGGTACTGCTGGCCCAGGTTCAGCGTCACGCTGGGGGCGCTCTCGCTGCGCAGCAGCCACGCGGCCACCGTCAGGATGCATTGCTTCATGGTGGCCGCCGGCGCCAAGCCGCACAGCTCCTTGAAGGAGACCAGGGCGTTCTGGAGACGGAGAAACAGGTGAGCCGGGCACCCCACTGCGCGCTGCCTGGGGGGGCAGGGCCACAGCCCCCGCTAGGAGCCTGCACAGCCTGGCCTGGGGCGCTGACACGAACACAGGCTGGGGGCCTCCTGAATAGAACCCAGGCGTCCTGCCTCCCGCCCCTCCCCCAGACACTCCAACCCACTAGACCCCACTCCCCTCCCCGAGGGGGAGAGACCCAGGCGTCCTGACCCCCGCCCCTCCCCCAGACACTCCAATCCACTAGACCCCACTCCCCTCCCCGAGGGGGAGAGAACCCAGGCGTCCTGACCCCCGCCCCTCCCCCAGACACTCCAATCCACTAGACCCCACTCCCCTCCCCGAGGGGGAGAGAACCCAGGCGTCCTGACCCCCGCCCCTCCCCCAGACACTCCAACCCACTAGACCCCACTCCACTCCCCTCCCCGAGGGGGAGAGAACCCAGGCGTCCTGCCCCCAGCCCGGCGCGGTACCTGCATGTTCTCCCGCAGGTCGGTGGCCTCGCGCAGCGGCTGGCCGGCCGTGCGGAACACCTCGTCGATGGCCTTGATGCCGGTGGTCTTGGCGGAGGCGTATTCCCGCAGCCGCCGGCCCCGGCGCCCGGTGCGCCCCCGCCGCTGCCCCTTGCCCCCGCCGGGCCGGTCGGCGATGGCCACGTGCAGGAAGAGGGTGGCGTGGGGCAGCAGGTCTCCGGCCAGGGACTGCAGGGGCACGTGACGGTAGCCGCTCTGCAGGCACTCGAAGGGGATGGTGTACTGGGCGATGAACTCGTCGCCGATGTAGTCGTCGTCCAGCACGACCAGGCGCAGCAGGGCCAGCTCGGGCAGGTTCACCTGGAACTCCAGGCTCTCCTCGAAGACTGGGTTGTCCCCGCTCTGCAGCGCCGTCTTGGTGCGCCGCTCGGCGCAGTCGGCCGGGATGCCATGGATCTCGGCGCAGACGTAGGGCTCCACCACGTCGCCCTTGGCGCCCGAGCCCCGGGGCTTGGGCAGATTCTGCCCGCTGATCACCCGGAGGTGCAGCAGCTGGGCCGGCACGCCGGGCAGCGAGTCCTTGGCGTTGGCGCTGAAGTAGGAGACCTCCTCCCGCATGACGGCGGGGCGCAGCACGTACCCGCAGGCCCCGTTCTGGTGGAACCAGCCCGCGTTCAGGTCCATCATGAGCCCCGGCGTCTGGAAGTTCATGGCCACCATCTGGCAGCCACACTTCCAGAAGTCCTGCGGGTTCATGTTGCTGGCGTCGATGCGCAGGGGGCTGGGGTAGACCCGCGACAGGAACCGCTTGTTGTAGCTCACCAGCTCGGCGGGGCACTCGCTGGCGAAGCGCCCGGCCTCCACCTCGCTGAAGGAGCAGAGCTCCCAGTAGCGCTGCCCGCGCCGCGAGGCCTCAAAGTCCCGGAAGGGCACCGCCTGGCACAGGCTCACGAGCTCCGACAGCTCCCTACTCAGCCGAAACCTGCGCCGCCCTTCGGCCTCGCCCGGGCCCTCCTCCTCGTCCGTCACCTCCCCCTCGCTCTCGTGGCAGCTGGGCGGCAGCTTCCTGCCCTTGATGAGGACCCTGCCCTTGAGTGTCTCCGGGGAGGGCAGGTAGGCCTCCTCGGGGGCGGGGGGGTCCAGGTACAACTTGGCGCCCAGGGTTTTCCTCAGGCACTGCGCCATCAGCCGCTGCTGGGCGGGCGAGCAGCGCACGGCCAGGCACAGGATGAGGGGGTATTCGGAGGCCTCGAAGGCGTACCGGTCGATCACACCCACCACGCTGCGACAGGCCACGCGGGAGGTGGCCGAGCGGCCCCCGGAGACCAGGGGCTCGCCGTCCGGGCCGTCCCACACCACCAGCTCCAGGCTGCGGCAGCCCATGCGCAGGGCCGTGACGTAGCCGCCCAGGCCCGCGCTGCCCCAGGAGCTGTCCTCCCGCAGGCAGGCGCTGTGGGCCGAGCTGATGTAGTAGTGGGACAGGGGCTGCGTCATGTCCTGGCACACCCGGCGGTGCTGCGGGTCAAAGATGGAGCAGTCAGGGGAGAGCAGGTAGCGGGTGAAGCCATCGATGGCCAGGTAGCCCTTCTCCCGGCCCTCGCTGGAGGGCTCGTATTTGCCAACGATCTCCAGGCACGTCTCCTCGGTCACCCCCTCCATGCCCTGCTCCACCTCCAGGAACGTCAGTAGGTCCTTCAGCCCCAGCGACTCCTTGTTGCTGGAGAACTGGACCAGGAGGAAAAAGATCTCGGGCCTGGTGCAGAGGTCGCAATAGGCCTCCACAAACAGGTCGCAGGCCACGTCGCTCCCTGGCCGCTCGCCGGCCTTCTGCAGCTCCTTGAACTTCAGTTCGATGGTGGAGGCCTTCATGCCCGGGTTCAGAGCCTTGATGAGCTGCACGGCCCGGGCCACGGGGATCCGGCCCACTTTCTCCAGGTCCGCCACCTCAAAGACCGAGGAGATCCAGGAGGTCCGGAGGCTGGGATGGCCGGCCTCGGGCGCCTCCGGCGTGTGCTTCCCGTAGGACACCAGGTACCTCAGCCCCATCACCCAGGCGTTCACCACGTCGGCCGAGCTGGCCACCAGGTCCAGGGATTCGTAGTTGTCGCCGTGGATGATGGAGAAGGCGCACTCGTCCGGGAACTGGTCGGAGAGGCCGTTGCTGCGCAGCACGGGCGTTTTCTTCCCCACCCGCACCTCCTTGACCAGCTCGATCTCGATCTTGGCCTTCTCCGAGTCCTTCTTGGAGGGCTCCCACCGCAGGCAGCGCATGTCCGGGGCCAGCAGGAAGAAGCGGCTGTACATGCGGGAGTTGGAGCGAACTTTCTTCATCTCGCAGCCCTGCAGCATGAAGGAGATGCAGGCCGCCGTGCTGTTGATCTTCCGGTCATGGGGCATGGTGCTGAAGGACACGGTCTTCTTCTTCTGAACTGGCCTCTGGCGAGAGCCGTCCTGCGGGAGGAGAACACAGCGGTCAGGCCCGGCGCAGAGACCGACAGGCTGGGCCACGGGCCGGGCTGTGCAGAGGCAGACCGGAGGGGCAAGGGGCGACGCCCTGCACAGGGACCGGGGCGAGCGCCGTTTGCTCACGGGACCCAGACACGGGCTCCTGCCCCTGCTGACACGGAGACGTCACACAGCCAGGCCCCTCTGCCAGCCCAGCCCCGGCACCGACCGCCCAGGGCCAGAGCCCAGCACCGGGCAGGCTCCTTCGAAGCAGAGCACAGACGTTCGGGCTCAAGTCAGGGAGCTGGGGGGAAGGCCCAGCTCCGGCCCAGCCCTGCTGGGTGACCCTGGGCACATCCCTTCTTCTCCCTGTACCTCAGGGCCACGCAAACCCTGTGCTCCCCGCAGTGAACGGGCTGGGGGGCAAACTCAGGCCCCTCGACGCCCCTCAGGAAGCCTGCCCAGCCGCACAGGGAAAGCGCAGCCCTCATGGGGGCTGGTTCTTTCCTGCGTTACTGCCATGGTTGATTTTGCTCCAGAGGGAAAAAACTGTTCGGAGCAGCGGGTCCACCTCCTGCAAGGTGGCCAGACAGGCCCCAACCCCCCCGGCAGTGACCCCCCCAGACAGGGGCTCAACAGTGGCCGTCTCAAAGCCTCTGTCCCTCCTTCCGCCCCGGCAAGGTGCAGGGGCCTGATAAGGCCGGAGCCAGCGTGGCCCTTGCGAGCTAAATATAGGGCACATCCTCCCATGGCCTGCGGCCGCCACACAGGGACCCCCGCCCCTTCCTCCCACCACCAACCAGTTGCTGAGCTCTTCCTGCTGGGGGCTGGGGGCAGGAGGCGCCTTCCCGAGGGCCCTTCCCGGTTCCCCATGGGCGGCGTGTGCTCCCCATGACACCACACACGGACCCTGTGCCCCGGCATCTGCTTCTCTTCTGAGCTGCAGCCCCTGCTATCCCAGCGCGGGGCTCCCCCAAGTCCCGCCGGTGCCCCTCACTCCCGACCCGCAGCCCCTGCTACCCCAGCCCTGGGCTCTCCCCAGTCCCCCCCAGCTCTGCTGGTGCCCCTCACTCCCGACCCGCAGCCCAGAATGAATGCCCAAACGGGCACCACGATCCAGATTCCAGCAAGCGGGAACTGGAGGTGAAGGAACCGACCATCACATAGTCGATCAGCCGCCCACGCTGAGCAGCTGGGGAGGAGGGGGGGATCCCGGCTCCAGCTCCCCTCCCCCACACGGCTCTGTCTCAAGGTGATTCACCAGCTCAGGCCTTGGAGAGACAAAATAGCCCCGTGGCCCTGAAACCTCCCGGACCAGCTGGGGAGCCCCCGGCATCCACGGGCAGCCAGCCTCATGCCAACCCCTGCCCTGCCCCCCACCAGCTCCCCCAGCCTCATGCCAACCCCTGCCCTGCCCCCCACCCAGCTCCCCCAGCCTCATGCCAACCTCTGCCCTGCCCCCCACCCAGCTCCCCCAGCCTCATGCCAACCCCTGCCCTGCCCCCCACCCAGCTCCCCCAGCCTCATGCCAACCCCTGCCCTGCCCCCACCCAGCTCCCCCAGCCTCATGCCAACCTCTGCCCTGCCCCCCACCCAGCTCCCCCAGCCTCATGCCAACCCCTGCCCTGCCCCCCCAGCCTCATGCCAACCCCTGCCCTGCCCCCCACCAGCTCCCCCAGCCTCATGCCAACCCCTGCCCTGCCCCCCACCCAGCTCCCAGCCTCATGCCAACCCCTGCCCTGCCCCCCACCCAGCTCCCCCAGCCTCATGCCAACCCCCGCCCCCACTGAGCAGGGAGCTCCCCCAGCCTGCGCCATGCCCAGCCCCCCAGCGGGTGCTCCCCGGGGGGCAGAGAGCAGCTGGAGGAGGCCTGGGGCTGGGATGAGCAGCTCCTGCCTGGGGTTTCTTCAAAGGGAAGTCTCGGAGGGCTGCTCCTAGGAGATAAGGGGTCGGGGGAGTAGCCGGGTCTCAGCAAACCAGACCCCTCAGCCCAACAGGCGGGGCGGGGGGGGGGGGGGGGAGCCCAAGGACACAGCAGCCTCGGCGGGATCTCACGGACAGGCACCATCCGCAGGGGCTGGTCCCTGCCCGGCCTTTGCCAATGAGCAGCAACGGGACAATGCAACGAAACAAAGGAGCTGACAGGAATCATCGGTGCCCCTCACTCCCGACCCGCAGCCCCCGCTAGCCCAGCCCTGGGCCTCACTCATCCTCCCGCCCCATCCGAGCTCTGTCGAGCAGAAATGCGCTGAGCCAGTGTCTCCCCCACGTGGCTCCACTGCTGGGCCCCCCGAGCAGGACTTGCTGCCCGTTTAATCCAGAGGATTTTCCAATCAAGAGCAGCTGGCGTGGCCTGGTCCCCGTATCCTGCTGAGCCCCCCTGAGCCTCCCCCGCCCCTGCCAGGTACCCAGGCGTCGCTGTCGCCATCGGGCAAGGGGCCCCCGTGCGCGCACACACACACACCCCCTCACCCACCCCCCACACCCTCACCCACACCCCCTCACTCACAGCCACACACCCTCACGCACCCCCACACCCTCACGCACCCCCACACCCTCACCCACACCCCCTCACTCACAGCCACACACCCTCACGCACCCCCACACCCTCACGCACCCCCACACCCTCACCCACACCCCCTCACTCACCTCCCACGCACACACACACACCCTCACCCACCCCCCACACCCTCACCCACACCCCCTCACTCACACCCACACCCTCATGCACCCCCACACCCCTTCACTCACCTCCCACGCACACACACACCCCCTCACCCACCCCCACGCACCCCCACATCCTCACCCACACGCACCCCCCCACCCCCCTCAGTCACCCCCACACACACCCCTCGCGGCCTGATCCCCGTATCCTGCTCAGCCCCCCTGAGCTTCCCCTGCCCCTGCCAGGTACCCAGGCGTCGCTGTCGCCATCGGGCAAGGGGCCCCCGTGCGCACCCCCACACCCCCTCACTCACACCCATACACCCTCATGCACCCCCACACGCACCCACTCACACACACCCCCACACACACCCCTCGCGACTGAGAGGCCCGGAGCCAGTGGCACGTGGCTCGTTCAGCCAGGAGTCACCCCCACACTGAGCAGCCGCCCCCAGCCCCCATGGGAGCCCCCGGCTCTACCAGCCCCACACACGTGGCCCCGTGGGGAGAGGTTTCCTGCTCGGCCGAACTAGCTTGTTTAGGCTCCGTTTTCCTTCCTTCCTTCCTCTCTCTCAAGGCCGGGAGCCGGGATCCTGCTGGCTGCTCCCCCGGCGGCCTGGCCACTCGGGGCTTCCTCCCTGCTCAGCCCAGCCCATCGCAGCTGCCCCACCAGACCTGGGGCTAGAGCAGGCCCCAGGCCCCAGCTCTGACATGGGCCCCTGCTGGGCTGCCCCATGAGTCCAGACCCCTGCCCCCCCACCGTGAACCTGCCCCCGTCTCTCCCCAGGGATGGACGTGCGCGCAGCCCCCTTAGCCCATCAGCGCTAACGACCCTGGCGCTACAATTCAGTCCTGCCCAGCGACGGCACTGCCCCCCAGCAGCATGCCAGACCCCCAGGTGCCCCGCGCCCGACACACACCCGCAAAGGGAAAAGAAAACGCCACAGACACCCCCTGCCTGCCCAGCTGGCTACCCGGAGAGGCCCCTGCCCCCCCCTGCATGGGGCCCATTCACCACGGTATCCCCCAAAGCCAGCCCTGGGGGGGGGCCTGTGGCCCAGGCCCTGCCGAAGCTGCATCTCAGCCTGGCTTGGCAGCAGAGCCCAGCACCGGGACCTGGACGCCTGGAGGGACAGACCTGGCCCCCCGCCCCAGGCAGGGCTGTGTCGGAGCAAGAGCGACCCCTTACCGGGCTGCCCTGTGACCCCCAGGCCACGGCCCACAGGGAACACACTCGGCTGCCCTCAGAGGGCCCTGCTTGTCCCCCACCCCAGAGGGCTGCTCTCCGGAGCCAGGCCTGGGGCAACCCAGAGCGGCAGTGAAACCTCAGGCCGTCTGCCCTGTCCCTGCGGCTGCCCCTTCCCCGGCCCGGGTCAGTCCATCGGCCCCTCCCTTCCCGAACCAGCCTGGCCACACAGGCAGTCTCTATACTGTGTATTGGCCCTGGCGCTCAGGGCTGCTCTCGCAGGGATAGAAACTCCCTGGGAAGGACGAAATCTCCAGGTTGGGGGGCTGAGTTCTGGGGGGAGGGGGACGGGTCGGGGCTTCCAGACGCATCCACCAGCCCGAGGTGCCTGCAGAGCCCCGGGACTCCACTCCCGGGGGAGGGGTTAAGCACCAGCTGGGAGGGCACCAGCACCCAACCCGCCTTTGGTCGTCCCAGGAGTCGGCAGAAACTGGGGCTGTTCCAATGACGAAGCCACTGTACAGTTTGGGGGGCTGGCAGGCTCAGCGCCACCAGCCCAGGGCTGGGCTAGCAGGGGGCTGCGGGTCGGGAGTGAGGGGCACCGACAGTGTTGGGGGGAGCCCAGGGCTGGGCTAGCAGGGGGCTGCAGGTCGGGAGTGAGGGGCACCGACAGTGTTGGGGGGAGCCCAGGGCTGGGCTAGCAGGGGGCTGCAGGTCGGGAGTGAGGGGCACCGACAGTGTTGGGGGGAGCCCAGGGCTGGGCTAGCAGGGGGCTGCAGGTCGGGAGTGAGGGGCACCGACAGTGTTGGGGGGAGTCCAGGGCTGGGCTAGCAGGGGGCTGCGGGTCGGGAGTGAGGGGCACCGGCAGTGTTGGGGGGAGCCCAGGGCTGGGCTAGCAGGGGGCTGCAGGTCGGGAGTGAGGGGCACCGACAGTGTTGGCGGGAGCCCAGGGCTGGGCTAGCAGGGGGTTGCGAGTCGGGAGGGTCTCAAGCAGAGCAGTGTTGGGGGGAGCCCAGGGCTGGGCTAGCAGGGGCTGCGGGTCGGGAGTGAGGGGCACCGGCAGTGTTGGGGGGAGCCCAGGGCTGGGCTAGCAGGGGGCTGCGAGTCGGGAGTGAGGGGCACCGGCAGTGTTGGGGGGAGCCCAGGGCTGGGCTAGCAGGGGGCTGCAGGTCGGGAGTGAGGGGCACCGGCAGATATTTTCTCTTAAAGGTACGAACACCCCAGGACACAACCCCCCCACTCCCAACGTCCCCAGCTCTGGCAGGAGACAGGCCCCTCCCAGTGCTGACGCTCGCAGCCCGGAGAGCAGGACAGCACGACACAGACGTGGCCCAAGCGCCGGCGGCACAGATGCCAT